>NW_017729033.1:90890075-90905175 GCF_001723915.1 Gavialis gangeticus | reverse complement strand
AACATGTGCCCATTGAAGACTGATTAATTAATGTCTAAATAGGAAGAAGTATCAAGTGTGTGTGTGGTGGGGGGGGGGGGGGGGCCCTCTGGAATCTGGCACTTCAGGGAAGATGTGGACACATCAGGAAAAATCCACCAGAGCGCAGCTGAAATGGTTACAGGTCTAGGAAAAATGATTTATCAGGAAAGGCTGGAAGAACTGAGATTATTTAGCCTGGAGAAGAGAAGACTGAGGGGGATTTGATAACAGTTTTCAAATACCTGAAGGGTGGTTTTGTAGAGATTAGTGATAGTCTATTATCTTTAGTAGCAGGGGGCAGAACAAATTATTAAATTGCAACAAGGTTGGAGATTTGGAAGAATTCTTATTTTGAGGATGCTTACAGTGGATCAGATCATCTTGACAGGTAGGATGTCCTTTGAAATTTTTAAGAGTAGGCTAGATAAACACTTGCCCAGAATGGCTTAGACAAAAATCATCCTGCCTTGAGCAGAGGGTTGGATTGCATGAGCTCTTGAGGTCCCTTCCAGTCCTCCTCCATTATGATTCTATAAAGCTGATTAGTACATATTTATGGAAGTAGGAGGTGTGACATATGAGGATCTTTGTCTCACCTATTAAGAGATGGCTGAAATTCTGTGTCATTAATTAACTTGAACACTATATTGATTAAAATAAGGAACTAAAAACAAATACACACATTATTATTCTTTAAGATCTGTTTATATAAAAGTACTTGTAATTATATTTCCAAATGTAGCAATGCTGAAGTTCAGTTATGACAACATATCATTCTAAGAATAAATTTAAAACCATTGTATTAATTATCATTTTGTATCACATTGTGTTTTACATCCTACCAGACAATATTTTATGAGGAAATATATATAAATAGCATATTTTGGATATATATTTTTTAAGTTGCTGGGAGAGGTCAGGATTGTCAAATTCAGTATAAAGTAGAATAGGAGACTTAAATCAAGAAGTCTGAGTTTAAATATGAGGAAGGGCAACCCTGCCTTGAGAAAGGGATTGGATTAGATAACCTATTGAGGTCCTTTCCAACCTATTTTTCTGTAATTCTTACAAAATGATGGACTCCAAAAAGATGGGGAATGGGACACTGGGATTAAGGACAGAGAGCTGTAAATTTGGTTTGACTGTGGTATAACTGTTTGGGAAGACATATGAAAAGCTGATAGAATTTGGTGGGATGTTGGTAAGACTGAAAAGAAAATAGCTGAACAATCATGTAGCATTATTGCTGCTTTAAGGTATGAGCCAGACTGGCCATGGGCCTTTTCATGTCATCAGGAGCATGTCAGCCACTTCCCTTGGGTAGTGAACAAAATAATAATGCTGCAGATGGAACAGGTCCTCTTGCCCATTCTATTTCAGTCAGTTTGAGATCTCATGAAACATGCTCAGGATTTTTTTTACAAACAAAATTAATGAGCAAATTAATATGTTGGTGGGCCAAAAGCATCAATGAGCAATGCTCATTTCTAGGATTTAAATTCTACCTGTGGAGCACTCTGGGAAGGTTTTAATAGTAGCAGCAGTAGTATTTCCATAAGTTCTTGGAGATATATACACCTATATTAAAGGTACATTTCTTTTTTTTTTCTGTGAGGGATACAAAATACACGTGGCATA
Organism: Gavialis gangeticus; assembly: GCF_001723915.1. Taxonomy (NCBI): domain Eukaryota; kingdom Metazoa; phylum Chordata; order Crocodylia; family Gavialidae; genus Gavialis; species Gavialis gangeticus. The sequence continues at coordinate 90,903,516 of NW_017729033.1, read as the reverse complement.
TGAATCTGAAGTAACCAATGGCCATTATGCCAGTGTAAATGAAAGGATATTCAAGGCCAGTTCCTACTCTGCTTCTATGACATCTGAGTCACTAAACACATATATTTCACCCCATGTGACTCCACCCCAAATGACTTGGCATGGTTAGGGTCTTTAGAGTCCAGTATTTCAAATCCATTATGAGCTCATCCATTATGAGCCTCTTCTTGTTTCCTCATTTCAAACATGGGTTTACCAAAAAGACCCAAGGTGCATCCATATCTAGTGGCCCACTGGGCTAGCATGGTTAAGGTGCACCGGTTTCTGTAGCCAAATCACACCATCCAACTTTTGACTCCTCTGCCTCAATGTATAGATATCCTTCACAGCTGGGTTGACTTAAAGACAGACAGGAAATGACTACTTTGCTAACATTCTTTACAGGCAGAGGTTTCTTGACAACTGTCTGTCCCTTCCTTTAATTCTGAGTTTTTGGCTTAAAGTCTGTGGAACACATCAGTGTAGTACTTTCCTAGAAGGTGTCTTCCTTTTGGGTCTTATCTCAAATCTTAAGAGCCAGGGATGGTTGTGATTATTTCTTTTTGGTCATGGGAATTCTCTCAGACCAAAAGCTAACTCTTGTGCTAGAAAATTTCTCATGAAGATGATGGAATCAGGGGTAGATGTGTGCAGTAGGAAGAGGAATTCAAGAGCATTCCATCAATGTGTGATATGAAGTTTAGTCTAGTGCATTCAGATTTTTTGTTGATCTCTTTGGGAGAAATTCACCCATTTGTGGTGTCAGTGCAAGGTGATTTGTCTTGTGTGCATATGTTGAACCTGAATGCTTCATGTCTTGTGCATGGATCCTCCACACAGTGATAATTTTGTGCAGATATTTATACAAATATTTAGGACGGGGAGGTTGTATTCATATACATATTTTATTGCAAATATTTTTAATCCATTTTTCCAACAAAATATGCCTATTTGCAAAGGAAGGGGTAGTTGTGGTAGAAGAGTCACTTCTATTTGTGCAGTACAGAGACTGAAGAAAACAAGGAGTTTTTCAGCAGTAAGAAACATGAGAGAGGCAAGCAGTGGTGAAGGGAAGTTTAGGATATAATGGGGTGGCTGGGCTGATAGATGAACTATTAAATATAGTCCTACCTTGTTGCTGTACAAATCCGTGATGGAGCCAAGTTCAGGATTGTTAGGCATTTTGTAGACAGAATAAAGCTCTGTATATATGTTCAATGTATTGTGCTGCTGCTGAAGTTTCATAATCTCCTTTGACTTTGTTTCTAACATTATTAATGGTTCAAGGGCAGCAATAAAGAAGCAGTCTTAATGTGAGTTGACTAATTTCCCTTAAGAAACTTAATAATATCAACAAGAACAACACTTTATTTTATTTTTGTCTGCTTTACTAGTTGTCTTGCTAATGTAACATATACAAGGCTTAATCAATGCATTTCTTGCAGTGTTGCAAAAACCCCCCAAAACTTTATATTCAATTATTAGTTTCTTAGATAACCCAGAACGATTTGTCCTTTTCTTCCTGTTTTTGCTCCAAACTTTCATTAAGCTGTTTCTTTTGCTTAAGTAGGCTATTTAATCGATGGTCACTAAGTGAACTTCAACCACACAGCGGTAGCCTTTGCTACTTATTTAGAACTCTGTTATGTTCTGTTCTAATCCAGTCTGAATTTCAGACCCAGCCCTAAAACCAGCCTCAGGCACAGTAGACTGTGCATCCTCTGTATGCCCATATTACTCTGCATTTCATTTTTCTCTGAAAAGGGGTGAAATGAATTCTGTTGTCTCCACTGAATTCTGTTGAATCTAAATGTAACACTTTTTTTGTCGGTTACAGTTATGTTTGTAAAGCTATTTAAAATTCTGTCCTGTTTAATCACCTATCTACTAAATCCTTCCAATTTGATTCTGATAGGGAAATCGTGCAATCTCTACTGATGAGAAAAGAAAAAATCATTTGTATCTCTTAAAAGCTTTTTCTTCTGTAATGTATTTGAAACAAAATGGGATTACAGTCTCAGCTGCTACTGTTTATGGTTTAATACCACAATATGGGAACTGCTTCCTCCCTCCTTCACCCATGTATACCTATTCTATCTCTGCAGTTTAAAAATGCTATCTGACTTACCCTTGTATAATAAGACAGTTAAGATAACTGTTAAAGACACAACAGATATTGTCTTTGAATGTGTCCACTTGAAAAGCAATGTTGTCTGCATGTTTTGAAAATGAATGAATGTTCCATGAAAGTTATGTTTGCCATCCAGTTGGCTATTCTTAATTGGAAACTCCTGAGCCCTGATGCTTCTAAATCAGCTTGGAGTAAGTTATCTGATTTACTTTTAATTAAACGATCAGACTTAATGCCTCTATATAGATAACATTACTTATGTTTCATGTTAGATTTCTTTGCTTTGAAGAAGGATATTTTTAGCTCCTACTTTTTTTTCCTGAACAGCTAGCTCCATTTATAGACTCTCAGCATAGCCAGGCTAATATGCTGCCTGTTATCTGCAGGTCACATTCAGATACCTACATTCTGAGCCTATTGCTACTGCATTTCCAGTCACTTCCAACTTGACCTGGAAGAGTAACTTTCTATCTCCTTTGATCTTTTCTCTAACATTATTGATGCTTGGAGAGCAATGTCTCAGTGTAACCTTAAGAGATGTCCTTATGGACTAGCAGACTGTTATGCATAGCTCTTACTGTTTATTGATTAGCATTGGTGTAATAGTAGAGAATATGAAACTCACGTAAGATCACACAAGAGAACGAACATCTATTTTGAACTGGATTCACAGAAACAGGAGGGAAGAAAGAACAAAATGAATAAGCAGAGCCTTAGGAGAAGAACTTTCCCTGAATGATATGCTGAGATGAGTTCATTTTCCTGAAACCTGAAGGCTATTTTGCAAAGACTTTAAGTGCTAGATGGAGAATGAAGACAAATATTATGGGAAACTCAATTGATTCTAGTACCATCAGATCATTTAATTTTTATAGTAGAGAAAATAGATCTTTGTTTTCTTTCACCTGATAATTGCTTTGCTTGGACTCTAATGTTCCTTTATAGCATCATTTCCCCATCACATATGCAGGAATGATTAATTTTAATGAATAGACCTCTACTGACCATGTACTGGGCTGATAGCTGAAGGTTCATTTCTTAGGTCACGTGAATATGCTACAATGATATTCAGTCAAGCACAAGATAAAACTCTTTGTGTCTGAAGCAAGTGAATTGGTATGCCCACCTCTTTGATATAATTGAAAAGCTTCACATTGTCATTATTTCCATTAGCCTTCAGCTTACAAACAGGCGCAAGCCTAATTATTTTGTATCTGGCATGCAATTATAGAACTCCTGACTTGCAGAATAGAACAAAAGCAAGTAATACCTATTTCCTTTGCTTTACTGTTTTTCCCCTCTCTGATCTGTTTTAGACTCATTAGGCTGTTCAAAAGTGGAATATTAGATCAAGGGGAGTAGGAGTGGATTGTGCTTTAGACCAGTGTTTCAGAATTTTTATTTTCACATTATTTCCTTAAACATGGGGTTTTCTATTTATTTATTTTAAAACATGTTGTGCCTCGTGAAATGGAATGGCTTGGGGATTGTTTAATACTATATAAAATCCTTCATAAGTAAGTCACCAGTTTGAATTTGGCCTAGAGTGACAGAGATTGAAAACTTGCTTGGTGACTGGCCTATACAAAATAGTTTAGTGGTTTCAGTTCTGTTCTTATTTCTGAATTGCTAGGCAACTTCACAGTAAGAACCTAATTATTCAGCAGCAACAGCCATAGAAATCCTTGGGAAAGCTAATCATATCCATCTAAAGCAGAGTCATTAAATGAATTGCATTTACATTTCTGGCTGTTTCTTTAGAATAAGTTTACACTTCAGGAAGTTTCAATCACTCAGATGGAGAACAAGTCTGCTAACTGGTGCAGAGAGAGGGTAGTCTCATGGTCATGTACCCTCCAGTCCCCTTTGCCTAGCTAATATGCTAGGAGGGATGACTGTGATTGTGATTGTACTGATGAGGAATGGAAAAGTACTGAAAGGAGTGTATACGTGTTGAGACAGGGTGGGAGATATTGGTGAAGGCCGAGTGAGAACAACAAGGCGGCCGTCAGGATAAGCTTATCAGGAGACAGCTTGAGAAAACGCACCTGGTTCAGCAAGACACCAGGATGAGTCGCTGTCAGACTGCCAAGAGTATGTTATGGGGAGGGCTGATCTGTATGTGATTTATCAGTATATAAAGAAATCTGTGCTTTGCTTTTGTTGAAAACGAGCTGCCCCTTGCTGTTCTCCCGTGGCCATGCAAAATAAAGCGCTTCTGACAGCCAAATGGTGATCCTGTCCGAATTTCCACATCAGTACCTAGTTGTTGCAGTGGAGCTATAACAGTTTGGATCCTTGTCCTATATTCTTTCTGCATGCTCATGAACTATCAAAACACAATCTGACCCATAACGTATAATTTACAGCTCCTTGCTTTATACTTTATATCCTATTACTCATCACCTCTGAATCTGGCCAACTGAATGTAACCAAATCTAATCTTGTGTACACATATGCTTCATATTGGAGAAGAGTTCATGATCATAAATTTAAAGGTGATGCGTGAAGCGGTGTATGTGCATTTTAATTGGGAAAGACTTTAAGTCTGAAATGGTTATACTTAATGGTTAAACTTATAATTTACACTCTAGTCTTGGGAGTGTTGCTCTCTCAATACAACGTATAATCTCATAAGAAGCGTCCATAAATAGTTCTGGCTGAAAAAAAGTTAGTGGGTTCATCTTTTACTTGTTCCTTTATCCAGCTGGATACGTTGAAGCTATTTGTAGTTTCAATCTGTACATTTTCACCAAAGTGAAATACATTGGCATCTGGCATCACAGTAGAAATTAGTGGCAGTGCCTGCCAGCCTACATTTTTTTATTTGAGTTAAGCAACAGCAGGGAACTTCTTTTATCCATTGAAGCCTTAGGGTGAAATCTGGGCCCAGCTGAAATGAGTGGGAGTTTTGCATGTGATTTTAGCAGTGCCCAGATTTTACCCCTGATTTGGCAAGTCCTCAATGAAGTCCAAGATGGCTGTGCATGTAGAGACAATGATTATGCATATATTAAGTGGTAGGCACCTTACTTAGTTCCATTGAAGCCAATGGCACTATACACATGCATGATTGTTCATCAAGGTGAGGAAAGGCTGAGCCATTGGTCTAGTCCTTCACATTATACAGTTGTATAATGTAGCCTCCTGTATGACAGCTACCAGGAGGGAATAGCATCATAATCCTGGTATATCAGTCCTTTTTTAGCTTCTGCTTCTCTGCACAGCTCTCTGCACTAGCATTGGACAGGGTTGAATAATTTGGGTGAAATTCTCTAGTGCATATTCACCCTGAGATAGTATCTTACCTGATAAAGAATTACAGTGATTCCATTACAATCAGATTACTCACTAAATAAAGTACTCCCCAGTATGACTAGGTAGCAGGATTTGGCCATAGCAGTATTTTATACTTCTCTACCTTTTAATTTATTAATGTATTAATGACACACCAAAACTCTCTTTTAAACCCTGCAAATGAAAAACACTTCTCATATGTAACAATAAAGCAGAGAACACATGCATCCAGTTCTGCAGAACCATTTAGCCTCAGAGGTGCCCAAACCATTAAACTTTTCTTCCTTACATTTTTATTTAGCCCCAGCTTAATTCTTGGACTACCTGTTGATAGCAGTACATTAAATAGCCTTCCTCTTATTAACCACATCCTTTAGATGTATCGTTTTCAACAAGTATCTTTGTAGACTGTCATGTTCAGTTTATTGACAAAGTATAGGACCAACAGTACAGGAAGCAGGGACCATAATATTGCCTAAGCACTGTGACTCATAATGCTTTCACATTTGTTGTTCTTGGATGCTGTGGTATTTTTCCCCCTTAGATCAGCTCAGCTCAAAGGAACAATTTAAATTTGATTCACTAAAGTTATAATTCTATAAACTCCTGATAACCAATTTAAGATAACATTCTGCAGTAGGTGCAGAAAGGGTTTCAAGGGTCAGATGTGGTGATAGCTATGATTGAAACCAATAAAAAGAGGATGAAGGATTTATTCTCAGATAAGTCACTTGAGTTCAAAATAAAATTATCCAAATCTTTATCTGTTGAACAAGGAATAGATTTCATAGATGAAAGATTAAGATGTGACTTGTCATGCAGATAACAGTTTTGTGCCTGAGTAGTAGTTTCACTGCAAGCTTGTGTAAATTTGTTTGTAGAAAATTACTTCTCAAAATTAAATAATTCAGAGAAAATAGCTGCTGTATAATATGTAGTGGGATAGAAAATTAAAAAGGCAGGTGACACAATTTACCTTTTTTAGAACATTAATTTTCTAATGGATAGCAGGAATGTTTCAATTGGAGGTTACTACCAAAATAGCAACAGAGAGAGGGTGCAATTTTCTTTGCTAAACCCTGGATGAAAGGAACAGGTAGATTTTCCGTTTATCCTTTGTCCAGTATTTCCTCAAAACTAGTGGGAAAAATATTGATGTAAACATATTCATTAGCCTTACCCAAAACTTTTAGCTAAGTTTGAGGGGCCTATTTACTATATATTAGTCTGCATCTTGTATATTCATTTATATCAGTGCAAATCAGGAATTAATTGCACTTCATTGTTCCCACTTTAGAATAAGTACTGAAAGTGCAAGGCAACAGTGAACTGAGCTGTTGGTGTCCCACAGCAGCTTCTTCTTAATTGAAAGTTGGGTTTTTTGAGATTACAGTTAATTGAACATTTTTTTCTTACCATAAAGCAGTTTTGATAATTCCTTTAGAAGTTATTTTGCTCAAATTTAAAGGTAGAGCTTTTCTCCCAGAGGTTTAATACTACACGGATAGCATTTATTCCAATGAGTTGATCTCATTTGACTGTTTTTATGTGACTAGATTTTATGGGCTGCAGAAATGCATAGTGTAATGGTATACAACTACCTAACACACAATCAGGTGTTTCTCAATCTTAAGAATGGAAATCTCTGTGTACAGTATTTTGTTATAAGTGTTTACAGAGTGTATGTTCCATGCATGCCCCATTAAAGTCAATGGAAAAAAATCCCATAGCTTTTAGTGGGCAGTGGATTAGACCCATAAAGAACAGATGCACAAAACTAAAACCCCCATTTTGTGCAGCTCCTATCAGTAGTAGCGGATGCTGCAATATTTTGAGTTTATATGTACTGGGAAGTAAAAGGACTGTGGCATTGCCTCCTACGAGGTGGCCCAGAGGGTAAAATTCACCTCTGTGCAGAGATTCTAGATTGAAGCTTATATATGACCAAGAAAATCAGCTCCCCACTTAGGTATCAAAAGACGTGGTCAAATTATCTACTGCACCTAGAATAATTAAAATGATTTCAATCATTTTGGGATCATAATATTAACTAAAATTAGCTTTGAGAGCAAGAACTTACACCAGAAATAGTCTCAGAAACACAAGAGAGAGAGCTTTAAAAAAAAAAGTGTTAGAGAGAAAACTTGTCCTTGCTTAACTGAGCAGTGGTAAAAAAGGGTGATGACAATGCCATGACCTGCAGCTCTGCAGTAATGAAACCATCCTTCATGTCCTGTGTTTGTTTGTCTGGCCAGGGTTGAAGAAGAGCGTTGCTACTGATACATATTTTTTCACATTCTGGTCATTTTGTAGAATGAAAATGTTAAGTGGTGTACAAAGCATGGTAGTTCTGAACAACTATACTTAGCTGATATTACAACCATTCTTTACCACACATACTGTATAGGCACAATGCAATGATAAAATGCTGTATTACCTAACAGTGTTATTGATTTTTCTCTATCTAATGGCCTCTCCTGCCCAAACCTCTGCCATAAATTCAGTCTACAAGAAATGCTTCCCTGGAATGTGTTCTTGCTTATGCTAGATTTTCATAGGGCTAAATCATGAGTCAGTGCTGGGGTAGTACAGAACCGAACAAGCAACAACATAACAATTGCACCAGAGCTTCTAGGAACTCACTGTTCTGCAAGGAGAAACTAATTAGTGCTGTATCCCCATTTGAGATGTAGTAGGAAAATGGGGAATAATAGACCTGACCCACTCTGTTGATTTTTATGGTTCTGCTGAACATGGGTGAGCAGGGATGGAGAAGCATGGACTACAGTTCTACCTAAATGGGTCACAAAAGTTGAGGGAAGCTCTGTGGGTCCTTCTCTTCAACAGTGCATACCATGACTAGGTTTCTGGAGAGGAGTGGAGTTCTGGCTCCAGAACTGCTATGGATTAAGGAGGGGAGCTGCTGTCACTAGTACCAATCAAAGACAACTCTCAAACTTTCTTCTCCCCAAAACCAAGTGTTGATGGCTAGCTGATGAATAAAAAAAATGACTATCTATGGTGTTTGTTACAAACCATGCTCTTTGTTTAGAAACAACCATTGCTTTCTCTGGCAGTTACATTTGAACATCTGTGGGCAAAATCTAGCTCTACATTAAGAAGTTGGCATATGACACTGAATGCAAATAATTAGGTTTGCTATCTGTTGATAGCAGGACCTAAAAATTAAGAATTTATAAGTGTTGCTAAACTGAGCAAACCTAGCTATGTGGAAGATGTCAGGATGTCCTGTAGGGAAAAGGAAGAGCTACACAAGCAAAGACAGGTACCCTAGGGAAAGACAAACAAGAATTCTTATTAAAATCTGTTACAGGGTATCAACCGAGACAGATGGGGGCATTGAGGAAGGTTTTAAACAAAGAACAAGGGACAAAAATGCTTTAGGGATAAGAATATTTTAATTATTTGAATCAAGTTTGTTGTTTAGTCTTAGAAAAAAGAGACTTATGTCTCTTTGTGATCCTCTTAACACTGCCACATAGCAGTCCAGTTTTTTTCCATGAGAATTGCTGTTCTCCTGACAGAAGACAAAAATGTGCAGCTGTTAAAGCTTTTTCTCCTGGAGCAAAAAAAGTTTGCACTTTGGACACTCCAAGAGAAAAATAACCCAGGAAAAACCAGGGTTAAATCGATCCTGAGAGTTTTTTCCAGGGACTGAACATCTGAATACTTTCCCCTAACTTAACTCCTTTTGGGGCCCAACAGGAGTGGAACCAAGGGAAAGGCTCCTCACCTTCCTGAGACCAGGGTAGGTCTGGAGAAGGTATGGGGGGCAGATACTCCCTTCCTATAGACAGGTAGGGAGAGGAGATATAGGTCCAGCTACGCCCTGCCTGTTTCTTACACTAGAGTTCCCAGTAAGCCAGTTCAAGACTCTGGTGTAATGCTGGGCCTGGAACTGATAATCAGCTGATTGTCAATTACAGCCCTGACACTGCACTGGAGTTGTGCAGTGCTGGGGTGGAGACCAGCAATCAGTGAGGTGTGTATGTTATAGATCACAGGAAACATTACCATGCACCTGATCAGAATGTATTTTAACTTTAATACTGCATGGCCTTAGTACAGATGTTCAGAAAGTCCAAAGAGGAATTAATCTGAGTTATGTGGTTTTCTGTAGGTGGCCTAGTTTAGATTGGAAGCAAACAGTATACATATTCACCCTTTCCAGGTGGGCAAGGGGCACAGACTGCCTGCACTGGTTGAGGCCTGCAGATTGAGGATGCTTCCCCCAGCATGCACCCTGGCTCCCCAGGCTGCCAGAGACTGCCAAGTGCAGCTGAACCCCTGTACCATCCCTGATTGACTGACAGGCATGGGCAAGCATGCCCCCAACTCCTTGCCACATCATCATGGACCCTCTCCCATACTCAGCCCTAGGCTTCCAGAGAAGCCTCAGTGTCCTCCATCATGAACTGCATATACCTCCATGTCCAAGCTGGCCCACACTCTGCCATGGCATCCCACCACCCATGCCCAAGCAAGGAGACCTAGGAGCTGTGGCATGTCCTACTTATTGCTCTGTGTAACTTTCACCAGAGGTTGCATGGCATCACATGTGCCCACCTGGACATGATGGGGCAGCTGGTCACCGTGGAATATGGCTTCATGCCTCTGAGCCAGCAGCTAGACATCCTGCACAGGGCCACTTACCATACCTTGCACCACCAAGTGTACTGGACTGGGCCACTGACTTTCATGTGAGTGACAAAGATGAGGCCACCCAGGATGCCATGGATTCTGAAGTGTTTTGGCACCATCTCCAAACTATTGAGTGCTGGTTCTGGTCCCATGATACTAGTAGCATCATTGGTAGGAGGGGATCATCCTGGACACCTGGGACAATAAACAGTGGGTCCAGACCTTCTGTACATGATGGGTCACATTCATGGACATTGTTGCCCAAATGACACCCTATTTTGCATGCCAGGACATCAGCACATGGCCACCCCTGACCCTAGAGAAGCAGGAGGCCATCGCAGTGATGAAGCTGGCCACCCCCATCAGTGTCTTCTACATTGCCAACCAGTTCAGTGTGGGCAAGTCCACAGATAGAGAGGCCATCCAGGAGGTGTGCATGGTCATCCAGAATGTCCTAGCCAACTACTTTATCTGTCTTATCAACCTGCAGAAGGTGGTCACCAGTTTCCACTGCATGGACTTCCCCCACTGCATGGGGGCTATGGACAGCATTCACATTTCTATCCTCTGCCCACCGAAGGGCATCCAGGCATTCATCCTAATGATGCAAGCCAGAAAACCTTGGTGTGTGTGTGTGTGTGTGGGGGGGAGTGTGCAGGAAAAGGGGAGGCTTGTGAAAGGGGAAAATAACCTGGAAGTGGCAGTTAGGACAGGAAAGGAGAAGGAGAAGTGGATGGGGGAGGGGTGGGGGTCAAGGGCAGTGCTGCAGGGGTTGAACTCAATAAACACAAACACTTGGAGAGGAGACATGGGATAGGGTGGTCTAGTGAAGGCCAGATACATCTTTGTGTAGAAGCTAGATATGTATGATCCCAGACCTACTATCCACATATATGGCTCTTCCTCTTACTGCAGCTGGGTGTGGCTCCTGCTTCAGAGTGACTGGGGCTTCATTGGTCATCCCCCCTCCCATAACTTCAAACTTTCCAGGAGCTTCTAGCAGACACCCCATGATCTTGACAACAGCCTACGATCCAGCCTAGAAATTTTCAGTGTCCTCTACCTACAACACAGAAGCAGTTTGCCATACTCCACCTGTTCCTGCTTGCCTTAGCTTGGATGCTCAGTGCCTTGCCCAAACAAGTACTCCAGGACTATGTAGCTGTGGGCCAAAAAAAGACTTGCAGCATCCCAGGTGCACATGGCCCAGGTACTTACTAGCAGTGGCTGAGCTGTGGAGGTAGCAAGGTTGCCTCTGAGCAGTCCAGTCTCAAAGTTCTGTCCCCCACCACCCCAACCCATCACAGGTAATGGGTGTGGCTCCTGCTCATGTGCAGTGAGGGGTGGGGACGGCAGGTGGAGTGGACATGCTGGGGTCCCAGTAGCAGGGTTCCAGGCTTTGGCCTCTGAGATGTGGGGTGTGGGATCCAAGGTGAGAGTCCATGAGACACTGCCTGAGTACTGGGTTAGGGGGGTCCCTGGCTGGATGTGCAGGTGCCAGGGTTGAGGTCTGTGGGCAATGCCTCAGCATGATGGTATGGGGTTCCCTGGCTGGGTATACAAAAGCCAGGATTGGGGTCCATAGGGTTGTGCCTAAGTGCAAGGGTTCTCCTTGGCTCAATTTCAGGTCTGTGTGTACATTGTTGGGTAGTTCATGATAGTGTGGGGCATGGCTGGGGAACTCTGGTGACCAGGTCCCACGGTTCATGCAGGGGAGACACATGTCTCCCTTTCCCCTGCTGCCTGCCTGTGGCTGACAGATGGCCAGAGGCAGGAGAGAGGGCTAGGGAGAGGGGCTGTTCTGCTCTTGGAGGGCTCTGGAACAGCTCAGCAGCTGAGCACGGGTCAAGTGCTAGTATGCCTCCCTGCAAGGGAAGGCTACCAGGGGCTACTAAGGAGGCTGGGATGCTGGAGGACAGAGATCTAACTTGAATCTATAGATAATTGGTACAGAATTTTGATGCATTTCTATAACCTAGATAGATCTGATTTGAGTGTACTTTGAACCAGGTTTATCTTAGACTGCTTGTGCCATTTTTAGACCGGCCTATGCATGCTGAACTTCTGTATGGTTATGGGTTTAGATTGATTTCTGAACACTTAGACCAGTCTAAGTGTAATGTTTGTACATGGCCTAAAGTGTCCTGTCAGAGTTTAACTAGTTGGGGTGATAGGGGCAACTGCCCTTGGTGCTGACTTGTGGGGAGCAGGTCATGAAAAACCCCCGGTTCTGGCAGTTGCATATTCATAATCAGGAAGGTGTAATCAACCAGAAATTACTGTTACTGCTTTGTTTGGGCTCATCCTTCAACTGCCATGTCCCATGCAACAAGGCCCTTAGCAACTGAGAGATGAAAGCTTGCTTCTAAAAACTGAGAGACAAGTCTCTTTAAGCTTCTAGCTGATATGAACCTGACTTGACATAAATTATATGGTTAGCTTGGAGCAAAGTTTTAGTTTAGTCTTTGCCCTACTTGTTGGCACCTGTAAATGCCACTCCTCCCAGTGTAATAGTAGCAGTAATGTGAAAACAAAAATTCTTCCTAATGCCTTTAAAAAAAGTACACCAATAATGCTTTGTAGCAATAAGATTATATGTCTTTACATCCACTGTACTATGGATTTTGATTTTGCATTCAAATGAGCTATCACTAGTGGGAATTTTGAGAACATAATAGATTTAGCTGTTCACTGTGAAGCATATTCTACAGTAGTAGATGGGCACAGATCTCTCTAACTAGAATTAGCAGAGATTACACTTGTGTAACAGAGAGGAATTAGCCTCTATAGTGTCTAGGACATATGTTGCCTCTGAAATAACTGCTGTAAGTTTGAGATTAATGTTCTTCTCTCTGCTTGGTGCATAGAAACAGTGTTACCATGCATTCCCTAAAGAACAGGAGTTAATAGCACTGCAGCGCACAGCACAAAGCTCAGTCAGAAATTAGAAGAATACCTATTTAACTTTAAAATGTTAGAAAAGACCCTCTCTCCCCTCTTATTGTAATTACAACTTTCCCAATCTCTCCAAAGCAGGTTACCATCTCATTTGGAATGCATAATTATGAAAAATATTGAAAATTTTTAAAACTTTTCTTTGAATTGGGTCCTGGTAAAAGGCAAAATTCCAGAAAAATGAAACCATGTACCTAGAAGCATAACAGAGCTGCTCTGTACCTTGAGCATTGGTAGCTCCCGGCTGCCAATGGAATGGCTAGCCATCAGCTGCTGCAGCTGTTATTTTTGTGCTCTCTCCACCCAGAGTTGACACCTGGGGCTGGAGCCCTAGTTGCATCCCCCCCACCCAACCCTCCTCCCCCCCCCCCCTCTTCC
>NW_017729033.1:90868435-90885075 GCF_001723915.1 Gavialis gangeticus | reverse complement strand
CCAACCCTCCTACCCCCCGCCCTTCTTCCATTAGTTATGGTACTGCCTTGACCTGCAAAACTTAGCTCTATAACCATGACATCTGATAGGAAAACATGTAAGATAAATTGAAGAAAACAGATCAGGTTTGTGTAAGGTTTGGCTGTGCTCTCAGCCTAGGATTAATTCAATCTTCATGCAGCCTTTGGCTCCTGTGCTCAGGTTGCCAACATGTTCTCTTATCAGAATGTTTATTTTGGGATGTGGAGACCATGGGATTTTGAGGTTATGTTGTTTTCCTGAGATGGCCATAGGATTGCCTATCTTACATTCAGATAAATAATTTGAACTACCTGATGAAATGGAAAGGGTTTGTGACATAAACACAGTAGGGAGGCTTTATTTTAACTGCACTCCTCTACTATTAAGTAAAGCAAATAGTCTAGAAATTACTTGGACCATATTGCACATGACATTCATGTGTTAAACAAAATATTCACCTTGCCTTTGGATTATCATCCTGACTTCCATGAAGAATTTAATCTTCCAGTTTGTCTCAGCTCCTTAATTATATTATTTAACTTGTGGCTTTCATGACTTATCATGACTTTTCTCCACTCACACATCTATTGCTAAGTGTTGCCTATAGCTACATAAAACATTATTTGTCTTTTTAATTCAATTTGGCAAAGCTAATTTTATTTTTGCATGTTATTATGCAAGTGACATACTGCACACTCGACCTATTTGTTGTGTTGTACATTATGCACTGTGTAATGTTATGCATTATGTGTAACTATATAACACACTGTATGACAGGTCTAGATGCTGATAGTCAGAAATGCCCATAAATAAAAAGCCCTTGCAAAGGATGCTGAAAAATGTCATTTATCCTGCCAAATAAAAGGCCACGTAGTGATGAACAATATTCACTGGGCTATAAGATAAGAAGGCAGGTCTTTATTAACCTCTCAGCTAACGGGTTTTTAGCATTTAATGTGCCTTTTGATCCTTCTTGATAAACTTTAATATAAGCTACAACAGACTTAATATGAATGGGATTTTTTACCTTTCTGTGCATTAAATACTAATAAAAAATGCTTTATCTTTGTTAACTTGGACTTTTAATGCACGTCCTCTTTCAAATACTAGTCTCTCACACAAACAATTTTATAGGTTTTTCCCCTGTTTGACTTCATTATAATAGCTATTTTAATATATAATAGATTTTTTTCCCCAAAAGTAAAATATTCAGTTTGCCATGTTTCTTTATGACCTATACTAAAGAGGAAGGTTTTCAGAAGCACTGCTCTACACACACTATATTTTTAAGCAGCTCACTGAAGTTATGTGTTATGAGGGGGCCTTACAATTCTCTGAATATGAGTCCAAAATATCTGAAATAGCAGTGTCATCATAATTCTGCAGTACTAATTGCTGAAATCATAGCAGATTCTGCTACAGCTAAAAAAAAGTATCAGTCTTACTTCAATTACTTGTAGTTGGTACCACACATGAATATGGGTATTGATGCCAAGAAAAAAAAGGTAGATATTAATTTTGTCATGTTGTGAGTCTATGCAGAGGAAGAACAAAAGTATCTGTATTGTTACCTGTCTACCCACTGGCATGAGACTGTTTGACATAGCTCTGAAAAATATTTCTTTTAATAAGTAGCCTTAAAAGAGTACTACAACACTAGGCAAACAGTTTAACAGACAAATAAATACATTTCAGTAATCACTGTTTGTAGAGAACATTCTGTAAATGACCACTGGAACGTGATACCACTCTTGAATAAAAGAGAACGATACGTCTAGCACAGGGGCAGGCAATTATTTTGGGCAGAGGGCTGTTTACTGAGTTTTGGCAAGCCATTGAGGGGCACATGACAGGCAGCCCAGGGAAGATTAATATTAATTTTCTAAATTTTTTAGGGGCCCTGTGGGCCAGACAGAATGGCATGGAGGGCCACATCTGGCCCCAGGGCCACATTTTGCCCACCTCTGGTCTAGCAAAACACTAGATATTTGGGGTATCATTGGAACAGCTGTTGTTATCAACTAACCAACCTGTCAAACTGCTGGTCACTTTTGTAGAAAACAAAGTGAAAAGTAAAGAAAATAGATAAAATAAGTGGTTTCCATTGGGTGACATCTGCCTCATTATTCTGGAGAGTCCCAGTTGTCTCTGGCAGAGAAGCAGAGTGCTAAACTGGCTTTTGGATCACTTGCCTGTCTAACCCAGAACTACATTTCCTTACTCAACATGGAAGACAACTGAACTCAAAGTAGAGTTTGATTTGTCTACTTAAGTCTTAGATTAGATGATATCTCCTTTTAAAATCTGGTGGTAGGACTTTTTATTACCAATGTGTTATGACTTATTGCACAGTGGAGAAGGAATATATGAGCCTCAGGTTGGTAAACCATTCTTAAAACACACAGTTATTTCAAGGAATGTTTTGCTCACTAATCAGAAGGAGCAATAGCTTACTTAACAGAACTAGTGAATGTTACCAGAGAAATTAGCCTCTTATAGTAGATCTAATATTAATGGGTACCTATACACAAGCCAGGAGGCTGCTCTGATGTGCTATAATTACAATGCATCAGAGCAGACTTGATTGAGTCTGCTGGAATGTGATACTTAGTTTGTTCCAGTTAGGAGTGTGTGAAGTGGGCCCTATTTGATTTGGATTGAGCTTGAATCAGGGACAGAGATTCGATTCATTGATTCAGATCACTGTCCCTGATTCGATTCAGCTGAATCCAAATCTGAAGATTCGATGCTGATTTGGAGAATCAGCAATTTGGACATAGACACAGCTTTAGAAGTTTTTTTCTATTTCTACATACCTTGAGGTAGCAGATATGGCTCATAATCGCTGTGATGCTGGGGCACATGCAACATCCCACAGGAGTGTGGGGGGCCCTCTTTGTGCTCAGCGTCAAACCAGGAAGTGGACCAGAAGTACTTCCAGTCCACTTCCAGGTCTACCAGGGAGTGTGCGCCCCCACCCCCACTGTGCCTTCCCAGCTCAGCGATCAGCTGCAGGGTGACCCTGGGTGCCCCCCAACCCAGGAGGCACCAGTCACCGAGCTGGGGGAGTACAGGGGAGGAAGTACTTCTGGTCCACTTCTGGGTCTGCTGCTGAGTGTGCTGGGGAGCCCCCTGTGCTTCTGTTGGACACTCCATGTGTCCCAGCATAGCAGCATTCACAAGTCCCTGCTACCTAGAGGTATGTAGAAAAAACATTTAAAGCTATCTCTATGTCTGAATCTTTCCGAATCTCTCCGAATCAATTTGGGGGGTTCCGATTTGATTTGGAGAAATTAAAGGGTCCTATGATTCAATTCAGATTTTGAGATTTGGCTCTGAATTTGGTCCGAATCTCCACCAAATTGAATCAAGGCCTGAAGCTTCGCATAGCCCTAGTTCCAGCCAGTCTTCATATATCAAGAATCAGCATCCCCATGCTTCAGAATGGCAGGAGGGGTGGTTTAACTAAAGATCATTTGATGAGCTTTAAATAAAGAGCAGCCCCTCCACCATTTTGAAGCATGGGGACACTGATACATGAAATGTTCCAGGCACTTTAGTGTGGGTCTCAGAGCCATTCTAATTAAAGCTCTGCCCCCCCACTCCTGGAGCATGCGTAAAAATGCTAGTAATTGTTCCAGCTATTAAGTTGCTTCCCTGATGAGAGAGAAAGAGATCTATAGCTATAGCTATTGTGATGAAAAATCATTAACATATATACAAGGATGGATCCAGAGATGCTAGTGGTGTAGTCATACCTCACTCTGGTGGTGCACTATATGTACAGAGAGTTCTCAGAACTCAGTAGCATGTCCGTGGAGTTCCTGCTGGGAGCTCTGCATGTGCTGGGAGCTCTATGAGCTCACTGGCTGGTCTGCCCAAAGTCCCTGCTTTCAAGCACCTCTGGATCCCACTGTTGTTTGCTCTTTCCCTCTTCCTCCTCTACTCCTCCCCTCCCATCCACCACTCCTCCTGCCACAAATTTAGCAGCCAGGGAAAGATGGGGACAAGAGACAGCCCTACTTTCATGTAGCCCATGGGCTGCATGCCACTGCTGCATGCCACTGCTGTCCTTTCTGCTGTTGCTGAATTCAGGTTGCAGAGAAGAGCAGTCAGCAGGAGGCTCTGGAGCTGAAAGCAGGGACTTTGGGCAGACCCTGTGCCAGTGAACTCATAGAGCTCACAGCACAGGAGTAGCTCTGGCAACAGCTGCACTGATATGCTGCTGAGCTCTAAGATCTCACTGGCATCCAAAATCTAAGAGAGAGGGTGGTTACACCCCCTTGGCTATGTGGCACAAGTGCAATGACCTGTCTTCACTGTGTATGCGCCACACTGGCAAAGGCGGTGTGGCTGCACCTGTGTGGCTGCAAAAACGGATTTGTCCATGCAGATAGAACATACAATACAACTAATGTGACAGCACTTTGCATTTATGCTGTTCCATTAATTTGTGGGACTTTGAAACTAAATTCCTAGCTCCTACCCATTGAAATTAGTCCCTCAGTCTGTGATAATATAGAAAACATTATACTAGTTCTAAAAACTATGACTTAGTGGAATATAGAGGGTTAGATCAACCTACTAACCTTATTAAAAACATTAATGCAAATATTAATTTGCATAAACAATAAGAATATATGACTCAACTGCTGTTACTAGAACTTGTGTTCATAACCTTTAACATTATGGTAGTGTTAAAGTGATGTTGTAGCTGTAATGGTCCAGGAATTATGCAAGAGGCAAGGATTTCTTAGGGAAACATTTTGTATTGGACTGACTTCATAGTTGGGATAGATTTAGACAACCTTTTGAATGTAAAACATTCAGGCTGTGACCTGATAAAAGATATCAGCCTAAGAAATCCTTGCCTCTCTCATATAACCTTTGACACAGAAATAAACCTGTCAAAGGAGCACATGCATTGATGTACCACAGAACCATTCTACTTCAGGCAAAAAAAAATCTCACTGATAGTCAATAGATATTAAAGATCAAAGAAATAATAGATGTAGACCTACAAGTCATATCAATTTATTTTTATAATCAATCAAAATTTGGGGCACTTCTTCAAATGTATTCCTGAATATTGCATGCCACACATTATTGTAAGAAAAAGAAAAAAAAAAGGTTAGTAGGAAACTATGCAAGGAACCAGAATTTTTCTGATTACTATATTGCAGGGGAGAAGTCATAAAAAGGACGTTAGTTGAAGACCTCATGGACTCCTGTATACACCAACATAAACTGGATTCCATTGACATGGTTCCTTGGTAAAAGGTAAGATGCTATTTATTGATTCAGTCCCCTGATGACTTTCCACCTTGGATCATGCTTCTCTGCTCCTCTCTGTGGCACAGAAAGAAGAAGAAAATGCAACCTATCCTTAAAGATTCTTAAGTCTTCCATTTATGGATGACAATCTGGTGACAAATTGATTTTTACAAGATTTCCAGTGTTTCTACTTCCTTTTGGATTTGAATTATTGGCAAAACATATTATTGGGTGGTATTTTGAAAGTTTTCCTTCTGGGTAGATAAAGAAAGTGGTGTAATAAGAGAAAATGAAAAATAAGTTTACCAAAAGAGCTGGAGTTTTCTCTAATATCAAAAATATATTCAAGTTTGATATCAACTTTGAAAAAAGAAAACTGAAGTTTATTTTTATTTTATGTTGGCCCATAGTCACATCTATAACCATATAGATGTCTAAGCCTCACCCTTAGCTCATCAGCTGCAAGCTCCCTACTACATTACACCATGTGGGTGCCCCAGGGTTGTAGGTTGTGTACTGTGCTGTCTCACTCTAGAGGCAGAGACAGGAAGTAAGAGGTGGAGGAAGGAGAAGAAGCCTGGAGACCCTGGCAGCTCCCGAAGCTGAAGGGTGGAGGGGAGTGGCAACCAGCTGAGAACCCAGGTGCCATAAATTAACCCTTTGGGGGCCATCAGTTGGACAGCCCTGTTCTAAATGAAAAACAAATAATAATTTCAATTCCTTCTTTGTGCCTCTCACTTTTAGGCAATTCCCTTAGCTGAGTCAACTAGCTGGCAAATCAGAGTTGCAAATTAAATCTGAATTAAACCTGAAGTAAGCCAAAAAATAAAAAGGAGTGGGTGGTGGCTGATTTTTATGCTGTATACACTGGGTTTACACTGGTATAAGTGCAGAATGCAGAACCAGTGCAAAGAGATAGCAAATCTTATCCACAGAATTTGAAATCATTACACATCATGTCTACGTTTTTCCTTTGCAAATAGAATTGCTCATATTTTATTTTAATTGCCACATTAATGTAATACATGGACCAAGTCCTCAGGGGGTGCAAATTGTTGTAGCTCTATCTTCATTAGAACTATGGAGGGATTTACATCAGTTGAGGTTTGTCTCTGTACAGTCTCAGAAAGAAAAGCCATGATATATACCACCATGTTATTGTGTATACTGGGCACATCTACAGGTGCACTTTACTGTGCAATAAACTAATTTGCTATACAGTAAAGGAAGTGAAAGCTAGAAGAATTATTATTAAAGATTATTAACTAGCCAAAATTAATTTGCTGTACAGTAAAACTTTACCATCTACACTTGCAAAGCAATTAGGCTGGTGTAGACTAATTTATTGTGCTATCGAATAGTCCCATCAGACACAAGAACTATCCAATGGCAGAGTAAATTTCTGCACTTAAATGCACATGTAGACAGTAATGTCCAGATTAGTTTACTCCAGCTCAAATTGCACTGGAGTTTATTCAGTCACATTAATAGCACATGTAGTTGCAAACAGCATTATAAAGTGGGTGTAAAACTCTTGCCTCCTGATTTGGTGATAATGTACAACTTCATTGCATGGGTAAGCAGAGTAGCACTAGACGCAAGACAGTGGAATATAATACACAATTCAGTGCCATCTCCAACTTTTATTATTCTATAATTAAATGACTTTGTGAATGAAGCATCTTGATATGTGATTTTGCAATAATCTACAGATTAACTATAATCAAAATCAGATAAGGCTTTATAGTGAGGTTTTTGTAAGGACTTGCTATAGTTTTATAAAAATATGAATTCAAGTTCCAGATTTTAGACATCTTAGGTACTAATTAAAATTTACTATGGCTTGATGACCCCCAAACTTTCTTACTGTGAGAATTCTTTTCATTATGTGTCAAAACATAATCCATTAACTTTTCCAGTGCAAATTTAACCATTAATATGGAAGAAAAAAATCACAGGAAATCTAAGGAGAAAAGATATGCTCTTTCATCTTAAACTTATAGGTGTTGTTCAGTGATTTTTATAATAACTGAATTGGCTTGTCATTGTCACCTGTGCTTCTGAATACATGATATTGACCATTGTCACTGAAGAGGAAATAAGTTAACTGGGATGCCATTCTTCTTATGCTCTCTGTGTTGTCAATCATTACATAACAAATAGAATAACACTGTCACAGTGAAGAATCCATTGATAACATACTACGTGACAAGTTTTTCACAACGAAGAATACACCGTGTGTGTAGTTAGACCACAGTCAAGGAGAAATCAATGTTAATTTAAATACTGACACTGATTGGGGATTCCATGACATCAAATATTCCTACATATGTTTTCTGTGGGAAACCCATCAAAACACAGCAGTTCACCTAGGCTTAACATTCATATAATTGTATTTCTGTTCTGGCTCATAGATTACACTAGGAAAAAAAATTCAACTTTTATTTAGCATAGCATAGTCAGCGCCAGATCCTCAGCTGTGGTAAATAAAAATACTTCTTTGTCTTTAGCGGAGCTAAAGGATTGAGATCTGAATTTCAACAGTCCAATAACTCATGTATGTAGGAAGATGATTAGGACATTTTACATAAGCTATTTTTTCCAGATGTATTATAGTGTCATGTTGTTCTTGTTGTTGTTCCAATGTACTTCATTATATTATTTTTAATAATCATATCCAGTTCCTATATTATGTTTTGCACAAGTAGATCCCCAAATACTTTATATTTCTGGGGAGCTGAAGGTAGAAAAGTGAAGTGACTTGCCCAGTGTCACTCAGCTCACCAGAAGCAAAGCCAGGGATAGAACATAGAATCCTAGGGCAGTGCTCCATTCGCATGGCCACACATGCCTTTATCCGTATGCCTTTATTATTTAGTTAGTTAGTTCTTTATTTGTTTTATTTATTTACTTGTTATGACCTTAATTCCTTTCTTATTGTCACTTAAGTGTCTGATGCTCAAAATGACTCTTATGTCATAATAATGGCAGCATATAGCCTGTAGTATTTCAAATAAGGTTTATATGCATTAGCCAAGCGATCCAAGGAATTCTACTATGCATGCTACTGTCTGAAAAAGGATCTGCCAGAACAGTAAGTTTAAAAGCACTCCTGGAACACTTCTAATTTTTTTTTTAAACCTGGTTGTTCATTATGTGTGGAACATCTCTGGCTGAATTTTTAAGTACTGCACAACATATACTGCATTTCTTGAAATATCATTGTTGCTCAATGATGAAACTTAAAAAATCAAAGTTCTGTATAAAGCTTGCTTCATGTCAAGTATGTATTTTCCTTTGGCAGCCTGTTTTCAAAATATTCCAATAGCTGTGAGTACAGCAGAGCTTGCCCAAATAAAACAAATGGAGACTGAAAGCAACAGTGATTTGACCTAAAACAGTAAGGCTACCATATGAAATTCAACCTGGCTCTCAGACAGGTACATAGCAAACAAAGAGGAAACAGCCTTTCCTTTTTCACTGGCACAGCCTGTTTGAGGACCGGACAGAATTGTATCTCTGCCTATCTGGGAATTTGTCTGTCCCTTTCCTTCCAGGGACATTCAGTGACCAAATGAGAAAAGAGACGGGTTAGCAGGAAGTGTGTCCTGACTGCTGTTGTTACTTACTTTCTTTAGTGCAACACACAAGAGAACTGCCTGACTGTGTAGGAAATGAGAAAACTCTCTTTGGTAGGATATGTACATCAGAGGAAGTAGTTATGTTTCTCGATTGGATGGATATAACTCAAGCTGTGGATGTGAAAAACTGTGATTCCTTATTTGAAATTCAGTGTATTTGGTAGTACTTGTTTAAATCTTTAGATCTAAATGGAAATATTTCTTCAATTAAATGTATTTGCTAGAATTTTCATGGACAGTGAATACAAAAGGGGCATGACAGTTGCTGGTCAGAAATTAGTCTTAAATGTCTTGGTCTTGATCACTTGACATGAATTAGAGCTACACATCATTAATAGTTGTCACATCACACTTCAGGTGAGAATTCATTGGCTTTAATGGCTGCTATATAGACACAAACATAACTAGAAAAGGTTCATTTAAAAAATCAAATGGACATTCACAGAAAATGCATTATTCAACTAGATCTAGTTATTATCTTCTGCACAGGATTGTAAGTCCCCAGTGTAGATCTTAGCAGGTATGTAAATCTCTCAATGTTTCTGCATTCCTTATTTGCCAATTACCATAGTATCTAAGAGTTACTGACTAAGTAAAGTTGCTAGGGCAAATATGGTCTGGGAAAGTCCAGGAAGAGCTGTGCCATTGGAGACAAAATTCCAAACTGAGTTTGCCAGCACGACAGCTGTTTCCTCAGTTTCATAGATCTGTGTGAAGGAGTTCATATTATATTCCTCTGTGAAGTTCTGTGAACCCTTGTGGCAGTAAGCAGGGAGTAGTTTCTGTTCCTTGCATTGCAGGAAATACAGTTGTGTATTGCTTTTGTTCAGGTCAGACAGATTTTTTGCTAGGTGGCTTTTTGCGTCTGTTCTGTATGTTTTGTTCCTGTTTAAGAGCCCATCATGGTCTGACAGTTTACACTTTCTTGTCCTTTTTGTTAAAATGCAGCATTGCTAATTCAGAAGTATGGCCCCCATTCCAAGATGTCAATGCTCCTGAAAAAATGGAGGGCTTGGCTCCTCCTCGAGCTACCACAGGGTAAAAGAATCTCTACATGATGCAGAGCTGCCAGACAAGCTCTTCAAGACCCTCACATATGGAATATGACTGCAGAAAGATGAAACCCTGCATATAACATCACTATGCTCTCACAGTCTTGAATAGTTAGAATAGCCCTTTCTATCGAAAGTTTAAAACCAATGTGTGGGAGTGACAGCAGCACTTCTTTTCAGGCAGCAGTGAGGGATTCAATTGACTTCATGACTCATTATAATTTATTTGATTCCTTCTAAACTCTTCATCCCATAGATGTTATCAACTTTCTTTCTTTTCTAATGCTCTTTAATGGTCCCACTTACTACTCAAGCTAGCTTTACTTCTGCAGTTCTGCTCTTTGTTAGATGCTCTGAGTAACATAGCTTCCATTTCACAGCCCTGCAGACTTTTTTTTTAACTCTAACTAGAAATACTAACTCAGGTGTGGGAATACCAACTCAGGTGAACATTAGGTCAGATGTGAAAATAATTTTCAGTGAAGCCTTGGATGAAGTGTCAAGATGCTCAAAAAGGCTAGATTGTATTAATTTGAAAGAGTTGTATATTTAACTATAATGCCTACAGGACTAATGAAACATCTTTTGATTATTTTTACCTAGTTTGTTGTGTTTTTATATATATGATAAAGCAAATTAATGCATATTCCAATAAGGTTTTTTTGTTTCAATGTTAAATTGAATGCTATCACTCTAGCTTATTAGTGAAGCTTCTAGATATTTTTTAAATGGAGGGAAAAAAAGCATGATGATGTAACACACTATCTGTATCATCACCTTTTCAAAATCCTAGATCTGCCCATGAGTATACCTTTGGCACTTCCTCTTGCTACACTGAGCACATTAGTAGCCACTGCTATGGATCTTGCCCCAAAATTATATTCCATTATCAATTTAAGATCCATGGACCTGATCCTGCATTATTAAAATAAATAGTCTTGAACTTGAGCATAGGGACTTAGAAAGCCGTTCCTTTATTTTGAAGCTTTGCAGTTCACTTCTCATAAAGCCTCTTAGTGAAGTTTTAATATTTACTTAATTGATCCATATTGTTGCTTAAAATTACATTTTAAATGTGACCAAATCCAGAAAATTATTTCTAGTTATCAAGATAGAACCTTAGAAGCAAACACAAATTTACTGCTACTTTAAAAGAAGCTGTGCCATGATTTCATGCTTTCGAGTGTTATATTAACACATTCTGAGTTTGATCCAACATCAGCTGCAATTAATTGAAGCCTTCACATTGACTTCACTGGACTTTAGATCAAGCCCTGTATAACTAGCAAAATGATTTTAAAAATGTATTATGAATAAAGAACATTTTAAGTCTTACTGATTTTATGGAATGCTGTGTGACCATAAATACCTGTGCAAATGAATTTGGATGTGTTTCCTTCATAAATATTGAATCTACACAAACCTAATATATCAGAGCTGAACATAGTTTTCTCATCCTGCAAGCATTTTAAGCTTTCAAAAAATGATCCTAGTGCAAATCTGTTCATTTCTCAAAAATGTTCTTACAGTGTGGGGAGTGGAAGTGGGGCAGGAAAACAATTTGGGTCAAGCAAAATCTTTCATTTAGCATTTATTTTTTTACTTTCTAATTCTTAATCCTTGTAAACTAAATTTACTAACATTTTGAAAGAAAAAGTGCTTTTCACTGAAAGTCCAAAGATTCCAATTTGATAGTGTCAAAACAGGACGTTGCAACCTATTCATCAAAATATTTCAGTTTACGAGATTCACCAAAACTGACCTTATTCTGTGAACTGTTTCAGTTGCGAACAAGTATCTTCTTCACTGAAAAATTCTCAAGTAGTTTTTGACCCAAGTCTAATATTATTTCTCATATATTTTGCCAAATTTTGCTCCTGTTCAGACTGTTGACTGCAATACTGATATGCCAATCTAAATTAGAATCAGTGGCTGCAAGAGTTGAAGTTTTAGGGTCTTTGGAATTTCACAGATACTATACATGACTTTTTATCCTTTTCTGAATTCTTATGTTATTATTTAGTCCTATTCATAGCTGCACAGTTCTTCGCCACTGTAATGCAGCAGAACACATATAATCTTAAGATTTTGGTTGAAGGTCTACAATTTAGTAGGTAGAACCAGCAATGAAAAAAACATTCCATAGGCTTGTTGTGCTGCAGTGGTGCTTTTATCTGCCTAAATGATATTGACTGTTGTTCTTATTGAAGAGAAAATAAATATGTGCTTGGAGCCACTCAGACAACCATTCATCATTCTCTCATGCAAAAGATAGAACCCCCATGCCAAAATCCAATGGCAGCTACAGTAGCAGAAAATCAATAGTCTGTATTAGAAAACTCAGAGGCTAATCAGAGCCCAATCTCCAAGCATGATGTACTCCTGCAAAAGCATTGCTTTAGGACATAACTCAATTCTCTGAACACCACAGACTGCAGCTTAATTCAAGCATTTAGGGGAAAATGAGGGTCTTTAAAATATACATTTTGTTCTTTATTGCTTCCCAGTGAAGCCTCAGTGCAGTACTGTAATGAATAATGATAACATACTTTCTTAAAAACTGATGCTGGTTCAGTCATTATGCCAAAATAGGATGAGAAGCCCTGCTGTGTAAAGCAATGGCATACCATTAGTAAACATCATCCTTTATAACAGGAGGATGAATATTGTTACTTGTTAACACACTATTAATATCTGTAAAGGTAAATGGCCATTTTGGGTTATTTTAATTTGTGGAAAATTGCAGTGGTATGTTTCAAATTATCTTCAAGTCTGAATGTCAATACTAAACAACATGTATAAACCTACTGCTCAGGTTTTGTTGCCATAACTAGTCAAATGACAAGATGTAATGGGAATTGATATAACTTGGAAGACCAAGATCTGAGATGAGTCTTGAGGAGAGTATCAGTTGGTAGAACTTGACCATTGACTAGGTGGAAAAAAATTGATATTATGGTAATTTATACCCTATTCAGACTTACTGAGGTTTATAACGTTCTAGCAATATATCGGTGATGCAGATGTTTGCTCTGCCTCTTTTTCCTTCTTAATATTGCTGTCTGTGGCACAGAATCTCAGCAAAGATTGAGTAATCTGTTTCATTTTTTTAAGCAACAGTGAAAACAACACTTGTTGATCAGACAACTGTTCTTCGTGGCTAGAAAATACAGAATATTCTGGGTCATATCAATTTTTTTATGAAGTGTAAAACCTACTTTTTAGAGCTTCATACATTTGGCACTTGTACTATGTTGTCCAGTTTTCATATACTGTTAGCTTAAAGTGGATCCCAAAAATCATCTTCATTGTTTGCAGTTTCCCAGTCTTCGAATTTTCTAACAAGCAATGTCATATTTCAATAAGATTTTTAAAAAGTGAAGAAAAATTAAATCGCAAAATTAAAGCAATAAATGAAGACAGTGCCATTAAATAGTACTTCATTTTTCAGCAAATCTGAAACCCCTGGAAAAGAACTTGGCATTGCTATTTTTATATATTATTAAAAATGTTGCACTCTAACTGCGAGAACACACTAATACTCAAGCCAAACTGAATTCAATAAAAAAAGAGAAACAAAAGCTTTATCATAAAAAATTAAAATGCTGCTTGGAAACAAAAGCTAATTAAGAAATGTTTAAAAATGCCCTAGAGATACACAAATGTACAGATAGCAGTCACAGTCTGTTTAATATTGGCAAGTATGTCTAATATGACAGCACATTCAAACCGTCCTATGCCTGTATGATTTGGCATCTGGCATGATAATAATTATTAGGCTGAATAACATGTGTTTGAACTCTTATACTTATCAGACTAGTTACTAAAGTTGACTTAATAAGTGAAAGCAGGTCTTCTTGAAGTATTACATGGTGTGAAGCCTTCGATTCTTGAGGTGTGGCTCTTTTCAAATGATTTAAAAGTTTGTAAAATTCTCTCTTAAGCTAACTTGGAAGACTGTTTAAATGTTGCAGTGCTTATACAGTTAACTTTTTTCTAGAGGAAAAAAGAAACTCGCTTTTCCTTGAAGATTCAATTTAGAATTTGTAACTATTTTAGGGAACAGAATAATATCTTCAAGCAAAATAGAGAAATAACTATTCTATCCAATTGCTAAGTATTTCTAATAATTTCTACTTCTGATGTTTCCTCAGTTACTGATCATAATTTCAAAGTCTAAATTAAACAGAATTGTAGTCAACAGAAATTGCTTGTTCCAGGGGACATGCAAAAATGGTTCTAAATAGTTGGCTATTTCCCTGCAGGTTAACATGTTCACTGTTTTCTGCCAGGAGCATGAAGTACATGAGCTAGTGCATTTTTGATCTCTTACTTCTATAATTCAGTGTCTTCCTGTAGTATCGTGCTCCATCTTCAACTTTTTAATTGGACTGGACTTACCCACAGTCATATCACTGTCTCTTTTTATTCAGGCTCTGATGAGAGTATTAGTATTTGACCATCAGGGCACAATGCTCCTCTTTAATCTTCAGAGTGGGTCCCATCTATTTTGCAGTGCTGTTTTGAAAGCAATTTTTTGCCATTTATGCACTCGGATTTATGTACAATAATATTGTGAGTTCTCTTTTTGTAGAAATAAAGTTTCTTTCCTTTGACATAAAAATGATCATAGGGTAAAGAGAAATTAGTATACATTTTTTGATCGGTTTTACCTTACTCAGACATTGTGGTTTATTCTAATGCTAATAATGCTGGTATGGACACATGTAAGGATACTATTATTTGGGATTTTTATCTTTTCTAAGGATAAATATAAAAATGTAATAAGCTTAATTCTGCACCAAATCTATGTGGGATCATTGTTTTTCATGTCTTTGGAAACCCAATGGGCTAAAAGCATTGAATTTACAAGTATGGTCAGAGTCCCAGGAGATTAAAGAAAATACAGAAATGATTGCAGCTTTTTTTAAGCATGTGATAGATAATACAGTGACCACAAAGCAAAGAGAAACATATTCACAATGTTATGTCCAAATTTTGCAGCCAACTGATTGCCTCAGGTGTAGTATTGTGCAGATGTGATAGAGTTCCTCTGAATGCACAGAGGGAGTATTCCAAGGTGATGTGATTCAAAGTCTGAAAAGGGGAACCACAGTCACAGTTCAGTGAGCTAGTCCAGCCCTATCACTGTAATAGAAATCCACATCTGCCATGTCCTGTCCTAATTTGGTTTCGAGAAGACCAAAGATTTTTAGGGAAATCAAAGCCAGTTGGTGTAATGGTAGGATTTGTAATAATAATTTATGTATTAGGTGGTGAATTGAACCACTCTTGCATCCAGGCATCTTGGATGATAAATGAATCTTGGTCGGGTTGAATGTTCTCCAAGTGGGATATCTAGATTTTAACCTCAGATGCTGCAGGTTTAAGAGAACTTCATGTATAGGCAGCTTCAGGTTATTTTTTATTTTACCCAATAATTTAGTCAAGGCATTTTTTTTTCTTAATGGGGGAGGATGTATGTTACTCAGAATAGGGAGCCATTGAAGAGGGGTGGATAGGATTGTTCCCATAATGATTTGCATTGCTTGGTTGAATTGTATGTCAACTTTATCAGTGTGAGCACTGTTTAAACAAATTGGGGCACTGTATTTTACAGTATTTCAGTAATTTAAAGCTGATTTTAATCATTTGAAAGTAACATTAATACAATGTGGCATTGTGTTCCTCTCCAGTGCTAGGTTGTTAGAGCCTTATTATACCTTATGCTGTAAGCCACAGATGTTAATTAGCTCAGTGTTGTTCAGCCTAATGGAGTAATCATACACTAAAGTGAAAAACCATCTCTGAATTATTCTTCACTTGTACATCTGTGACTTGCCACTAGGCCTTAGTGCAAAGGGACAGGACTAGGATCCTATGTAAAAAGGGGCCTGAACTTTTTTCTCCAGAGCTTGCCTCCCCGCAACCCCACACTTGCTGGGCTGCCTGCCATCTGAGTGCTGCCTGAGCTCCAAGGGACCTGATCCTTTGTTCTCCAGAACTCCCCTTCCCCACCCCAACTCTGAGCTGCCAGCAGGAGCAACAAGCCAGTTCAGGTGGTGGCAGGACCACGGCCTTCAGGGCTTGCTTTGCCTGATGTCCTCGGCAGGTGAGGCACCATGCCTAACTCCACTGTACCCACTTGTCCTGACTCAGGAGGGAGCACTGTATTCTGGGATGCTGAAGAACTTCAACTTTGGTGAAATAGCTGTAGAGTGTGGCCAGACCTTAGTGGAACTGGAGCAAAATTAGGCAGATTAGAGAGAATCTCTCCCTGGAGTGGCATAACTTTAAGTCAGATAACAAGTGTTTTAAACTATTTAAAGTGTTAATGTGCAGCCAGTCCAGGAGTGAAGAGCTCCAGAGGCCACCTAAATTTACCATGTAACAAAGCCCTCAGTCAGCTATGCTTCTGAGGTAACAGAGCTGTTCCTTTAACTCAAGCAATATAGAAGCCTACATTTTTGGAGTCAGAATTCGCAGGTTCATTTTCTATGAAACACTTGTTATCTGACTTAAAGTTATGCCACTCCAGGGAGAGATTCTCTCTAATCTGCCTAATTTTGCTCCAGTTCCACTAAGGTCTGGCCACACTCTACAGCTATTTCACCAAAGTTGAAGTTCTTCAGCATCCCAGAATACAGTGCTC
>NW_017729033.1:90860942-90863435 GCF_001723915.1 Gavialis gangeticus | reverse complement strand
GAAATACTTGTTCCCTTACACATCCAGTGGTGACCATAACAGTGTGAAGATTCAGGGAATTAGTGAATTCTGAATGTTCTTATAAAATATGGGTATCATCAAAATGGTCTACTTTACTTAAAGCATCCTCGCCACCATTTTTCAGTGCAAGGGTGCTGATACATGTGATGCTCCAGGTGCTTTAACTGGAGCCACTCTAATTAAAGCCCCCTCCCTCACCCCACCCCTGCTTCCTGAAGCATATTTACAAATGCCCATAGGGCTTAAAGAAACCATGTGGTCACAATTAGCCACAATTGTCTATGCCAGTGCAGCTTGTCAAGTGTGGGAACAGGCCATTAACAAGGAACAGTCCAACTCCGTAAAGACAAGCCATTCTGAGACAAGCAGAGCTGGAATCTATGGCCAGTACTGGAAAGTGCAATGTTAGAAGATGCAATGATGTTCTTCAGCTTGGGACACAGTTTAGGTTTTGTTTGAGCAGAGGAATTTGAAGCTTTGGCCTTCAGAGAACCAAGGGATTGCTTTCCCTTTTCTGTTCAAGTTTGCAAGGACCTGTCCAGTTGTGGACAGTTGAACCATTTTTTACCTTTTGCTTAAACTGCCTCATCTTTTTTGGAAGGGGGAGGCTTTCTAGATTATAGACCCTGAGGAATATACATAGGAGTTGGGCTGTTTAATGTTGTACTGAAAGCATAGCAAAGATAAGTAAAAATCTCATACTTGCTCCACAGGATGCTTGAGAAGAAGCACAACTCTTACACTTTTTTTCATTGAGGCAAGGGGGTAGTCATATGCTAGAGAAAGTTAATTTTCTCTAATTTCTATGAAATAGGCAGGAGCTTGGGGAGTGGAAAGTCCATGGAAAAAATACAATAGGTATGAATGTTGAGTCTAATAAACTACAAAGCCTTAGAGACTTGCTGGGGTCACTCAGAGAGATTCAGAGATACAGGAAGCAGATATGCTTGAGCTGTGCAGGGAACACAGGCCTTGATGACTAAGGTAGCTGGTTGTGAGGCCTCAGAAAATGTGCCCAAAGAAGTCATTGGAAGAGCAATGTTATGGCCTGTTCAATCCAATGGAAGGTTAAGAGCTCAACTACCATATGTGGCAGCTTGATGACACGTTCACATAGAAGCTTTACTGGGTCTGTGTGATAAACAAGTTCTCTCAATTGCATTGATGGAAAATGGTAAAAATTAATACTAAAAAATATACTTTATACAGCCTCCCCTGCATACCTCATGTGCAAGGCCCTGGCACAGTTCCTGTATTTAGGAGACAGCAGAATCTGCTCCCCAAGTATTTATCAATAGAAGCAGAAAAGTGTGGAGAATGCTATCCCTTTGTCAAATGGTAACAGATACAAAAGTGTTGCAATTTCTTCTTTAGAGGAGAAGTGTAGGCAATTGTATATCAGTCCTGTTTCATCAGAAGGCCTATGTAGGCAACTCCAGCTAAGGACTTTCTGGTCATGAACCAGCTCAGTTCTTTTAGGTCTCAGTCTTTGTGTGGACCTCATTCAAATCTTACTGCTAAATGAAGCTGTTCCTTGAGTCTTGGGAGTTCTTTTTGGAAAACTACTGATACAGGTTGTGCACCTCAGACCACATTATCTGGAAAGATATAATGCTAAGATATCCTGGAAAGATACATTCCTTCTATGCAACTGTTCTGCATGACAAAAGAACCTCCAAGAAGGTTTTGATGCCCAGATAGAAGTCCACATTTGTTCAATTTTAGTCTGGGTGCATATACATCAGTGACCTATAAAGCACAGCATATTAGCACTCTCATGCTTCCTCATTCACACAGGCCTCTTCTGATAAAGGGACTAGACTGCATTTTCACAGTCACTTTGCACCTAAGACTGTATAAACTCCCTGCAGGCCTTTTCCACAAGCCATTATCAAGGTAGATAAACATTTAACATGACCAGTATCAAAAAAGGAAAGCTGACACACAACCACATCCTGTAATGTGCTCAGGGACAGACAATGTGCTTATGTGAAGGCAGAAATAGAATCTGGACTTTGGCATAGCTCCTAATACACTCCCACAGTTAAAATAAGTCATGGCTTAAAGGCCCTAGCTTAGTTTAACCCAAGCTATTTTACCAACACATTGTAGCCCAGTGTCACAAAGTAAGTCAATGACAGGGACAAAAGCTTGTCTGCTGCTCGTTAGACCCTCTCCTATGATACTTGCATTAGATGTCCCCAAAGTTAGTGCTGTGTGAAGCTTCAGTCACTGATTCGATTTGGTGGAGATTCAGCCCAATTCGGCGGCCAAATCTCCATATCTGAATTTAATCAGGAGACCCTTTAATCTCTCCAAATCGAATCGGAACCCTCTGAATCAATTCAGAGAGATTCAGTGATTTAGACATAGACACAGCTTTAAATGTTTTTTCTACATACCTCAAGGTACCAGGCAGCTCGTGAATGCTGAGATGGTGAGGCGGATGGAGCATCCCACAGGAGTGCGGGG
>NW_017729033.1:90852889-90860544 GCF_001723915.1 Gavialis gangeticus | reverse complement strand
GGGCGGAGGTTCCCAGTGCACTCGGCAACAGACCCTCCTCCCACCCGCTGGCTCAGTGACTGGTGCCTCCTGGGTCTGGGGGGGCACCCAAGGCTCGGGGGGAGTCAGGAGGGCGCGGGGCAGGGGTCCGCCACGTGCTTGGCAGCGGACCCAGAAGTGGACCAGAAGTACTTGTACTTCCCAGTACCTTGAGGTATGTAGAAAAAACATTTAAAGGCATGTCTATGGCCGATCACTAATTCTCCAAATTAGCATCGAATCTTCAGATTCAGCCAAATTGAATCAGGACAGTGATCCAAATCAATGAATTGAATCACTGTCCCCCAAATCGGGCCAAATCCGAATCAAATATGGCTCATTTCACACACCCCTACCCAAAGCAAATTTTCTTTACCTGATTATTACAAGGTTTGCCATTGCAGGGTGGATACTGGTAAAAGAGGTTTGTTATAGAGTGGAAGTTCCCAAACTTTTTTCTTATTGTTGTACCCTCATCCAGCTCTATTAGCTGCTTGCATATCACTACCAGCATACATTTTATATTTTAACTCCTTAAATGCCAGTTATTATCATGAAAATTAAATCCACCTTCAATGTCTTCTGTGTACCCCCCAGAGATGTCTTACATACCCCCATGAGTATGTGCGCCACAGTTTGGGAACCCCTGTTATAGAGAGTGAAAATTAAGAGTTAACAGCAGCACAGCATAGCAGAAGAAACCACAGAAACAACTTGTGGCAACAAAAAAGAATGATGACAAAGATATATTGAGTATAATGTAGAAATAGTAAAGTGAAAAATTATGCAACAAACTAGGGTTAGAAAGTGACATATGAGCAAGATAGTGATGCATAAATATGCAAGGAAATAAAAACTGAGAGAAGAGACAGGGGACAGGATGGATTCAATGAGTAACTATGTGGTTTCTGGCATGTGAGCACACTTAAGTCACACAGAACATTTTTTGTTTACTTACTTATTTTTAAACATTATTATAACATGTCCTGTCTTATATCGTATTCATTTTTCCACATGTATGGGGAAACAGTTTTCATCACCATTCCATGTTATCATCCATACCATGTGATGTTGCAACGCTTCATTATTTCACTAAACTTTATACTAAATCTTACAGTATTTGGTGCTTTTATTAAAGCTACAGCTCTTATAGCCTGGTGATAAGACATTAATTTCAGCTTTGGGGGTGTGTATGTTTTAAATAAGATTCTAGTACTCTTGGTTGTAAAGAAAGTTTGATATGGTAAATTATAAAGGCTTGAAAATGCAAATAGGAAGTAAAAAGAACCTCGTTTATTATCTTTTAGTAACTCATGATTTTAAATCTGTTTCATTTTTTCTTCAGCAGGGGTTGTGGTTAGGGGAGGGAAGTCTTCTTCTGTTTTTATAATATGATACTATTGCTCTTCTAATTCTATGATTACTTTCAAGGGTTTTTTTGTGGGGGGAGGAGGGGAGAGGGGTTGACTAATCCTTCATTCACTGCAGCAGAAATTGAGAGTATAGCACCAGACTCAGGGAAAAGAGCCTGATGTTAGAGGATGAATCTCTCTCCTGTCTCTCATACCTGTGGAGTGGCTCATTAAACACTCTGAGAAGGGTGTTTCAGTTCAATGGCACTTCTTATTGTTCAGGTTCTCTTTCTAGAGCCAAATTGTGCTAAGCCATGGGGAGGTAAATGGTTGCACCCTGCTGGTAGGGTGAATTAAATTTGCTTGGGTGGACTGATACAGTAAGATTAAGAAAATCACAGTAATAACAGGTAAGAAAAGAGCCTCTTCATGCATTGGTTTTGCTTTATTTAACACTCATAAGAGACACTAAAGCCTTTTGTAAGGCTATTTAAGTACTTTTTCCCCCTGAAAATTTATTTTACTTTATTATCCTTTAGCCCCATCAAGAACAGTGAAAGATTTCACTTGAGAGTTAAATTTAATGAAAAGAGGGAAATCACACAAAAGAAAGTTAATAGCCACAAACAATATGAAGAGATTAATCATTGTCACAGGCTGTAGAGTACCTGTAACCCCAGCCAAGTAAAAACTCAGTAGCTGACTGGAAGTATACAAACACTTCTAAAGCTGGAAACTTAGCCCATATTCTGTCTTTTATTCTATGAAAGGCTAGAGGTATTGTGATACTATAATGTTGCCAGTTTCTGGGGCTGGATGATTGTCCTTCACTCAGCAGTGACATCTATAGACTTCACCTACAGTGTGGCCATACCCTCTAGGCATCAAACCCATCTAACAGTTGAGGGTACCTACATGAGATAGTAGCTGCTCCCCACTGACATGCGCACGCTACTACCCAGTACTCGCAGAGATCCAAAATGCTATTTTGTTTACCAGAAGTACACTAGGAAAGAAGCTTTCTGCACCCTTTTCCAATCTCCCCTCCTTTCACTGAGACAAAGCAAACAAACTTCCATGGCTAAATATTACATATAAAATTTGCCTTTGAATACCAGGCTTAAACTCCCAGCAAGCAGCATGTTTGCCTAGTGCTGTTGTTAAATGGACACATTAAATGGAATTCTCTGTTCTCAAACTGTAGCCTCTTTTCTTTGTTTGCAATACTGAAGTAAGTAGGAGGGAGAAATGATCAAGCAGTAATAGACTCACATACCCAAAACAGATTGCACTGACCTGTGTTCTTTATTCTCAACACAATAAGGTTACACACACACACACACACACACACACACAGAGTATATATACATACAGAGAGAGACAAAGAGAGGAAAGAATAACATTTTTGGATCCTTCCAGTTTCTGTATAAGTGTTCATCACCAGATGTAACAATAATTTCCCTTGTATCTTTAAGAAAATGCAATCAGAAATGCAGATGATACATTTCTGTTCTGCTCATAAATGTTCCTTCAAATTCTCACAGAGCAAGAAAATAGTCAGTCTCTTTCTCTTTGGAGGTATTTGAAAATAGTTCCAGTAGTAATGCTGTCACAAACTCTTCTCTTTTTTGCAATCAGCTTTTAGGTATGAGCTACATATGAGCAAGACCTGTAGATCTGATTTTTCAGGACTGCTAGGCACCTGAATCCAATCCTTTGAGGTGAATGCTATAAAGGTAGATATACAATCTAAAGAATGATCTTTAAACAATTGCTTATGCTTAGAAATATTCCATTATTGCCAGTCTGTGGTATGCATAATTTTCCTATGGTTGGACAAATCAAATATGTTACTTTACCAAAGCATTTAACATTCTGTTTAGATAAATCCTGAGAAGCTACCAAGTGGTCCAGGCAACCAGGCATTGGCCTTCGTTCAGGTTTTAGCTTTGCCACCTACCTGATGTATGACCTTGAGCAAGTCAATTCACCTTCAGTACTTTCATTTCCTTTTCCAACCTTTGCCTTCTAAAAGCTCTTTGGGGAAGTGACTGTCTCTCATGATGACACAACTCATTAGGTCCCCAGTCTTAGGTGGGAACCTTTAGATGCTACTAAAAAATAAGTAACATATATACCTTTGGCTAGAGAAGATAGCAACTGTTAAGATGTGCAATTAACCAGTGTCTGGCTTCCTTCAAATTGTTCTACCTGAAGAAAAATAAATGGAAATCAGGAAAGTAATAAGGGAAACATTTTTCACACTTTTTTTAAGGCAGTGATCACTCTTGAAATACCAGTTTTTCCAAGTAGGTAAGACAGTAAGAGCTGAGCAATCATCGTTCAAAAAATAGGAATATTCATGTGCTGGAAGGTTGTGACAGATTTGGCTGGCCTCAGCTACCTGGTATGGAAATTTTCTAGAGTCACATAATATGGAGAAATGTTAACTCCCTCTTTACTTCTTTTTCACCATCTTTGCAAATCAAATGCAAATAAAATATTTTTACCTCAAAACAACAATGTGAGAGATAAGAGGTTAATTCTGCCTTTTATGGATATCTGTTAATAATTACCATACGGAAAACACAGATAACTTTCTTATTGTATTGCAGAGGTACCTAGAAGCTTCTGCCCTATTTTGCAAGTCACTTGACACTTACGAGAAAAAGAGACATTCCCTGCCACAAAGAGCTTATCATCTAAAGGTTTGACAAAAGGTGTGTGCAAGGGACAGGCTGAGGAAACACATGGTAGCAATGAGACTCTGCATATCATAAGCAGTGTTTACATGCTACACTAGCTGCCTAATGATCACATAGTTGCTCATTCGCAAAGCAGTGCCTTCTGAGGTGACCTGCATGGCTACTGGGATAGACCTGTCACATGGAGCCTGTTTCTGCTATTCCTAATTCTTGTCACTGTCAGTGACTTGGGGGGAATGCATTACTTTGGTAAGCATAAAAGCAATGACAATAGCATTCTAGAAATGAAAATCTGATGGCTTTGTTTAAATATATTCTGTTCCTACTGTAAGACTGACTTGGAGGGGAGGCTATGACATACACATGTTGTTTTCATGAAGGGTGAGCACTAAGTCTCCTGGACTGCTGATTCTGGAGGCATAGACCTTTATTCAATAACATATGTAGCTTCAAATGTAACTTTAAGCACATGAGTAATCCCATTCAGGTCAATGAGACTATTCTTTACGTAAAGTTACATATATGGTTAAGTAACTTGCTATATTGTGGATTTTTGTTTCTGGTACACTTAATATAGCCCTTCATAAATGCTAAAAATGCACCTATGAGATTTTTCAAAATATCTTTATAACTTAAGACTCTGCTAGCATATATGTAGATGAGACCTTATAAAGCCAAGTGTTTATTTTCAGAAAGAAACAGAAAATTAAAACCCTTTAAGATGACTGAAAAATACTTCAGGAATAAAGCACATGGAGAGAGTAACACAGAGGTGAATTCCACAGGTAGACATTGAAATTATAAGCCTGTATTTTCCATGATAAATGGTGACATATAATGCAACCTAGGGAGTGAATGTTGAAGAGTTTATGCATATTCTTAATGGCAGTAGTGTTAATGAATCAGGGAGCCAAACGCTAGGTTATGCAGTAGCTTAGTCATAACTGAAAGATTCACAGTATGAATGTTTGATTATATTTGTGAAATCATTTACACATCAAACAATGCTATTATATTTAAGATGCTTTAACAATGTTTCTGTTATTGTTTGTATCATCTATGTCACTGGCAATAAATCAACTTGAAGAAATTCATTTTCTACATATTAAGAGATAGGCAACAGATCCTGAACCCAGCAGGTGACACATTAAATTCAGAGACATGCCAGTCACATTTAAAGCATATGGCTAATGCCTACAGCAGATCACTCCATTGGCGGGGAAAGGGGGCGGAAATGTTTCTATATCATTTTGTTTCCAGGTCAAAATGAAATAGATATTTATTTGTCCTTACTTAGGTAAGGACTATTTAAAAATAGTCTGTGCTGTCATGTAACACTAACATATTCTTCAGGTAGAGACATACTGCACAATAAATTATCTTGATCATCATCAAATGAGCCAAATGCATTTTGTCAACTTAGACATCCCTGATATTTTTTCTGAGCCCATGAAGAGGGATGAAGTGAAGAAACTTTTTGGGGGTTCAACATCAAGTCTAACAATATGCAACTAGATAGGAAATACCCCTTAGCTTTCTTCCTATGTAGATTGCAATACTTCCTACTAAAAAGAAGCGACATTTCTAGTATGGTTCTTCAAGATCAGACTTAGTTTTTGTATGTAGGACTAACGTTTTTGGTTTTTTGATCTAATTAAGTTTTGTTTATTTTGGTAGCGTTGGAAGCACTAGGAATGAGAGAATATATCTGGGTGAATGAAATTATATTACTCAGTAGTATTAAGGAATGTTAGACCCCTAGGTTAGAATATTAATATTAAGGAATGTTAGATCCCTAAGTTTCTCCGGCCCACTGACCACTACCCTATGCTCCTTATCCATGTGGGCACAGATGACATGGCTCAGAGCAATTGCAGCCAGGTCATGAAGTGCTACAGGGATTTAGGAGCAGGGCTTAAGGGATTGGGGGAACAGGTGGTGTTCTCTTCAATCCTCCCAGTCTCAGGCTACAAGCTGAGGAGGGAGAGGGGGATTGAGGTAGTGAACTAAAGACAGCAGTGCAGGTGTCATTGGGAAGGCTTCGGCTTCCATGAGCACAGTCTGCTCTTTGGTGAGAGGCAGTGAACTACTGGGAAGGGATGGCCTCCACCTCTTCTCAGCCAGACTGGCTGACCTGCTCCACTGGGCTTTAAACTAAGCCTGCTGGGGGACTACTGCCAGTGCTGGCCTGCTGAGCAACCCTTGCAAAGCCAGCAGACCAAGGCACTTTGGGGAGCCCACCTCTGCCCCAGCCCTGGAACCATCTGTGGGCAAGGCAAGGGTCCCCAAAGGGCCACTTTCCTGCCTGTACACAAATGCCAGGAGCTTGGGGAATAAACAGGAGGAAATTGTCCTCCTGCTTAACGGAAATAATTACAATGCCATAGGGATAATGGAGACCTGGTGGGACTCCACCCATGACTGGGCCACAGGTATGGATGGCTATACCTTGTACAGGAGAGATTGAGTGGACAAAAGGGGCGGAGGTGTAGCTCTCTATGTCAAGGAAAGCTACACATCCCTGCAAGCCAACACTGGCACTCAGGGTGGAGTGGAGACCCTCTGGGTTAAAATCTGTGGGGAACATGGCACAGGGGACACAATGGTGGGAGTCTATTACAGACCTCCTACCCTGGATCAAGAGTTTGACCAGGAGTTTGACAAGGAATTGGCTGAGGCCACACAATCTCAGTCCATGGTTGTCATGAAAGACTTCAACTACCCAGACATCTCATGGGAAGAGTGCTCAGCCAAGTCCAAATGGTAACAAAGCTTTCTCACGTGCATTGATGAGTTCTATCTGACACAAGAAGTCTACAGGCCAATGAGAGGCAAAGCACTGCTCAACCTGGTACTGGCAATGGGGGAATATCTTATCAGTGACCTAAAGATCGAAGGGAAGCTGGGTGACAGTGACCACGAGATGGCAAGTCAGTCAGCAATACAGAAGTCCTTGACTTCAGGAAAGCTGAGTTTGACAAGCTCAGGAAGCTTGTCAGTGAGGCCCTAAGGGACCACAACCCAAAGGGGAGGGGAATTCATAATGAGTGGTTGCTCCTCAAGGGAGCAATCCTGGATGCACAAGCTAAGACTATCCCATCTCAGAGGAAAGGCAGCAAAAGGGCACAGCAGCCCCCTTGGCTCTGCAGGGAACTAGCGGACCTCCTGCATCTAAAAAGAAATGCCTAGAAAGGATGAAGGATGGGATCCACCTCCAAGGAGGAATATTCTGCACTGGTCCCAACCTGCAGAGAGCGAACCAGGAATGCCAAGGCTGCAACTGAACTTCAACTGGCTACAACTATCAAGGACAATAAAATGTCCATTTTTAGATATGTGGGGATCTGGAGGAAAAGCAAGGGCAACATTGGACCCCTGCTAAACCAGATGGGGCAACTGACAATTGACAACTGACGCCCAGGAAAAAGCCAACTTGCTAAATGGGTACTTTGCATCAGTTTTTCACCAGTCCTAAGTGACGCCCCTGCCCATTCTGGGTTGCGAAGGCCTGGATGAGGGTGATTCCTTACCCTCCATCAATGCTGACCTTGTGAAGGAACACCTTGAGAGGCTGGATACC
>NW_017729033.1:90847278-90847889 GCF_001723915.1 Gavialis gangeticus | reverse complement strand
TTTGGGGAGCCCACCTCTGCCCCAGCCCTGGAACCATCTGTGGGCAAGGCAAGGGTCCCCAAAGGGCCACTTTCCTGCCTGTACACAAATGCCAGGAGCTTGGGGAATAAACAGGAGGAAATTGTCCTCCTGCTTAACGGAAATAATTACAATGCCATAGGGATAATGGAGACCTGGTGGGACTCCACCCATGACTGGGCCACAGGTATGGATGGCTATACCTTGTACAGGAGAGATTGAGTGGACAAAAGGGGCGGAGGTGTAGCTCTCTATGTCAAGGAAAGCTACACATCCCTGCAAGCCAACACTGGCACTCAGGGTGGAGTGGAGACCCTCTGGGTTAAAATCTGTGGGGAACATGGCACAGGGGACACAATGGTGGGAGTCTATTACAGACCTCCTACCCTGGATCAAGAGTTTGACCAGGAGTTTGACAAGGAATTGGCTGAGGCCACACAATCTCAGTCCATGGTTGTCATGAAAGACTTCAACTACCCAGACATCTCATGGGAAGAGTGCTCAGCCAAGTCCAAATGGTAACAAAGCTTTCTCACGTGCATTGATGAGTTCTATCTGACACAAGAAGTCTACAGGCCAATGAGAGGCAAAGC
>NW_017729033.1:90831801-90832018 GCF_001723915.1 Gavialis gangeticus | reverse complement strand
GTTTGGTGTCCCATGATCACCTCTAAGCAAAACTGGCCAACTTTGGCCTTGGCTTCATGATGATCTGCTGGCTGGGGAATTGGCTCTGTGGTCAGACCTAGAGGGTGGTGGTTGACAGAAGTCAATTGTTGTGCTGTGCTGTGACCAGTGGGGTCCCTCAAGGCTCTGTCTTTGGGCCTATACTATTCAACATCTTCATTAATGATGTGGATATTGG
>NW_017729033.1:90825031-90826801 GCF_001723915.1 Gavialis gangeticus | reverse complement strand
AGTTTGACCAGGAGTTTGACAAGGAATTGGCTGAGGCCACACAATCTCAGTCCATGGTTGTCATGAAAGACTTCAACTACCCAGACATCTCATGGGAAGAGTGCTCAGCCAAGTCCAAATGGTAACAAAGCTTTCTCACGTGCATTGATGAGTTCTATCTGACACAAGAAGTCTACAGGCCAATGAGAGGCAAAGCACTGCTCAACCTGGTACTGGCAATGGGGGAATATCTTATCAGTGACCTAAAGATCGAAGGGAAGCTGGGTGACAGTGACCACGAGATGGCAAGTCAGTCAGCAATACAGAAGTCCTTGACTTCAGGAAAGCTGAGTTTGACAAGCTCAGGAAGCTTGTCAGTGAGGCCCTAAGGGACCACAACCCAAAGGGGAGGGGAATTCATAATGAGTGGTTGCTCCTCAAGGGAGCAATCCTGGATGCACAAGCTAAGACTATCCCATCTCAGAGGAAAGGCAGCAAAAGGGCACAGCAGCCCCCTTGGCTCTGCAGGGAACTAGCGGACCTCCTGCATCTAAAAAGAAATGCCTAGAAAGGATGAAGGATGGGATCCACCTCCAAGGAGGAATATTCTGCACTGGTCCCAACCTGCAGAGAGCGAACCAGGAATGCCAAGGCTGCAACTGAACTTCAACTGGCTACAACTATCAAGGACAATAAAATGTCCATTTTTAGATATGTGGGGATCTGGAGGAAAAGCAAGGGCAACATTGGACCCCTGCTAAACCAGATGGGGCAACTGACAATTGACAACTGACGCCCAGGAAAAAGCCAACTTGCTAAATGGGTACTTTGCATCAGTTTTTCACCAGTCCTAAGTGACGCCCCTGCCCATTCTGGGTTGCGAAGGCCTGGATGAGGGTGATTCCTTACCCTCCATCAATGCTGACCTTGTGAAGGAACACCTTGAGAGGCTGGATACCTTCAAGTCAGTTGGCCCTGACAGCTTGCACCCCAGGGTACTCAAGAAGCTGACAAGCATCATAGCCCAGTCCCTGACACAGATCTTCAAGAACTCCTGGTGCTCTGGTGAAGTGCCTGAAGATTGGAAGAAGGCCAACGTGGTGCCTATCTTCAAGAAAGGGAGGAAAGTGGATCCAACAAACTACAGGCCAATTAGTCTGATCTGTATCCCAGGGAAGATCCTAGAAAAGATTATCAAAGAGACCATTTTCAACAGACTGTCTGATGGCAAAATCCTGAGGGATAGTGAGCATGGGTTTGTTGTGGGTTGATCTTGCTTGACCAATCTTATTTTGTTTTATGACCAGGTGACCTATCACCTGGAGAAAGGAGAAGAGATTGATGTCATGTATCTTGACTTTAAAAAAGCCTTCAGTTTGGTGTCCCATGATCACCTCTAAGCAAAACTGGCCAACTTTGGCCTTGGCTTCATGATGATCTGCTGGCTGGGGAATTGGCTCTGTGGTCAGACCTAGAGGGTGGTGGTTGACAGAAGTCAATTGTTGTGCTGTGCTGTGACCAGTGGGGTCCCTCAAGGCTCTGTCTTTGGGCCTATACTATTCAACATCTTCATTAATGATGTGGATATTGGCATCAGAAACAGACTGGCCAAATTCACCGACAACACCAAACTTTGGGGTAAAGCATCCACACCTTGGGGACAGGAGGGCGATCCAGGCTGACCTTGACAGGCTCACAAAATGGGCAAATGAGAACCTGATGGTGTTTAACACCGAAAAATGCAAGGTTCTCCACCTTGGGACGAAAAACCTG
Source organism: Gavialis gangeticus (assembly GCF_001723915.1). Taxonomy (NCBI): domain Eukaryota; kingdom Metazoa; phylum Chordata; order Crocodylia; family Gavialidae; genus Gavialis; species Gavialis gangeticus. The sequence goes on along the minus strand of NW_017729033.1, from coordinate 90,825,049 downwards.
CAGCATCCTTATAGGCTC
>NW_017729033.1:90822933-90824905 GCF_001723915.1 Gavialis gangeticus | reverse complement strand
TTGCATCCATAGATGCTTCTCAAGCAAATCCCAGCATGTCATTCTCCCATTGTATTTAGCGTTGGTGAGGCCGGAGCTGAAGTACTGCATCCAGTTTTGTGCTCCACAATTCAGAAAGGATGTGGATAAGCTTGAGAGAGTCCAGAGGAGAGCCATGCGCATGATCAGAGGTCAGGAAAATAGATCTTATGATGAGAGGCTGAGAGCTATGGGACTCTTCAGCCTGGAAAAGCACAGGCTCAGGAGTGATCTGGTGGCCACCTATAAGTTAATCAGAGGTGCTCACCAGGATCTGGGGGAACAGCTGTTCACCAGAGCGCCCCAAGGGATGACAAGGTCAAATGGTCACAAACTCCTCCATGACCCTTTCAGGCTGGACATAAGGAAGAACTTCTTTACTGTCTGAGCCCCCAAGGTTTGGAATAGACTGCCACCAGATGTGGTTCAAGCACCTACTCTGGACTCTTTTAAGATACATTTGGATGTCTGTCTTGCTGGGTTGCTATGATCCCTGCTGACTTCCTGCCCCTGGGGCAGGGTGCTGGACTCAACGATCTTCCAAGGTCCCTTCCAGCCCTAATGTCTATGAAAACCCTGACTCCATGTGACACCTAATGACTACGGAGACAATGGATCAATGCATGCATTGCTCTTCAACAGCTTTATTCAAAATGGAGACAGCTTCGGGTGAGTTCCAACAAACTGGGGAGAAGCGATGAACATTAGTTCTTTCCATATTTATATACCTTGGTTTATGCTCATTAACATTAACCCGACCTTTGTCCCACTTTTTTTCCACCCTTATTCCTTCCCATCTTAAGCTCTCCCTCTGTTTACTGTTTATTTCATTAGCATGGAATTACCCATACATTTCTCTTATTTACATGTCTTTTTGCTATGAGCACATGCCTAAGACCCTGACCACTGCTTCTCTAGGTCACTTGTAGTTTCTTGCTGATTTCTTCACCATCTCCAAGGTCTTGCTTCTGCTTTATCTCTAATGATAGCCGGTGGTCCGCATCCTGTCTTTCTTACACAATGATTTATGTATCTTACAACAATACTATGTTGTTAGGAAAATGCTTGTCTAAGCCTTTTGCAATGTTACTTTTAACATATCATTCACGCTGTTGTTTGCAGCTTCCTAGGCCACAAGTTATAGCTTTTTATTCAGCTGCCAAATCAATGCTCCCCAAGATCCAAATACTGTCACCCTAACAAGGAACAAGTGGATTGTGTTTATTTATTCTGTTCCTCTGTCATGGATGAGTTGGCTTTTGTTTTTATTCTGGCTCATTTTGGGGGCCATACATAATGTACCCTATCAGTGGTAGGTGTTGTAAGGCTTCAGTCCCTTTCTGGTTGGTGCCTTGTTCCTTAATGACATCAGGGTGAGACCAGTCCCTGGGCCCACCTAGATGGTTTCGGATGATGCCCCTACTCTCCTGCCATGTCTCTGATGTTAATTGATCGGCAGGTAGTTCCCTATCGGTGTTCCCAAAGGGGTCTTGACCCTGATCTTTCTTCGTGGGGCACCAAACCTCCCCTTTACCCTACCCTTACCACATCCACTATCTTCAAGACACTGCTTCCTGTAGTCTTCCCTGGGATGATCTCTTCTCATCCACGTTACCTGCCTCAACCTGGGTTGGGTCTTTCCAGCTGCCAATCTCTCCCTAGTCAATCTCTGGTCTTATGATCAACTTTCAGGCACTAAACCTTTCCTGTCCTGGGGTAACTTAGGATAATTCTCAACTGAAAAAGGTGTTCGGCATCTGCCAATGGGTGCCTGGGAATTTTGCATTCCCCTGTGTTTTTATCATAGGGTTGTTTTTGCCATATCTGGGACCCACTCAGATTATATCTGGCCACCCGGTTCACTCTTTGCAGCTTCTCCCTTAGTGCCTGCCCATACTGGGATAGGGAGTTTCATCCTTGCCAAAAAGGCGGCGTACGCCCGGTGGAAGGGGGG
>NW_017729033.1:90807385-90822922 GCF_001723915.1 Gavialis gangeticus | reverse complement strand
CGACCCTTAATCTATGAATCTATGAATCTATGAATCCTCCCTCCGTACTCTTCTATCTTTCCTGTACCACATCCAATAGGCCCCTTGAGGTATGCCTGAAAATCAGCTCAAATGGGGCAAAGCCCAGTGACATTTGCGATGCTTTCCTGATGGTGAACAGCAGGGAAGGAATCGGCAGGTCCCATTGCCGTGGGTCTTCCTGCGTACATTGCTGGAGCATGGCCTTAAGGGTCCCATTGAACCACTCCACCAGCCCATTTGTTTGCGGATGGTATATAGAAGTGTGGAGGTGTTTTATGCACAAGACCTGATGGAGTCCTCTCATCACATGGGACATAAAGTTTGTACCCTGATCTGTGATGATCTCCCAGGGTAATCCCACCCAAGAGACCCACTTCAGGAGTTCTGCCACTTGAGGACCTGTTACCGACCTAAGCGGAATGGCCTCAGGGTAACAGGTAGCATAATCGATCAGCACCAATATAAACTGGTGTCTCCCCAATGTCCAATGCCACCCATGAAAACAGCTCCCTGATAACAGGCATGGACTGCAGTGGCACCTTAGGGGGCTTCTTTAGGCTCACCCACTGGCACTCCAGACAGGCAGCGCAGAACAGTTCTACATCTTGGTAGAGATGTGACCAAAATAATCTTCCTGCCAACCTAGCCACCATTTTCTCTCAGCCTAGGTGTCCCCCAAGGGGGTGAGCATGAGCCAGCCCTAACAGTTTTGCCCGGTATATCTGGGGCACCAGGAATTGGGCTACCTCCTCCGACCCTACCTGTCCCCTCGTGATATGGTATAGCAGCCTTCTTCTCACCGCACCACAGGATAGCTGATCACAGAGCTCCGGTTGGACCACTGGCTGGTCTTTCCTGGTGATCTCTGTCTCCCACATGGCCTGAAATGCAGGCTAGGCCCATTGGGCCTCCCAAAACTGGGCTCCACTGGTGAGTGACTCTAGGTCCCAGGGGTCTTTTCTTCCTCATCCTGTTCTCTTGGAGCTTCTTCCCCTACATGCCCTGAGCTCCAGTCTCTCTGGATTCACTGGTTCTCCAGGATCGCAGAGATTTCTAGCCAGTCCCAGCCAAGGATCATTGGGTAGGGTAGGTCTGCTACTATCCCCACGGGTATCACCCTGGTGATCCCTTGCACACACACTTGGATTTTCCACCCGAGTTATATGGAAGCCTGCCCATATAAGCAAAGCATTTTAATGGGGTTGGCCCTCACCCCTTCCTCGTGCAGCACTAGGCTAGCTTTAACCAACATCTGATCGCATCCTGTATCAAGAATGGCCCAGACTGCTCACCCTGCCACCATAGCCATCACTGTGGGCTTGTCTCGGTGAACTGCTTCTGCTGTTGTCCCCAGGCTGCAGTCTATCATCTCTACTGGGGAAGACTCTTGCAACACGGGGTGGTTGCCTCAACCTTTGCCCATTTGGTTTGGTGGCCAGGAGTCATGGGTTCATTGTGAATTCCCATATGAAGTGTCCCCTCTTTCTGCAGCAGAAACAAGTAGGTCCCACCAGTGGGGCTCGAGAGGGAATCCTACTCTCCTGGTCCCCCCCTTCTCACTAGGCCTAGTGTTCACTGATGCCCCCCTCTTGTCTCCCTTCTCTCAGGGTATCTCACTTTGTGCACAGTCAAAATCCTCTGCCAATTGTAGCGCCTACCATGATGTCTTGCAATGATGTCGCCACACCCATCTCTGAGTATCCTCTGCCAGATCTACAAGGAACTGTTCCAGCACGAAGGCATCCATGATCTCCTCCCAGGATGCCCAGGCTGGTTGGATCCATCATTCTTGGAGATCTGTTAACTTCTGGAGAAGGAACCAGGGAGCATTATCCTCCTTTTTTCATGCACAGAACATCTGAAGATAACTCTCTGGGGTAATATCTAGGTGATACAGGATCTGTTCCTTCACACGGTCATAGTCTTGGGCTGCGAGTCAGGATAGCACCCTGTAGGAAGCCTGGGCAACACTCTGACCTTTGCTACCTACCTGGACTTGTCCAGGCCCACAGCCATTGCAGCTCATTCGAAGATCTCCAGGAATGCTTTGGGGACATCTTCCACCAACATTTTCAGGATTCTTAAATCTGCCATGTTCTGACTTATCAGCTCTTGCTGCTTCAGCATTTGCTTGTCCAAGGCCATTCATCAGTTCAGATGCTGCTGTTCTTGTTGCAGGATCTGCGCCACAAGGTTTAGGGTCTGCTGCATAGTCTCCATTCCTGCTACGGGCCCTGCTTGTACTTCCATCACCTGACCAAGCCCTGGGATAGGTTCTTGCTTCCTGGCCAATGCACCAGTTTGTCACTGATAGGTGTTGTAAGGCTTCAGCCCCTTTCTGGCTTGTGCCCTGTTCCCTAGAGACATCAGGGTGAGCCCACACCCTGGGCCCATCTAGATGGTTTTGGATGATGCCCCTAGTCGCCTGCTATGTCTTTGATGTTAATTGATGGGGAGGCAGTTCACTGTCGGCGGCCCCAAAGGGGCCTTGACCCTGGTCTTTCTTTATGGGGCTCCAGACCTCCACTTTACCCCACCCTTACCACATCCATGGCCTGGGAAGACAATGCTCCCTGTAGTCTTCCCTAGGATGATCTGTTCTCATCCACATTACCCATCTGGACCTGGGTCGGGTCTTTCCAGCTGTCAATCTCTCCTGAGTCGATTCCTGGTCTTTGGATCAACTTTTGGGCAACTAAACCTGCCCCAGCCCAGGGTAACTGTAACTTAGGATAATTATCAACTGGAAAAGGTGTTCGGTGTCTGCCAACTGGCACCTAGGATTCTGGTTCCCAGGACCCCTCTGTCCCCTGGGACGGGAGAGGGAATCTGTCCATCTCTCCCTGTTTTTTCCCTTGGGGCCAGCTGACTAGGAGCTAATCACTCCTGTTCCCACCACCTGGTGGTACTTGCCACTTCCCCATAGGGCTCTGATGCAGCTGCCTCCTGTTGCTCCCTCTTCACCGGGCTGCCCATGGGGTTTAGCCATTGCTCGTTGCCCCTCCCAGCCGCAGTACCTGAGCTATCTGACGTGGCTGTGGCTTCACCTGCACTGTTGATGAAGAACTATGTCTCCCTGCTGTGATTCTCCAGTGATCCTTGGCTCCCAGAGCCTGGACTCCTTGTTCCTGCAGCCAGGATTCCCTGTCTGATGCTTGATTTTCCTTCCCTGTGCTCAGGGCCACCACTGCCTGGTTCTGCTACCCGTGTCTTCTGGCCGGTGTGCTGCTCCTCTCTCCCCAGCCAGCTGATTCTTTTCCCAGCTGCGGAACTGCCAAGACTGTCAGTGTTTCCCTGCAACTGCCTCTTGTCTCCTTCCCTGTGGTAAGTACCGGGGCTCATCGAGAGGGGTCCTGGGATATGTTGGGGGTGCTTTTGCCTCCCCTCTCACATACCTCAACCATGCACAGCAAACCAATGTGTGATAAAAGGGTCTTTTTATGTATTTAAGATTAAAATAGCTCACAAAGAATTTAGGGGCACGGTAGAGATACCACTGTATGGGCACGCCTACACATGCATTCATGTACAGTAATTATGGCTCATTAAGTTTAGTACTTGTAATTATAGTGTGGCAGTGAAACCTGAGCTGCCACAATCACTGGCAACCCAGAAGTGCCGGGAGAACTCCAATTCCAGGACTTATTGACATGCCCCATGGCCAGAGAGCTGGGGGAAACCCTGGCGCTGCTGCCACCATGCTTTATCAGTGCATGGTGACTCTGGCTTGCTGGGCAGGCCCAGGAGATGTAATAAAGACATGCCTGATACCAATGATAGAGAATACTGGAAGAGGAAGCCAGCAAGAAAAAGTCAGCTTCCAGAGTGCCATGCCCAGGTAGGGGCAACTGGGAGGGACTGGTTGCAGTTTCTTCATGAGAAGACTTGGAGGAGTCTTCAAACTTACCTGGGGAGTGATGGCAAGGAGTGCTGATGAGCCAGTGAAGCAGTGAGGAGCACTTGCCAACCTGGAGAAGAAAACAAGATGTCTAACTGTGAGTGAATTGGGGAAGAGAAAAGAAGTTTCTTCCCCTCCATCCTCAAGAACCTGTAAGACTGGGGGATTCATTTATTGATGAATAGTGTAGGGAGACCCCAGTTAGTGGAATAGGACTGGCATAGAGGTAGCCAGCTTGCCTTGCAACTTAAATTAACTGAGGCTTCTGTCTTAAACATAGGACACACCAAGTACTTGAAGACGTTGTGGGTGCACTAACTGCCCTACTTACCTGATTGTGACTTATGACTTATGACATTGGGCTGGTGCTAGGACAGGGTGTAGGAGAGGCAGAACCCCAAGGAATATCATTTGACTGAGGAAATCAAGGTGCAAAGAAATTAAAAACCTTCCTCTTCCTCAATACATAAACATCAAGTGTGGTGGATGAAAAGAGGGTTTGTGCCGTAAGTATTTGACACCTGGGATCAAACTGTCCAGTCCTAAGGGTGAGCATGCAGAAGACCCCACCTCAAGGTATAAACGTCTGGCTAAGACAACACACAAATGTTTACAAAAAGGTATTAACTTAATGCACCATAATTGCTTCTACTGAGCAGCAGTGCCAGGGCACGTTTTTTACATGATGCTAAGGTAGAGTAGATTAATTCTACCATTCATTAGCACTTTAGCATTTCTTTTACTGTGATGCACTAATGCACAGTAGAATTAGTTTACTGCACTTGTAGCATCTCATTTAGACACACCCAGTGAGATTCTAGGGCCTATGTTATGCAAAATGTGAAACTGAGATGAATGATTGCTTCTGGCATTAAGTTGTATTACTTTATGAGCTTTTTAATGGACATACATGGTGTATATATGTTTGTGTAACTGCACCCCTTGACATGACTTGAAAAAGCTTTTGTTTGTGCATTTCTGTCCTAGTAGTTTAATGTTAATGTATGGGAAGTCTCAAATATTTTGTTTTTAAACTAACTGTGTTAAGTAAATGAAGCCAAAAATCATTTTTAAAGTTATCTTTGAAAGAACAAGTGGTTCTTCATTCTAAATATTGTCACAAGGTATTTTCTGGGTCAGATTTTGTGTTTAAAAAATAACCAGTATTCAGATAAAATATTATATGGTTAAATTCACATGCTAACAAAGGGAATATTGCATACTTTTTAAATTTATTTTTCATAGGTAGTACATAGGAGAAATGACTACATTTGAAATTAGACTAGTAATGTTAACAATCAGAGCTATGTTTTGCATTCATCACAGGTAAGAACATTATAAATGCCATTTATATATCCACTGGCAGAGAGTGGATGCTGAAAGTGAGAGTGAACAGAGTATGGCCAGGGTTTTTCCCATGTTCCTTTCCCACTTGCAGGCTCCAGCATTTAAGGTCTAGGACACTCTAATTCAGCGGCTATACCCCTAAATCCCATGCTGAATAGCTATGGATGTACCTTTCCTCCAAGAATTTGTCCAATCCCTTTTTGTCAGCTTCCACATCATACCGTGTCAATGAGTTCCATGCTTGAGTTCAGGGCTGGCAAATTATGGCCTGCAGGCTAGCTCCAATCCACTAAGGGATTTTATCCAGCCTGCAGTGACATAGCAATGAAGTCTGGCACCTGGGGCACAGCCCACAATGGAAGCCCACCCTCTCCCTGTGCACAGATTCCCCCACCATGCTTGCCCAGGAGTGCACACAGCAGTGGGAGCCACTCTTCTCCCATTGCCATCCCCCCACAACAAGCTGCTCATGGCTCCGACCTGTGACCTGCCCCAGCTGGGCAGCACCTGTTGGCATCCCTTCACTTCTGCACCTGTGGCTGTCACCCCACTCACCCTTGCTATGGTCTGTGCCCAGGCACTCTGACCTGTCCACTGTGCACCCACCATTGAGGGTGGCAGACAGGGCAGTTAGTTGGGGCCTGTATAGAGACTGGCCTAGGACTCTTGCAGGCAGGGCACACCTGGCCGGGGGATAGGATGGGGCCATAGGTGGGTGTGAAGCAATGTATGGGAGTGGGACAAGGGGGCAGGGCTGGAGCCAGGGCTGGGGCTAGGACCTGTGCCAAGGCTGCAGGGTAGTGATAGTATGGGGACAGGACTGGGGGTAGGGAAGAACTATGATCCACTTTCCACACTGAACAGTCCCACTCCACAGCCCTGCTGTACTGGGGCTGCCTGCACATGGCTGTATTGGGGTGGAGGCAGGGAGGGCTGGGTCATGGGTGTGCGCTTTGCCCTCCCTTCTGGGTCATATTGGTTACAGTCTGTAATGGGGGAGCAGATCGTGGCTCTGCCCAAGCCCTGACCCCACACTGACACTGCCCTGCAGCCCCAACCCCAGCCTGGCCCCTCTCCTGGATGCCACTACGCCCCTGCCCACAGCTCCATCCCATCCCCTGGCTGAACACAACCGGTTCATGCGGGTCCCAGGCCAATCTAGTTAATTTCCACTTAGGGAGTTTTGGTCAGATATTGCGGGTAGAGGAGGGGGTGCCGACCTGGCCCACAACAGCTCATCTAAGTGGCCTTCCAGCCCTACTTTAGTTCTACACTACATAAAAAAGAACTTATTTTTGTTAGTTTTAAATGTACTACCTATTAATTTGATGTTATGACCCCTAGTTCTTGTGTGGAGAGAGATAGTAAGTAATAAATCCTATTTACTTTCTCTTCACCATTTAGTATTTTGTGAACCCTTATCATGTAAAGCGTCTCCTTTCTAAACTGAATAGGCCTAGCCTCTTTAGTCTCTACTCATATGGAAGCCGCTCCATACCACTAATCATCCTTGTTTTCCTTCTCTGTACCTTCTCTAGTTTTTTTGTGTTCTTTTTTGAGGTGTGGGGACCAAAACTGGGCACAGTATTCAAAGGGTAGATGCACCTTGGATTTATAAAGGGGTATAAGGATATTTTCTGTTTTGTTTTACAATAGTCTTCTTAATAATTCCTAACATTTTGTGTGCCTTTTTTGATAGCTGCTGAGCACTCAGCTGATGTTTTTTAACAAAATGTCCACAAAGACTCCTAGCTGTCTTTTCTGTCTCGTAACAGCTAATATTTAGCTCACTGCTGCTGTCTTGGTCTAGGGGTTGATAGCATATCCCCAGATGTACTTGTTTTCTATTGAAACACAGACTTTCTATCCACAGAGATTTTATGGTACCTATCTTATCAGTTGAAAAATCTACCCTATTTGATTCAATGCAGCCTCTGCTGTAGAGTTCTCCTCCCCCACCAGTACAACCTATTCTATCATTCCTGTATAATTTGTAACCTGGTATTACAGCATCCCATTGATTTTCCATATGCCATTATATTTCTGAGATACCTGTTATTTCAACATCCCTATTTAGCATTCAAGTTCCCCCATTTTTCATCTTGGACTTCTGGCATTAATATAAAAGCACTTAAACTTTTTATTGTTGCCTATTTGGCTACTCATGTGTGACCTATTAATCAGTAAATTTATTTGTTCATGCTGGTCTTCTCTGTGTTTCACCTGAGTACTCCCTCCCTGTGTCTTATCCCCATTGTTTGTAGTTTCACCCCCATAGGATGTGGCAATCTGAACTGTGTGTTGTTCCACACCTGTTGACTTCCCCCAGGTCTTAATAGCATGTTTGCAGTTCTTTTTAATAATTAGGAAAAAATAAGCAAGCAGTTAATTATACTTACATGTGTAGAAAGTGCTTTTAAGAAGAGCTTACTGGAGTATATTTAGGTTTGATTTGTTCCAGTGTACAACATTTTTATACAGGCAGTGTTATTTTGTTGTATGCAGCTGCATTGTTTGGATTTTAGATTTGAATTGTCCAAACTGCTTAGTGTTAAGAGGTAACTTTGCACATTGGCCTACAAGGAATGGTCTGTAATATGTCTTCAGCAATTGCATATTTTTCCTCTAGGTTTCAGTTGTCTATATAGTTTAGTATTAAAGAAAAACTTTGTACCATGGAGACCTACAAAGCTCGCTGCAAGATTTTGTTGGCTCTACTACATATATTCATTGTTTTATCTTGGGTTATATAAAATATTTAATGTTTAAAAAGAAGTTTCAAACTATGCAGGTCTATAAGAAAATATTATCAGATATTTTAGAGTACCAGGTTAGTATTCTGCATATAGTTGGTAAGGTGATACTTCTTAGTGATCACTATTATATATATAAAAATATATAATTTATAGGTACATATATATATACACATATAGAGAGAGAAAGAAAAAGAAAAATAGGCATAAAGTATATATTTGTATCATTTCTCTTCACATTTTATATATTATATATATGTATGAACACACACACACATATATAAACATGCATGTATGTATATATGTATGCATTTGCACCACTTTTTTTTTACATTGTAACCTTATGGTGTAATACCATAAATGTAAAGTGTTTTCTTTCTTGGATTTATAATTTAATATGATGTATAAGATTTCTATCAACATGGTTTTCTTGTGAAAATTAGTAATCAGTAAAAATATATTTTTATGATATAATAAGCTTATATTTTTAAAGGGAAAGAAGACATTATTGTCATGTAGAACGAAATGGACACAAGTATGACAGATATGAATGGTTATTAACATATGTGAAGGAAATCCTTGCTCTATTTTCCTATCATAAAAATGTCACTGCTTCCATTAAGTAATGTGACATGTTGTACTAGAACATTTAAATTAAACATCACTCATCCAGGATTGATCTTGATTCTCTCCTGTTGTTACTGCTTTAAAGTCCACCATCATTGGATACTACAGGTGAAGCTGCCCAAGAAGGCTTCATTACAGTATAGGAAAATCTTCTAATGGCAGCTCTTGTTATCTCTTTACTTCTGTGTTAAAGGTGTGATCAACATAAAAATACTGCATCTTGACAATCGGCAACAGCTCCTTGGGATCAACAGCAGTTGGTGCAACCTTCGGTTTTCTTTAATTTATGTACAGAATGAGCCTGGCACATAGAAAACACAGGAGTGCTGCCTGTCCTTTTACCCTTTTCCTGACTTGTAGTGTATGCGCTTTGGCCAGATCAGATGATCTGGGCATTTATATTAGTAGTGATATGAATTGCCTATGTTGTGTTTGTTACATTTTCCAATAAAATAGTTATAATTTAAGTGAAATACCTTGATTTTTGTGAATTAGTATACTGATGTTAATAAAAGACCAGTGCATGATGAAATTAAGCCAATTCCTGACCCCTATCACACAATCTAGCTTAAGGAGTAGCTTTTGTTTATCTGTTTGTCTGTTCTTAAAAAGGATGTTTCAAGGACATAAGCATATTGCTGTTATTCAAGGTGAATGGGATATGTCTATTACAATTGTGATGGGATTTTTGCATTGCCTATGTTAAAGTCTAAACATGTTTCTTTTGTTTTGTTTAACAGAAATGCTACATATGCCATCCTTTTTTGCTACAGTGAATTTCCATACTAATAGTCATAGATCAAGATCATCCCCTTCCAAGTTAGATATTTTAAATGGGGAAGAAAACATGACCAGGTTCATAAGACCATAGGAAAGTACGGCTGGAACAGACCTCATGAAGTAATCTATTCCAGCCCCCTCCCTACTCAAGGCAGGATTTTCCCCATTTAACCATTCAAGCCAAGTTTCTTTTTAACCTCCCCTTGAAAATTTCCAAAGATGGACTTTACCTAATTTCTCTAAGCAGCCTATTTCAATGCTTGATTGCCCTTTTCACTGTGGCCACAAGTAAAAGCCCATCTCCCTCCTTTTTAGAATTGCCCTTCAGTTATTTGAAAATGGTTATCAGAATGGTTATACCTCATTCTTCTCTTCCCCAGACTAAATAAACCTAGTTTTTTCAGCTTTGCCTTGGAAGGCTTGCTTCCAGACCCTAGTAATTTTTGTCACTCTACAATGGACTCTCTCCAATCTGGCCATCTCCTTCTTGAATGATGGGGCTCAAAACATGACATGTGACTCCAAGTGAGGCCTCATCAGTGCTGAACAGAGCAGAAGAATCACTTCTCTTGATTTGCAAATGACACTCCATTTTCAAGGTTCGCAAGGGTGTCAGGCCTAGTGAGTGTAGCTGGGAGTGAGGACAGGGAGAGTTGCAGGAGTGAATTGCAGGTTGGGGGCAACCAAGGGCAACCTAAATTCCCAACCATATGGTGGGGGCTGAAGCCCAGTGTCCAAAACTGAACCAGAGGACTACTCAGGGGGGTCAGAGGTCAGGAAGTCCAAACACTGATCCAAAGGGTTAACCAGGAATCAGGGAGTCAGTGACCCAGAGGAGTTACTGAGACAGGAGGTATGCAAGGACAGAAAACAAGCAAGTTGTGCAGCAAGGTTTAGGTTCCTTAATAGCAAACCCAGAATCAAGCACAGGGAAGGGGCTAGGGCCCAGCTGGCACTTGTAAGTTTGTTGGGCTCAGTCACTCCAGCTGTAGGATAGAAGTGTCACTTAATTCTGCCCTTGCAAGCTATCACTCAGTTGGCCTTGGTTAGTTTATTGGGTTTAGCTGACCCAGGTAATCAGGCTGCAGGGCATTGTTGAGGATTTGGACCTAGCACTTATACTTTTATTTGGTCAGGCACAACCCTCAGACTGACCACAACACCTGTCAGTCAATAATAGGTGAATTTATTGATACAGAGCCCCTAAAAAATTTAGAAGGATAATATTTATCTGCCCCTGGCTCCTGTTAAAGATGACAGGAACCAGGGGCAGTAGGACCCAGGGGAAGCTCCAGCAGGCACCTGCAACAGCAGTGCCCACCAGTCCCTCTCCTCCCAGCCAGAAGCCCCTGCCTAGGATCATGGGGCTGTTCATGGCTGTACCGGCATGGGTTTCAGGTAAGAAGGGGGTGGAGTAGGGAGGCAGGGGAGGACTGTGGGGATTGCCCCAGTCCTTGGGGCTGGTCCAGCTCCTGCTGAGCCCCAAAGTCAGGCCACGCAGCCAGGAGCTGGTGGTTGGGTGGGAAAGTGGCAGCAGGGGTGGGGAAGAGTGGAAGTGAGTGAGAGCGTGGGGCCTGCACCAATGTCCCTGGGCAAGAGTGGGGTGGGCTTAGTGTGGGGTGGTAGGAGCACTGGGCATGGGCTGGCAGGGGTCTGTGGAGCCGGGCTGGGCTGCACCAGCAGAGAGAGGGGGGAGCTGACCCAGATCCATAGAGCTACTGCTGATCCTGTACTCCTGCCACACTGAGCACCAATTTGTTCCCCGCTGCCGCTGCTAGCCTGGGCCCCACATTGGCCCCAGGATCACCCGTTGGGGCTGAGCTGCAGCAGCAGCAGCTGGGCAGAAGCTGTTGCTCAGAATGGAGGAAATCAGCCGCGTCTCTTGCCACCACCAGGCAGTGTTTGGTGCAGCTGCCTGTCCAGAGCTCATGCTGCAGTAGGCTGAAGTGCAGCTGCTTCACTGCCACCTCTGTGCTGCCCAGTGGCTGCTCCACATGGCCATTACTGCCTGCCAGCCACAGGTAGAGGGGGGTTCCTTTTACCCTGTGCTTAGCACCAGCTTGTTCCCTGTGGGTGAGCGTGCAGAGCACGTGGTCAGGGCTATGTGGGGTTGGGGCAGGGGCACCTGTCAACATGTCAAACTTTTTATATCCTTTCACAGAACTCCTCAAATAATTTTGATAGGAAAGCTGAGTCTCTCTACTTGTGAAGCAGGCTGAAAGGTGCAGGTACCAGTGAAACGAAATGTTCCCACTACTGCAGGACTGCCATAGGAAAGGTAATAAAAGCTATGCTGTGTATTTTGTTGCTGTTCAAGGCTGGCTGCAGGCTGATGAATTTCAGCATGCAAGAGCAGCCCTTGTGGGCTCCAGACTTTTTAGATCTCCTGTTGTAATTTAGTGGTAGAATCCTTGTTTGCCCTGTGGGAGGCGGGTTTGATTCCTGGATATGCATATGACTGCAGCCATTGAGGTACCAAATGTCTGGACTCAATCTGGCTTTTGGATTCTGTCTCAATGGTCTAAAGTGGGATGGAAGGTCTGGGCAGACTCAGTTCTTCAATACTCCTACCTAGGCATATGTGTTGAACATCCTGAGGACACCTGAGATGATTCCAATAAGGAGAAATGGGGCCAAGAGGCTTCCTTCGATGACCAGAGAAATCCAGAGCAGCCTAAGGGCAAAAAGGGGGGCATACAAGCAGTGGAAACAGGAAGAGATTACTAAAGAGGAGTATGCCTCCTCAGCTCGCAGTTGTAGGGATGCAGTTAGAAAGACCAAAGCTACCATGGAGATAAGGATGGCATCCCAAGTTAAGGATAACAAAAAATTGTTTTTCAGATATATAGGGAGTAAAAGGAAGGCCCGGGGTGGAATAGGACCACTACTGAATGGACAAAAACAATTGGTGACAGATGGGGAGGACAAGGCTGAACTCCTCAACGAGTTCTTTGTCTCAGTCTTCCTAAACGAGGGGCAAGACAAGTCTCACATTGTAGAGAGGCAACAGCTGGGTGCCAGACTATTAAGCGTTGACCCTGAGATGTTGCAGAGTCACTTGGAAGGACTATATGTGTTTAAGTAGGCAGGCCCTGATGAGCTCTATCCAAGGGTACTGAAGGCACTGGACAATATCATTGCACAGCCACTGGCAAGAATATGTGAGCACTCGTGGCACACGGGACAGGTCCTGGAAGACTGGAAAAGGGCCATTGTGGTCTCTATTTTCAAGAAGGGGTGGAAGGAGGATCCAGGCAACTATAGGTCAGTCAGTCTCACCTCCATCCTTGACAAAGCCTTTGAAAAGATCATTAAGGCTCATATATGTGACAGCCCAGCAGGAAAAAATTATGCTGAGGGGAAACCAGCACGGGTTCATAGCAGGTAGATCATGCCTGACTAATCTAGTCTCTTTTTATGACCAGGTTACAAAACACTTCGACACAGCAGCAGGGGTTGATATAATTTACTTAGACTTCAGGAAGACCTTCGATACGGTATCTGACCCTATGCTGGTGAACAAGTTAAGGCTGTGACTTGGATGATTACACAGTCCGGTGGGCGGCAAATTGGCTAGATGGTCATACCCAAAGAGTGGTGGTGGATGGGTCGGTGTCGACCTGGAAGGGAGTGGGCGGTGGGGTCCCGCAGGGCTCAGTCTTTGGACTGATACTCTTCAATGTCTTCATCAGTGACTTGGACAAGGGGGTGTAGTGTACTCTGTCCAAGTTTGCGGATGATACAAAACTGTGGGGAGAAGTGGACACACCGGAGGGCAGGGAACAACTACAGGCAGACCTGGACAGGTTGGACAAATGGGCAGAAAACAATAGAATGCAATTTAACAAGGAGAAATGCAAAGTGCTGCACCTAGGGAGGAAAAATGTCCAGCACACCTACTGCCTAGGAAATGACCTGCTTGGTAGCACGGAAGTGGAAAGGGATCTTGGAGTCCTAGTGGACTCCAAGATGAACATGAGTCGTCAGTGTGACAAAGTCATCAGAAAAGCTAACTGCACTTTATCATGCATCAGCAGATGCATGACAAACAGAACCAAGGAGGTGATACTTCCCCTCTATTGGGCACTGGTCAGACCGCAGTTGGAATACTGTGTGCAGTTTTGGGCGCCACACTTCAAGAGGGATGTGGATAACCTGGAGAGGGTCCAGAGAAGGGCCACTCGTATGGTTAAGGGCTTGCAGGCCAAGCCCTACGAGGAGAGACTAAGGCACCTGGACCTCTTCAGCCTCTGCAAGAGAAGGTTGAGAGGCGACCTTGTGGCTGCCTATAAATTCATCATGGGGGCGCAGAAGGGAATTGGTGAGGCTCTACTCACCAAGGCGCCCCTGGGGGTCACAAGAAATAATGGCCATAAGCTAGCAGAGAGCAGATTTAGACTGGACATTAGGAGGAACTTCTTCACAGTTAGAGTGGCCAAGGTCTGGAATGGGCTCCCAAGGGAGGTGGTGCTCTCCCCTACCCTGGGGGTCTTCAAAAGGAGGTTGGATGGGCATGTGGCTGGGGTCATCTGAACCCAGCACTCTTTCCTGCCTATGCAGGGGGTCGGACTCGATGATCTATTGAGGTCCCTTCTGACCCTAACATCTATGAATCTATGAATCTATGAACCTTATGCACATACCATGATCCAGAAGGTTCAACAGTTGCCTACTAAATATGTTCTTGCCAAATGACTACACAGCAAGAAGAGTGGGGGATAATATTTGTCAGCCTAGATATGCACAGGAGGAGTGACATACTTACATGTGGGATCTCCAGATACAGAGCTTGGGTATAGTTTGGTGTTTAATCTCAATCTTTTTTATTTATGTTGACACTACATACACCACTGATGGTGGGAATTATTTTCTCCTTACATAAAGGTCTCTTAGTAATTAAAATGTGACCTGACTGTGAATGATTGGGTGTGGTAGTTCAGTGTTATGAAATTTTACATTAATTTCTTGACTGGACTGACCTTTAATATCTTTTTGAGAGTCTGTAATTTTCCCCAATGCATCACTGATTAAGCCTAGATTTATGTATATATATCTGAGTAGCATGACATAGGAACTGAATATGTGTTCAGGCATTTTTTCCTATCCTGGAGTCTGGGAAACATCAGTTTGTATATGGTAGGGCTCTTTTTAGACTTCTTGTTTTAAGGAAATCAGTGAAGGGAATTCCATCAAATGTATTGACATCTTGTGGTTTAATGTCTCTGTTATCTCTTTGAATCATTAAATTCTTGTGTTGCCTCTTTGATTCATGATCTTATTGATTTTTTGGTAGGAGAGATACAGGTGTTGTTGCTTTTGAATAGAACAATTTTCTGGTACATGCATAAACCACTTCAGGACAATATTTCCCAATTTGTAGTCTGCATAGTGTTTTGTTTTTTCTAGATGTGTACTCAGTAACTGGGTGTAAGCTGGATCAATAGTTTTGGTTTTTTTTCTCTGTGGTTGCTAATTCTCAATGGGCACATCTACACAAGATGCTTAATGTTCAGTAGACTAATTCTACTGTGCATTAGTGCATCATGGCAAAAACCATGCTAACGCACTAATGCATAGTAGAATGAGTCTACTGTGAATTAAACATCACAAAAAAGACTGTGTGCCATTGCTACACTGCATTAGCACCAGCTACTGTGCATTTATGTAGTACCACATATTAGAGGTACTAAATTTAATACACAATAGCAATAGCACATGTAGACATGTCTAGTATATATAACTTGTCTGTATCCCTTATTTACATTTCTTGATGTGTTTTGGCATTCATATATGTGAGGGCATAAAATAGCTTTATTTTTGAGGAGAAAATGGTGGATGTCTCCAATCAGTAACCCAAAAACCCAGCATCTTTGAAGGTTACGCATACATTTATCTGAGATGGCTTATATAGGGATTGTCTTGTCTTGAGCAGGAGGGTAGACTAAATGATTTCTGAAGTCCTTTCCAGCCCCATTTTCCTATGACTTCACAAATGTGACAGTAGCTTGAGCCAAATAAGTTTGGAGAAAGAATTTAATATTAAAAATGCAAATCATAATTGGAAACTGTCTAAACTAGACTCGCCGGGGGAGGGGGCTGCAGGAAGACAAG
>NW_017729033.1:90804584-90807374 GCF_001723915.1 Gavialis gangeticus | reverse complement strand
GAAGATCTACTAGGTCCCTTCCAACCCTAAATCTATGAACTATGAAACTATGAAACATCTTCCCTTAAGTAAAGTTGCATCTCTTCAAGGCTGAAAAAATAGTGACACAAAATGGTACAATCCTCTAATTTCAGGAGATATTTGATGTAGTTCTCAGTGATTTATTCTTAGGGCTTTTATCAATTAGTTAAACAGTTATTAGTGTTTTTGAGTAGGTTTTATCTTTACTGAGTGTTATTGATCTCTCATAATCATGTAAGTGCAATTTCAAATAAGACTGAAGTTTTTTTTATCTGATCTTTCCAAATAATGCATGTCTTTTAGATTGTTTTTTAATAGCTCTTTATTGTGAAACTCAAAGATTTTCATTTCTTTGTGACTTGGTATGCTGTATCTGTTTATCCTTATACGTTAATATATCCTATCCATTTGATTTCAAACCCATAGAGTTTTGTAACAGTTAGATAATTGAATGTTTTTCACGTATTTATCTTTCATGTGTCATGTGCCATGTGGATAAAAGATTTTTCATGTTGAAACTCCTAAGTTCCTTGAACAGACTTTGATCAGAAAACTCATCATCATACATGGTGTGGAGAGCTGATTTTTCATGTTTAGTTAGGTATGTATAACATCCCAAAAGAATTGTCTTTAGCAGATTGCATGTTAAATACACAGATAGTATAAATCATTTTTCACTATTGATGTTAATGATTTGCATTAACTAAAGATGTGGTCTTGAATTTGCCCTCTAGTATAAAAAGATAGTATACCTGCTATATTCGTAGTATATGCTTCTCTTACACTTCTGGAAGACAATAGCTACATTTTAGTAATTGTATTCTTATGTAATGTAATTCACAGACATCAGGTGTTCAATACTTTGGAAATCTTATCTATTTCTGCTGTGATATGTATTCGTTTTTTCTCTACTAGGGTAGTGCATGTTGTATTATGCTTTTGAAAGGTATCTTAAAAATGTTCCAAGTACAGGACTATTTATTGTGTTTAGAATTTCACATTTGATGATTCATAAAAAAGATTAAGTGATTATTTTTTAATCAATTGCCTGGTCTTAGAGCCTGATCCAGTATACACTGAAGCCTAGAGAAATACAGAGATCAGATAGGATAGGGCATCAGATAAGACAGTTAATTCATGACTACAAGAATCTTTGAAATAGTTTGCCTGACATTTACTTTTTTAAGATCCAAATCTTACAGTCCTTTTGTAAGTTTAGCTACTTCAGTATTATTAAGCATGCATCTAAATGGAAATCAGTACTTTTGTTCTATTAGAATGATAAAGTATATATACAAGCACATTCTATTTCAAGTCTTAGTAACATTTTGCAAGCCAACAAACTAGTACGGTGGTACAAACATTATTCACATTGGCTGCCATAAATCTAGTCCTTTAGTTAATGGCACATAAAATAGTCTTATAATCTGTCACAGGAAAACAGGCATTATCAACTTTTTGAGGTTTGCAGGTTGATAATGCCTGTTTTCCTGACATGATGATATTGCTGACATGTTTGTGTAGCAAAGGATTTTCATTTGTTTTCATGTTCCTGGGAACAGTAGCCTCCTGATTCTCTGAAGTACCTTCCCTGTTGTTTCAGAAATGTTCTCACAAAGCATTTATAAGACAACGTGTTAGTTGATGGATAATGTTGGTTTTCAAACAACCTTTTTGACAAATATTTTTTATATTATTTTCTCAACTTCATAGCTAAGAGAAAATGCTTCTTGAATATTTTTTCAACGTGATGCTTGTGTGTGTGTGAGAGAGAGAGAGAGAAGTGAGGGAAATACCTTAAACAGAGGGAGTCATATTCTCATCTGGGTATCTCTGTTACAGATGGTGAAAGGAGCAGGAGAGGGGGAATCTGGCAGGGGAAAGGAGATTGCCAGGAGTCAAAGATCTGGCATGCTCTTCAGTCACTCCCTCTTTAATGTGTTGCAGATTTCATAAGTTTTAATGCTTGTGATGGACTCTTAACATGCTTGATAGAAAGCAGTTTTATGGTTTCTAAAAATGCTAGCTGTGTCCTACCAGTTATGTTATGAAATATTTTCAAAAGTATATTTTAGTTGGACACCTATGTATTCAAGATTCTGTTACCAGAAAAGAAAAAGTAGCTTTATCTAATAATGCTTGGGTTGCCAGCTTTTTGGAGGAAGGAGTTATTTAGTGGAGAATTTTAACTTGTGCCTATCAGTTGTCTGTCCATTGTAACCTATTCTATGATAGAATTTCAATATTTCAACACCCAATGTTTAGTGAATTTTAATCCACTAACCTCTCCCTTTGATGTTTTTGTATCTCTGCAGAAGCAATTTTCTTTTATTTAAAATGAAGGGTTTTTGTAAGACTGGGCTCTAAAAGTGTTTGTTTCTTTTCATCTGTTGAAGTTGGTCTGCTTTCCTTACTGTATTTTTTTCCCTTTTCTGAATAAGGCATTGTTATTATTTTTCTTTTGTTGTTTTCACTTGTTTTTTGCTTTTGCTTCTGTAACCTTTTTATGGGGCATTTATATTTGTGCTAGAATTGCATCTTTTTCTTGTTGAAGTTGTTTCTTATCTGTGTTACATAGCTTCATAGTTAGTAGGGTTGGAAGGGACCTGAGCAGAGATCATCAAGTCTGACCCCTTGCCATGGCAGGAAAGAGTACTGGGGTCAAATGACCCCAGCAAGGTGATTGTCTAGCCTTGTCTTAAAGACCCCCAGGGTAGGAGCCAGCACCACTTCTCTTGGAAGTTGGTTCCAGATCCTAGCTGCCCTGAC
>NW_017729033.1:90803345-90803617 GCF_001723915.1 Gavialis gangeticus | reverse complement strand
ACTGTGTAGGTGTTGACACCACAGTCCCCCAGTTTCTTAATGAGAATGGGGTGAGAGACAGTGCCGAAGGCCTACCGAAAGTCCAGAAAGACTATGTTCACTGCTAGCCCTGCATCTAAGGATTTGGTGATCTGGTTGTAGAAAGCTTCCAGGTTGGTCTGACAGGACCTGTCCCTAATGAACCTATGTTGGTTGCCCCTAAGCATAATCTCCCCTGCTGGCCCCTCATGGACATGTGCCAGAATAATTCTCTCAAAAAGCTTACCCAGGAT
>NW_017729033.1:90802935-90803206 GCF_001723915.1 Gavialis gangeticus | reverse complement strand
CCTTTTTGAAGATGGGAACCACATTGGCCTTCTTCCAGTCCTCTGGCACCACACCAGAGCACCACGAGTGCTCATACAGCCGTGCCAGGGGTCCTGCAATGACCTCAGCTAATTCCCTCAGCACTCTGGGGTGGAGATCGTCTGGACCAGCTGATTTAAATATATCCAGTCCCTCCAGAAGTTCTCCGACTAGATCCTCCCTGACCCATGGCCTTGGTGTGCCTCCCCTGGGGCCTGAGGGGGGGCCCGGTGTGGGGACTGATCTGGTCCC
>NW_017729033.1:90797658-90797935 GCF_001723915.1 Gavialis gangeticus | reverse complement strand
CTGCTCAGGAAAATGGAGGCAAAAAAGTTGTTAAATAGGTTAGCTTTGTCGTCTGGTGTGACGACCAAATTTCCTAGCGTGTCTTGCAGG
Source organism: Gavialis gangeticus (assembly GCF_001723915.1). Taxonomy (NCBI): domain Eukaryota; kingdom Metazoa; phylum Chordata; order Crocodylia; family Gavialidae; genus Gavialis; species Gavialis gangeticus. The sequence goes on along the minus strand of NW_017729033.1, from coordinate 90,797,845 downwards.
GGCCCCACATTATCTGGTACCTTCTTTTTTCCCCCTATGTATTTAAAAAAGGACTTCTTGTTTTCCTTGATCTGGGAAGCTAGTCCCGGTTCCATCTCCGCCTTTGCCTTCCTTACTGCCCCCTGCAGCCCCAAGCAACTGCAGTATAATCCTCCTTGGTGATGACCCCTCCCTTCCATTGGGTGTA
>NW_017729033.1:90789250-90797647 GCF_001723915.1 Gavialis gangeticus | reverse complement strand
TAGGAGTTACTGCTTGTTTTTAGCTTAGTGCAGTGCCTTTGCCCTGCTCTAGTAAGAGTCTCCCTCCTGGCCCTTCCTGCTCGCCTGCCAGCTTGAACTCCGACACAAACGCCGGCATGCTCTGTTTGAGCACTCTGTTTGTGCGCTCTGTTCACGTGGCGTGGCTCAGGAGCACGGCTCCCTACTGGCTCAGCTAAGAGGGATCCAGGGGGCTTCCCATCCAGATCTGGCTCAGCTGTGTCTGGTCTCTCTTCCCACTTACCTTAGGGGGATCAGCTGCTGCTGCCCCCACTGCTGGCTCTGCTGCTGCTGCATCCGCCTCTGCCTTGGGTCTGGTAAGGAGGCACACGTGCATGAGGGACACATGTGTGCCTGGATCCCTCCTCTCCCCACTGCTCCTGGCTCCCAAGTGCCGGGGGCTATGTCAAACCGCGGCTTTTAAAGGCCATGGTTTGAATTTCCTGCCGCTGCCCCAATCAGCCAATCAGGCACTCCGGTCTTCCTGGAAGTGGCTGCTGGCAGTCCCGCCCCGATGCTCCCCTACTGGGGGGATCCGGTACCTCCAGAGCCTGCTCCCCAAGGGTTAACCCTAGGGGGTGCTCCCTAGCTTGGAGGGACAGTCCCCCCAGCCCTCCCCCTGTTTGCGCACTCTGTTCATGCGGCGCAGCTCGGGAGTAGTATTGCCTCAGTTTGTTCTGTACTATACATCTATTTTGGTTTTCTAGTTGTTTTGATCAGTTCACCTAACTTATCTCTTTCTTAGGCACCTCTTTCTCAGGCACTTCTTCCTCACATAAAAAAGGAAAGGCTATAATATAAAAGAACATATTAGTATAAACAATTGTATTATTGGAGGTTTCATTTTTGGTTCATAGATAAGACTAATCATTATAAGCTTGATTTTGTTCTTTCATTTCTCATCCCAATAAACCCTTCATCCTAAAATTTTAAATAGCATTTTAAATTTGAAATGGTAACATTAACTCTGGAGGGATTTTTCCTAGAAAATATTAAAAGCATGTTGCAAAGGGTTTGGAATTAAGCACGCTAAACAAAGTTTTTGGCAGAGTTAAAAAGTATTTTCCAGTTTAGTTTAGGCATATTTTGAAAATATTTGGTGTGTAATTAATTATTCGTCAACTACTGACAAAATAGGGGCATACAAAAAGAAAAGACGAGTATAAAAATGACTTGAATTACCTAATTGTTCACCAAACTGAAACACTCCATTTAAATAAACATCAACAGTACAAAAAAGAAAAAGAATCTGCAATGTAAACATATTGTGTGTCACTGGTGAAGAGTAAAAGTATATCTTGAAAATTACACCTAACCAAACAGACCAGAGTTACTCAACTCCAAGATGAGGTTTTTTTCCCCATTCAATATGAGGGAGGGAGCTCCTCATTTTGGATCTGAGTATGAGGCTGTTGCAGCTCTGGTCAGAGTCATAGGCAGCATGGGGAGCAAGTAGTAGAGGGCAAAGTGTGGGGAGGTACAGGAATGGGGGGGCAGGCGGGCAGGTAGGCATCAGTGTGTGCAGGCACTGTGGTGGGAGCAGGCAGCAAGAGGTTAAGTGGTAGGGTGTCAGGTGGTAGGGGTGCAGGGACTTGGGGGGGGTAGCCAGTGAAGGATCAGTGGCAGGGGTTCAGGCCACTTGACTGCCCTGCTGTCTGCCCCCTACCACCTGCCCCCTAACACTACTTTTCATGCTGCAGGGGTGGGTGGGCTGAATTTAAGATGACCCTCCCATAATGAAAAATGATAAAATATTATACACCTTTCATGTATAGAATCTAATTATTAAGGTGGTGGGGTGTCATCTTAAATTAGAAGTCATTTTGGATTCAGGTAAATATGGTAGATCCATTTTTTAAAATAATTAAACAAGATTTCAAGAGAAAATAATGACAGATTTCCCCATTTTCTGGTCCCTTATTCACACTTTGAACTTCTGTAACACCTTCCATGTGAGACTTTTCCAAGTGCCCTACAAACAATTGTGATTGTATTGTGTGATTTCAATAATAGTTTCTCAGAGGGGTAATAATGAGGGACAGAAAAGCCATGGATCAAATTTTGAAAGTGAGGAACATGTAAATGACTGTGCAACTTCTAAGTTAATTAACATACATTAACAATGCATACATACAATTTAACTATTAATGCATACATATGGTCTGGGGTGTGTGTAATTGGTTCTATAGGGTATGTACAGGCATTTTATTAGTACAAGAATTACAACATATTAGCCCTGCCGAAAGAAAGTATACAGGTATTCAAGTTGTTTTTCATAAAAACATGAAATGGATGGTTTTTCTGGGAAGAAAAGTTAGCTCTTTCCAACAACTTCTTGACAGTATGGCAATTTCCAGCATCATGTGTAACACCTGTCCCATTACATGTAGCATCACGAGGCATGGCTTGGTCCTTCAGCATCCCAGAGGGCTGTCCTCCTTGCTCTCTGGCTCCAATCTGCCTGTCTGCCACATGAAACTACTGCCCTGGGGAGGCAGGGCCAGTAACACAAGTCACCATGCAGTCTCACTAATCAGTTCTGTCTTTCTTTGTGGACCAGATAAAATCCTTTCTGCTAAAAGAACATGGGGAAAATCAACCTCCTGGACCCTTCTCCCATGCAAAAAATATCAATTCTAGTCACATCAGCATTACTTGCATTTATCTACAAGCCAGAAGGAAGGGCACTGAGTAGGAACTTACCTATGTTTGAACTTGTGGCCAGGTCCTTCCAAGTCAGGTATAAAATTTTACAAGCAGTATATGCCTTGTCTGGAGTAAAGGTGAAATTCTTCTGAGCCTCTCTGGAATGGAAGCAATATCAGAGTCTTGTAGGGTGTAGGATGGCTGGGATGCCCATGTATTCAGAGACTGGCTGCTGTAATTTCTAAAGGCTATGGTTGGGGCAAAGGAAGTCCCTGCAGCTTCCCTTCTGAAGTGGAGCTAGTGTCAGAGCCCTCCCCCCTCTGCCAACCTCCTGCATATTGATCAATAAGGTGAATCACAGTACCAGCAGCAGTTGGATAGCTAAAGACAGTACCTGCACAGTCTCTGTAGACTTGCCTATGCTGAACCAGTTGTTAAACCTGAAACCATGTAGCCAGGGCCTCAGTCATGTCTACATGACTGTGCATGATGGACTGCATAGAAACTGAACAAGCTCTTAGAGGAAGCAGTGACGAGCTTTGAATCTATGCTGTTAGGACTATGGCATGCACTTCACAAAATTCCAGATCTTCTCTGCATTTATTTCCCTGAACTCTTCATTCCTGATTACTTCACTTAGTTTATCACACTTTGTCCTTTGGTTATTAAAAAACCTCTCTTACTTATACACCTGCTTTGTTTGTCCTAACATTTATTTGAAACTGAATCAACTCATGACTCGAGTTATTTTCTACAGTGTCTTCATAACATTAAAAAATCAGGTCCCAAATAGAATCATTTCCTGGATCCGGAGCCACATGGCATGTGGGTGGCAGGGATCCATTGCAAGCTGGAAATTAAATTGATGAGCTTTTGGCACTGGAAATTTCCTGCTTCAAATACATGTGTCTATAGCCATGCATGTGCAAATGGTTAATAATGTGTGTATTAGATACTTCGCACACTGATCCTACACAATTAGTGTCATCAAGCTATGGGACTCTGAAACTTAAGTGATATGCTGAGTGTCACTATTTCAGTGTTGGAACCAGGAACAGAACTCAGAATTCCTAACTCCCAATCATGTAATGTGATTTCATTTTACATGAACAATTGTTTGTCCATGTGTACATGTGATGCTGACTGTGCAGTGGCCCAATACTACTGCTCAGTAATGTTGCGTGGCAAAAACTGTGATGCAAAGCTACCGCACAGTAGTATTAGGCTACTGAGCAGTAGCATCACAAGAACGGTGCTCATCAGTGCTACTGCACAGTAACTCGGGTTAATGCACAGTCCCACAGTAACTCAGGTTACTGTGCAGTCATTTAGTACTTGTGTACATAAATACTAAATAACTGTACAGTAACAATTGCACAGTCAGAGTCTGGTGTAGACTGGCTACTCTTATCCCAACCTCTTTGGATATTATATCTATAGTAGGGGTGTGCAAAGTGGGCTGTATGCAATTTGGATTCAGCTTAATTTGGGGGACAGTGATTCTATTTGTTGGTTCAGATCACTGTCCCAATTTGATTTGACTGAATCCAAATCTGAAGATTTGATGCTGATTTGAAGAATCAGTGATTTGGCCATAGACACAGCTTTAAATGTTTCTTACATACATTGAGGTACCAGGCACAGATCATGAACACTGAGATGGTGCGGCAGATAGAGCATCCCACAGGAGTGCAGGGGGTGGGAAATATTTCCAGTCCACTTCTGGGTCTTCCGCTGAGTGTGTGGGAGACACCCCCCATTGTGGGGGTGTGGGAGACACCCCCCCTTTCTCAGTGATTGGCTGCAGGGGGACCCTGGGTACCCCCCCCCCGACCCAGGAGGCACCAGTTGCTGAGCTGGGGGGGATACGTCATCTGCCCCACCATCTTAGCATTTATGAGCCGCCTGGTACCTTGAGGTATGTAGAAAAAACATTTAAAGCTGTGTCTATGGCTAAATTATCAAATCTCTCTCAATCTCTCCGGATCAATTCAGAGGGTTCCGATTTGATTTGGAGAGATTAAAGGGTCTCCTGATTCGATTCAGATTCAGAGATTTGGCCACTGAATCAGGCCAAATCTCTGACAAATCAAATCAGTGACCAAAGCTTCGCACAGCCCTTATCTATAGTACTTATCTATAGTACTCAGTACAAAGTCTCCTTTTGTGGTTCTTCATGTACTGATCCATGTGGGGCTGCATGTGAGGCTTGCCATGACATTTCTATACTCAGGCAGATTTACCTCTCAGTGCTGAGAGTGATCTGAGGAATGTCATACCATGAAGATACACCATAATGCTTTCAAGGCCTTTTTGAAGACAAGCATTTTGAATTGAACATTAATGAGGAGAGAGATTTGAGTTTATTTTATTCTGAATAATTGGTAGTAAACTAAAGACAGATAGCTTAACCGATTCCTTACATAATTTAAAGAACAGAAAACAGTCCTCTTTTCATAGCTTTGTTAAGATCAATTAATTATATGCTTCAAAGTTTATGGAGTTTTCAGAACTCTCCAAAAATATGAATAATTGATATTTAAAATTATGGCTATTTTTCAGATAAAATTGTTTTTACTAGAAATTTCCATAATCTAGAAAGAAATACATGCTTTTGCTTACACATATTTCCTAAATGTATTCATGCATAACAAAATCGACTTTGGGAAATTAAGCCAGAATGTGTCACTTTCCCCAGTCTTCCATAACCCTGTGACACATGATACATTTGAATTTATTCCTGTGATCTAATGATTTTACTAGTCTATAAAAACAAATTATTATTCCTGTACACATTCAGAGTAATAATGGCTTGCTTTTATATAGTGACTTAAATCCTGTTAGCTCACTGCATTTTGTACATACTAATTTCATAGATTTTATAGATATAAGGGCTGGAAGGGACCTCGGAAGATCACTGAGTCCAGTCCACTGCTCCAGGGGAAGGAATTCAGCTTGGGTCAAAGGATCCCAGCAAGATAAATGTCCAAACATTTCATAAAAGAGTCCAGAGTAGGTGCTTGCACCACCTCTGGAGGGAGTCTATTCTAGGCCTTGGGTGCTCGGACAGTAAATAAGTTTTTCCTTATGTCTAGCCCAAAACAGTCTTGGAGGAGTTTATGAAGAAATTAATTCTGATCACTGGAAACTGAACAGTATTCATAAAATGGGGCACAGAGAGGTCGTGAGGGGTTTCCCTACTATTCAATAGCAAGTGAATGTTGCTGGAATAGAAACCAGCATCCCTGCCTTGCAGGATTTGTCTCTATGGTACAAGGCAATGCCATGCTGTGATGCCCTGTGCTAACTCTTCAGACCTTATGGCTCATGTGCAGGGCTGCCCTGATGCTGCCTCAGAAACAAGCATGTGCAGAACCAACATGGTGTGTCTCAGCCTGGTGCTGCCTTGTACCACATAGGATTCTCAACAAGGATGTTGTGACAACCAGGTGTGCCTCAAAATCCTTTTAAGGATGATCTAGAGTGCTACAAAATATTAGCAATATTAGGTGTGCAGACACTATTCACAGGCTAAACCCAGAGATTTCAAATAGGAATCCATAATTTCAAGAACACTCTAACCTGTTGTGGTCTTTTTGAGTTCTTTGCAACAGAAAAAAAACTGTTCAGTGATGATTTCCATAGTCAAACAACAAGTGAAAACTAAGAGCTGGCATTTTCCAAGGGATGCCTTACGTCTAAAAATGTTGATAAATATATATAGTTATATAGTATTTCATCCCTGTAATATAATTCACTGGGATTCTTGAAACTGCTGTGAATCCCTTCCAACTGAAATTAGCATGTTCAACACACAACTTACATATGGAAAAAACTCTGGAAGTCAAAACTTTACCATTAAAATCAAGACTTCACTATATAAGAGACTCCCAAGTGGAATGCTGTGATGCTTCTGAGTTAACACCGTGGCAGCAAGCTCGCCCCTGGTGGACATTCCTGCATCCCTTCACAGACTCCAAACCTGGAAATGCTAGTGAGGGAACTGACTCTGGGCCATTCCTCTGTGTCCACATCTATGATCACAGCCTCTAGCATGCTTATAGTGAGTGCCTATTGGGAACAACCCCCTTCCTGGAATTTTTCTGGGCTTGGGGCATGCAAGCAGGAGCAGAGAGCACTCAGGAACATTTCAGATAAAGCATGCTGCTGCTGTATTACAGATGCATACTAGACCAGGGGTGCCTAACCTCTGGCCCGCATGCCAAATGCAGCCCTTGGAGCCATTGCATCTGGCCTGCAGGGCTCCCCATGAGGCAGAAAATTTGGCAGTAGGGGAGCAGTGGCCATAAATGTAGCCAACCTCCCACTGCCAAATTCCCAAACCCCAAGCTCTGCACTGACAGTCGCAGCTGGTTCATGCCCCCTTTTCACTGCACCTGGTTTTGGGTTGGGTCATGCCCCCTTCACCGCCCTCTGGGGCTGGTTTGGGGGAAGGCCATTTCTCCCATGGGGCTATGCCATGCCTGCTTTCCCTGCAGAGCTAGGCTGTGCCCTTCCCCCTGTAGGGCTGGGTTGTGGCTAGGCCACACACCCCTTTTCTCCACAGGGCCAAATGATACCCCCTTTCTTGTGAAGATGGGTTGGGCTGGGCTGCTCCCCCACTGCCCTCTGAGTACTTGGTTGGTGCCCATCATGTCCACTGGCTCAGGACCACCAGCAGGATCCAGTTCATGGACGGACAGGGCACTGCTCATCCAGTTTGCCAGGGAAAAGTTTGAGCCTTAGACAATCAGAGACCTTCCTTCTGCTTCGCTGTTAGGGTATGTCTGTGCTGAAGATTGTAGTGTAGTGTAGCCCAGGTTAATTAACACTGCTTCTCAGCAAGGATAAATTAGCCCCTACTGAGTGCAGTGCTACCATTGTTAAATTTTTACCAGTGCCTGAGCAAGCTGATTTGGAGATTTTCCTGAAGTTATACTGCATTATTCAGTAGAGTAAGAGTGATGTTGTAGTTGTGATGGTTGTGTGTCTGCTGCCCCAGAAAATTTCTCTCACACCCTCCCATCTGCTGGTTTTCACTATTCTGTGCCTGGTTTCTGTGATCAGAGACCTGACAATCAATATTTTGCATTCAAAAGCTTGTCTAACTTTATTTCAACTGCATAGTTAGTCCATAGTTGGTGCAAGCACCTTAAGAAATCCTTGCCTATTCAGTATGGACATAGCCCCTAAGATAGGACATCTTCCATTATGAAACCCCATTATAAGCCCATTCAATTCTATATGAACACTGCTGTTGATTAGTATTAATAACTGACCTTGATCTTGAATTAGCTAGCTTCAATGCTTGTAGGTGTTTTCTTTAAGTAAATGTAGGTAGGCACCCTTAAAGTTGCAGAACCTGAGATAGCTATTAGGGCTGTGCAAAATAGCACTGTTATGTTTCAACATCCATTTCAATGTTTTGATGGGATGGTGTTTTGTTTCAAGTTTTTTTTTTTATTTTGAAACCACTGTTCCATTTAATTTTGTTGACACTGTTCCTGTTTCGATGTTTCGCTCATAGGCTATAATGGGGAAGCACAAAACTGACTATAACTTGTTCATTTCTCACCTGATTCAGATGCAGCTTGCAGAAATGGTAGCCCTTTCTGAGGCCATGATACCTGAAAAGTTTCAAAGAGTTAGGTTCAGGGGTTACTGGGAAACTGCACCTCAAGCTTCTGATAAGCAACGTGTGTGTGTGTGTGTGTGTGTGTGTGTGTGTGTGTG
>NW_017729033.1:90787972-90789234 GCF_001723915.1 Gavialis gangeticus | reverse complement strand
TGTGTGTGTGTGTGTGTGTGTGTGTGTGTGTGTGTGTGTGTGTGTGTGTGTGTGTAAAGGCACAGTAGGGTGAAAACTGAAGGCATGGTAGCCCCTGCTGAGGCCACAAAGCCTGCGAGGTTTCATAGATTTCACAGATTTCATAGACGTTAGGGTTGGAAGGGACCTCAGAAGATCATCGAGTCCAGCCCCCTGCCCAAAAGGCAGGAAGTCAGCAGGGGTCATAGCATCCCAGCAAGATAAACATCCAAATTTCTCTTGAAGGCGTTCAAAATAGGTGCTTGAACCACCTCTGGTGGCAGTCTATTCCAGACCGTGGGGACTCGGACAGTAAAGAAGTTCTTCCTTATGTCCAGCCTGAAATGGTCCTGAAGGAGTTTGTGACCATTTGACCTTGTCATCCATTGGAGTGCTCTGGTGAACAGACGTTCCTCCAGATCCTGGTGAGCACCCCGATAAACTTATAGGTGGCTATCAGATTACCCCTGAGCCTGTGCTCTTCCAGGCTGAAGAGTCCCATAGCTCTCAGCCTCTCAACATAAGGTCTGTTTTCCTGACCTCTGATCATGTGCGGGGCTTTCCTCTGGACTCTCTCAAGCTTCTTCACATCCTTTTACAGTGTCTGTGCCTGCTGAGGAGAGGGAAAGTGCAGCATCCACACATGGACCCACAACCCAGAAGTGGGTGGGTAGTGTGGTCTGGGATCATTTTGAGCTGGCAGATGATCCCACGTACACTATGTGCCTGGACTGCCAAGCCAAAATCAGCCAAGGCAAGGGAACAAAACACATGAGCACCACGGGAATGCTAAAGCATCTTTGCAGGCACCACTCCCTTGCCCTTGCTCCTCCTCAGCCTGGCAGCAGTGGGAGTGTGCCCAAAGGGAAGTCCCTTTCTCAATCCAAAGCCCCCATCCCCCAAAGCAAAGGCAGGCCACCCTGGAACAGTGGAGGAAAGGCAGACTCAAAAGGGGGCATATTGGAAGTGTGAGCGAGATCACCCAGACCATTGGGGAGATTTTTGTGGATGGCCAGCTCTTCTCCTTAGTTGAGCAGCCAGGGTTCAGGCAGCTCATGGTGCTTGTGGCCCCATTGTACAAAGTGCCCGCACACACCACCTTCAGCAGGATGGTGACGCCCTCCCTGTATGAGGCATGCAGGGAGTACTTGAGGGAAGAGCTGTACAAGGCAGGTCTGCAGGTGGCCTTAGACTTCACTTTGGACATCTGGAGCAGCCAGGGTGGAGATCACACCTACCTCTCC
>NW_017729033.1:90781794-90782972 GCF_001723915.1 Gavialis gangeticus | reverse complement strand
GCAAGTCCACATGTGGCCTTACACTTCACCTTGGACATCTGGAGCAGCCAGGGTGGAGATCACACCTACCTCTCCCTCACAGGGCACTGGTGTGACCAGTCAGGCCATTGGTGGGCTCTCCTTCAAGCTGAGGTGATGGATGAGTCCCACATGGCAGCCAGGATCATGGGGGCCATGAACTGCTTGGTGCAGGGGTGACTCATTGGGCCGGGTGAGCTCACCTGGGTGTTCATGGTCACTGACAATGGGGCCAATATGGTCAAGGTGGCTCATGATGCCAACTTTGTTGCACCTCATTTCAAGGGCAACTTAGAGGGGGACAGGGTTGCCAGGGATGGTGCCAGCACCACCAGCAAACTCATTTCCAAATTCAGGAAGGTGGCAGGCTAGGAGGTTAAGATGCTGTGGGACAAACAAGCAGAGCTGAACATCCTCCAGCATAGAATTATGCAGGATGTGGAGACTTGGATGCTCAAGAGGCTGTTGGAGCAACAGAAGGCCATCCATGAGATAGCCTTGCTCAGGGACATTGGGATCAGTGGCCCCCTTCACAGAGCTAAGTGGGATTCTATCTCCCAGATCTTGGTTTTCAAGCTCTTCCTGAAGGCTATGAAGATCTTAAGCACTGGCAATGCTCTTCTTAGCCATCTGATCCCCATAGTGAGAGAACTTCAGAGCCAAATGGAGAGCTTCCAGGTGATCAATGTTCCTGGCTGGGGCAAGCCACTGTCACAAGACATCCAAGCACTGATGAGGTGCCTGAAGGAGGGCATCAGGAAATGGCTTGATCCCTTGTGGTCCAGTACGGTCCACATTCTGGGCACCATGTGTGACCCAAGTGTGAATGGCAGCATACACAGCAGACAAAGCCTGAATCAGTGGACAGAGGTGCTGGTGAAGAGAGTCAGGGCAGCAGAATGGGGGAGGCAGGGGGACATGGAAGAAGAGTGTCAAAGATCAAAGTCTGATTTCAGATGCCGATGGCAAAAGATCAGATGGCAAAAGGTCAGAGGCTAACACAACAAACTCTGTAATTGTAGTCTCACACTATTATTCTTTAGTTTGTAACAGTGCTGCATGCACACATCCCTATCTGTGCCTCATTTCAAATCACTTGAGCTCCCATATGAGAGAGAAACTAACCTTGAACAAATTGCAGCCTAGTCAAAGAGAGATAC
>NW_017729033.1:90779637-90780710 GCF_001723915.1 Gavialis gangeticus | reverse complement strand
TCAGTAGCGTATGTAAAATAAACTTTCTGTGTAATCAATACGCTTTAAGTCATCTGACTATCTGACTCCTGCTCGCCATTAACACCCGCCTGTCTGGTCATAAATCCTCCCTTGCGCCAAGCCGGTCGTACCGGCCCGGGCTCGCAGGTCAAGGGTGCACTGGCATCTGGGCACGACAAAGAGAACCCACTTTCCCATGCTAGCACGCCATCCACCAGCCAGTCTCCTCCTCTGCCACAGTCGCTGCCAGTGTGGGCCAACGGCATGGGTTCCATGGTGGGGTCCAAAGGCACCAGACCCAGCCATCCAGAAGGTAGCACTCAGGCCTTGGTGGCTGCTTATCTTGCTGAGGATGTGGAGCTTCTGCTGTGTGACCCCTTGGCCTACTGGGCAAGCTGCAGCCAGATGTGGCTATATCTGGACACTGCTGCCCATGAACACCTGTCCTGTCCACTGACCAGTGTTCAAAGTAATAGAGTGTTTAGCATTGCTGGGGTTGTAGTGACACCCCACTGCACTTGCTTGGATCCTGGTTTGGTGGAGCACCTGGTATTCCTGAAGGTGAACCTCCCACTGCTGGGGTTCCCCAAGCTCCTGGTGCACACCTATTTCCTTTTTCCCTTTTTAAAAAGCCAGTTAATGCCCTGCTGTCAGAGCAGGGCCTATGAACTTCACTTCTTCAGCCTCCTAGGCACAGAAACTCATGGACTCAATATAGACATTGGATTTATGACACTATGCAACCTGCTGTACATCTGACTCCCTAGGTACCTCTCCACTTGAACCTGTGCTGCTACATCCCTATTCCCCACCCACATCCCAACCTGTCCCTCACCCCCTGATGCCTCCATTTCCATTTTCACTGACTGACTTTCTTGCCTGCATTGCATGCCAGCCTCTGCCTCCTTCTTTACTATTCCTTCCATCCAGGAACAGCACAAACACACACTGACTGCAGGTGCTTCCTCAGTTTGTGTGGCAGGGCACTGTTTGTGCCTGCCACTTTAAGAACTGAGCCAATCAGCCAGCAGGTGCTTGATTGTGGTGGCCATTTTAGATCTCTGGCTGCCTAT
>NW_017729033.1:90773026-90779532 GCF_001723915.1 Gavialis gangeticus | reverse complement strand
CAGGCCAGGCAGTAACATTGCCTGGCTGCAAGGCTGCATGCAACAACTTGGAGGTAAGGGTAGGAGCTGTAGGAAATGGTTTGGAGGCTCCTGGTCCTGGGCATGACCTAAAACTGCACTCTGCTGGGAGTGGGTGGCCTGATGGGGCCATTGGTGTGGGAGCTCCTGGGAAATGCCAGGCCAATTACCACCAGGTGAAAGGTGGGTTGGGGTGCCTTAATAATCTCAGCTCCCACAACTGGGTGAGTTACCCTCTAGTAGGGTCTAGGAGGTGGACCCAAGAGAGAGAGTGGGGTGATAGGCTCAGAAGCCTGACTTGAAATCTCTTGACTGGCTAATGCTGGGGCCAGGACCGGAAGGGCCAAAGGGCCAGGGGCCCACTGTGAGGGATGCCCAAAGCTGAGGGCCTGGGGTTCTGACTGGCCTGGAGGTGAGGCCAAGGCCTGTGTAGCCAAAGGTCCCGGGGGGACCACACTCATAAGGGGGAACAGCTCAGGGATAGGCAGCCCAGAATGAAGGTGGAGTAGGCCATCTGAGTGGAGGGATCTTGTAGGGGTTTGGACTGAAGGATTCTGGGGCCAGTGTGGGTCTGGGGAGGTTAACAGCTGTGGATGCCATCTGTGAGGTTTGGGCTGTGGTGTAGGGGAGGAACGGAACCTTAGATAGCACCCCCTGGCATTGGGGCAAGAAATGGGCAGCTTCCTGCTTAATTAACAACTTAATTAGATATCATCAAGGCATGGCAGATGAATGCAGGTGTTTGGCCCAGAATATGTGGGCGGGGCATCGGTAGATCGGCCCTGAGAAGGCCCCCTGTTACAGCCTGGTGAAGGGTTTTCAATCTGAAAGTGTGATAAGATATATTTCTGTAACTAACTGTTCAGTTGGTCTGCTAAAACATACCAGATTAGACTGACCCAAAAGTAAGGACCTTGTCTGCTAGTGCCATGTCCTTACACCAACACCCCTAGCACCTAACCGGAAGAATGCAGGGCCCTGGGCACAACTAAGCCCCAGGACTGGGGCTGGCAGGGAGAGTTCTCTGACAGCTGCTGGAGAAGAAGCTCCTGCAGGAAAGGAAAGAAAGGCTCTAGTCGTCTGTAACAGTTTGGCTGCCTGAGATGCTGCTGGTGCTACTGTGCTGCTTACTAAGTTATTACCTTTTGTCATTTGAAGTGGCGGACTGACCTGAGGCTGACGGGGAGGAGGAGGTCTTATTGGGGCACACTACCATGTCATCTAGCAGTCCCAACGCCAGTGAGAGCGTGCCTTAACACACACACAGTGTCGCCCATGTCACAAGTTTTCCTTGTCAACAGCCTAAGGTGCAATTTCCCAGAAAGTCTGGTACCTATCTCCTTGAAACTCAGCAGGCTTTGTGGCCTCAGCAGGGACTAGCATACCTGCAGCTTTTGCCCCATTGTGGCTTAACACAAACAAAGAGTGTCAGCCCCGTCACAAATTTTCCTTGTCAGCAGCCTGAGGTGCAGTTTCCCAGAAACCCCTGAACTTACCTCCTTGAAAGCTGGCAGTCCCCATGGCCCCAGCAGGGGCTAACAAGCCTGCAGTTTTCACCCTGCTGTGCCTTAACACACACACGTGACAGGAGTTTTGCTTCTCAGCAGCTTGAGGTGCAGTTTCCCAGAAACCCCTGCACCTATCTCCTTGCAGCTTGATAGGCTTCCTAGCCTGGGAAGGGGCTACCATTCCTGCAAGTTTTATTTCAATCAGGTGAGAAATGACCAACTTATAGTCAGTTTTGTGCTTCCCCATTATAGCCTATGGGTGAAACGTTGAAACAGTGAAAGTTTCGACAAAACAAAGTGGAACAGCGGTTTTGAAATGAAATGAAACTTGAAACAAAACACTGTCCCATTGAAATATTGAAACTGAAGTTGAAACAAGATGCTGCTGTTTCGCACAACCCTAATATCTATCTCTCTTTAAATTATCACTCTTTTCCCCTTGACTCTTCGGTACCATGTATATTAATTATATGTTTTTTGCCAAATTAAGCTTTAGTCTATTTATCAGGTAGCCACCATTAATATGAGAGGCAAATGCAGGTAATGTGTTAGCTATCTTTTTTGAATTTGTTCCCAGTGTAACTTTATTGGAGTTTTATCATCCATGAATTGAGTTGCAATAAGTCAAGTTCTGCTTGATTACACACCTGTAAATATGAAGTAACTTTGTTGAATTCAGTGGATCAACTGAAGACAGAATTTAGTCTCTTATGTATCGATCAATCCCTTATTAAGCATCTTTTAAAATAAAGACTTGTCCTGTGGAATTTAGTTTTGTCAGCATTATGAAACCTGAAGGATGAATGATCAGATAGTGTAGATTGTCTTCTCTGGCAAAGTAAGGGATCAAGTTTCAGGAAGAGGTGCAAGTCTTAACTCAATCTTTACACTTTCATGGGCTTAATCTGGACCCATATCTTTAATGTATGATTATTGGTATGGGAGAAGAAGTACATTATATGATGTTCTTCTCTCTCTGAAGATGGATGGCTAGTAACAGCAGACTCTAGCTATTGAATATAACCTCTCCCCTCTGAGGTGGTTGTAGGAAGATATGTAAACTAAGATTCTACCACAGTGCTAGTGTATAATAATAATAATAATAATAATATATTTAAAAGCTGAAGTTGCTAAAAGTGTAAACACACATTTTATTTGAGAAGACATATTGTTTTCTCAAATATGTATTTATTTTGTCCCTGAATGGAAAAGAATACAGGACACCAAGGTCTCAGAGTCATTCCACTTAGACTGAAATTTCAAAATAGGTTACTGTTCCTGGATAACATTTTAATTCAGTCAACCCTAATTAATACAGTGCCAGAGGTTTCCATTGCTTTCCTATTAAATAGTGCATGCATTATAAGTTTCTTAGGATTATTTCTGAAATTTGCCAATGATGCAAAGAAAAAAGGTATTAATAAATGGCAATTATTGTGCTGAAAACTGAAACGAACATCCTGTATTTATTGCTGTTTTATCCTCCTCCTAAATTTTACCAATTAGATCCAGAAGGTCATAGGAAGACTCACAGCACATTTAGAAGGATAATTGTACCAAGTGCAGTCCAATTATGTTTAAATGCTTCCGTGATGTTATCATGCTTTATGGAAGTCTGTGTTACACAAGCTTCATTTAGAAGACAGAGCAGATGCCACTTTCCATTATCCACTTCCTCTTATCCTTAAGCCTACAATGGAGTCTAGTTGCCATGTTATTCTGTAGAGTTCAATCTTCTGTACAGAAAATCTCCTTAGGTCAAGCTCAAAAGCCATAAATGACAAGGATCAGCTTAGACCAAACTGTATATAATCAAGGACTTATTTTAAAAATGTAGTCGTACATCTGAAGTATTTTAAACCAAAAGAAACCACTAAATATCAACCATAGTTGACCACTCGACTACAAAAAGGAAAATATCACCAGTGCTTTATATTTTGTGGTATTGCTGTAGGCTAAGGGCTAAATCTACAAGAGGATCTAGCTGCTGCAACCCTCAGCATTGTGTCATTTAACTTTCAGGCACCTTACCAGACTTGTGGAATCTAAGGCCCTGAGTTCGGTAACTTGGCCCACAATACAACTTATGGGAAAAGTCAGGCACCTGAGGAAGGGATCCACAAAAGCCATGAGGCTGAAGGGACATATCTAAACTAACTAATAGGAAATGCTGAGAAGATGAACTTGTCTTAAATTTCACTGCTATCTGGGACCTAGGTGCCTCCCTTGTGAGTGCCCTGAACATGATTTGTTAGACAATGTGGTAGTGACATCATTTTTTTCTGGTGCTTTGGACATGCTTTGAGATACCCAAAGCATTCCTCATGTATCCTGCTGGTGCACATGTGATAAACCAGCTCTTCAGAACTGTGAAGACTGAGGTGCTTCTGATCATACCCGGACAGCAGGTCAGAAGGAGTTTTGAAGATTGTGATTTTGAATTTAGATGCCTAAAGTGGGAGTTAAAAAGAAATGCAAAACTAGAACTCTTGGTTTAGAGAAGATACCTGTTATCAGACCAACAACCATGGCTTGTCAACCACAGAACTCGCTAAATGCTTCACTACAAATGGGCAGCATAGCAAAGTCATTGGAATGTAATATTGCTCTAGTACATATACTGATATGAAACAAACAAAATATGCAAAATTATCTTCAAGCTCAAGGACTTGGGAACCAACCAGGATAAAAACCCTAGACCAAAAAGAAAAATATTCCATAATCCTTCATAATTTTTTGATGTAATCTGAAAAAATTAACAAAATTCCATTCAATGACTGCAAGAGAAGTCTTTTCAGTTCACAGGGATTCTGTACAAAAGTTTCTTCTCCATTTTTGATCTTCCTACATTCAAAGCACTCCACATACTTTATGACTTTCAGGTTTGAATGAAGTCCAAAATTTAGAACCTCATTTATAGTTGAATTATGTCCATTTAACTCCACTGAAATCAGGTGAAGTAACCCAGGCTGTTAAAGAAAAATGCAGTTATAATTGCAGAATTTCATACTAATTTCTTTTGAAACCATATAAACTTGAAAATTAATTTGGTCTAAAACACTGTGAGTTAGTTCAAATTCACTCCAGGTTAGAGAGAGAGAGAGAGAGAGAGAGAGAGTGTGGGCGTGCACACGTGCCCCACTCCACCAATGTTAGTGGCCTTGGCCCCTCATAGTGGCTGGCTGTCTAGGTCTGTGAAGCCGAGTAGCTCCTCACTCACATGGACCGGGAGCTCTTCCCAGAGGAGTATGACCAGAGGGTTTTGAGTACCCCTGCCATGGGGTCCATGGGTCTCCAGCCCTAGGCTCCTCTGGCTGTGTGTCATGGGCACTGCTGCCCATAACCCAGACTGGCTGGGCACCATCCCCCTTCCCCTCTCTCTCCCCAGTTCCACTTAATTCCCAGTTCCCTCCTGGCACACACCAGGGCTGCAGAGAAATGCAGCCCAAGAAAGAGACTTGCCTCATTTTAATCACAGGTTAAAATTGCCAAATTTTTAAACAAAAAACTGTGCAATACTGCCTGCTCCAGAACTTGAAATCTTCTTCTGAGTTAACATTGAGAGAGTGGGTAAAGACCCTGGCTGTACTGGGCAGTTATGACATTGAGAGGGGGGGAGGTGATGAAGGCAGGAGGGAAGCCAACCTACCAAACATGAAACCTTGGAGTAACAGGGGGAATGCCTTACATGACACTGACATTCCTTGGTTTAATTAAATGTTGCGCTGCCAAACTTTTTGTGTCACAATAACTATGGTCCCACTTAGTGTAACATAGACTGATAAGTCCCAAGCAACAGTAGGAGATCATGACCTTGGTGTCTCAGCTTTGTTCCAAGCCAGTAGAATGGAGGTTGAGATGGTGGGGGGTGTTTGAAAAGCATGAGGTCAGTAGGGAGCACCAATAAATCAGTATCATCAGTCTTCCATCTGAACAATCATTGAGCCAAGAGCAGACTGAATATCAGAGTAGGCAACCACATCCTTTCCTATGAGCATATCCCAAGCTACCAAGGAGTCACATTAGGTCATTTCCTCACCTATAAACATCACATTCAGAAGGTTAGTAGTAAAGTTTCTGCATGGGTATCTGCTTTAAGATGTGTAGCCAACACAACATGGTGTACCAACTTCAAAGTGCTCAGAACTACCACACTTGCAATGGTATACATCCCAGCACATTACTGTGGTCCTGTATGGTCCAGAAGTTGTCACACAAAAAAGCTGAATTCTGTACTTAACAGTGCACAGAGACTCATAACAGACTGCACACTTGCACACACACAGATGTATTCCTTGCAGTCTAGGGCATAAGACCAAGTGACATAAGAAGACAGACCCTAACTGCTCCCCTGCTGCCAAGTTTCTGGGTCCATGGAGAGCTTAGCAGGCTGGGTACTGTGGCCTTGTGTGCTGCGCTAAATTGAGATAAGGGGTGGGGCAAATAGAAATGAAATGATTGTTCAGAGTAATCTGGTCTGAAATCTATTACTACAGCATTTTATACCAACACCAAATGAGTCCCCCATGGGTCACAACCTTGACAGAGAAGCATGGGTCAGGCTGAACACACTGAGATCTGGATATAGATGCTTCAAAACAACACCGCACAAGATGAACATCTTGGACAGCCCCCTGTGGGAATGCAGTGTCCAGCAAACAGCACAGTACTCAATGGAGCGCTGCAATCTTTACAAATACAGGCATACCTTGTTTTATTGCACTTCGCTTTATTGCGCTTCGCAGATATTGCGTTTTTTACAAATTGAAGTTTTGTGGCAACCCTGCGTCGAGGAAGTCTATCGGTGCCATTTTTCCATCGGCACCATTTTTCCAACAGCATTTGCTCACTTCGTGTCTCTGTGTCACATTTTGGTAATTCTCGCAATATTTCAAACTTTTTCATTATTATTATATTTGTTATGGTGATCTGTGATCTTTGATGTTACTATTGTAATTGTTTTGGGGCGCCACGAACCGC
>NW_017729033.1:90742077-90772903 GCF_001723915.1 Gavialis gangeticus | reverse complement strand
CTTCTTATGGATGAGCAAAGAAAGTGGTTTCTTGAGATGGAATCTACTCCTGGTGAAGATGCTGTGAACATTGTTGAAATGACAACAAAGGATTTAGAATATTACATAAACTTAGTTGATGAAGCAGCGGCAGGGTTTGAGAGGATTGACTCCAATTTTGAAAGAAGTTCTACTGTGGGTAAAATGCTATCAAACAGCATCGCATGCTACAGAGAAATCTTTCGTGAAAGGAAGAGTCAATCGATGCGGCAAACTTCATTGTTGTCTTATTTTAAGAAATTGCCACAGCCACCCCAGCCTTCAGCAACCACCACCCTGATCAGTCAGCAGCCATCAACATCGAGGCAAGACCCTCCACCAGCAAAAAGATTACGACTCGCTGAAGGCTTAGATGATGGTTAGCATTTTTTAGCAATAAAGTATTTTTTAATTAAGGTATGTGCATTGTTTTTTTAGACATAATGCTATTGCACACTTAATAGACTACAGTATAGTGTAAACATAACTTTTATATGCACTGGGAAACCAAAAAATTCGTGTGACTCGATTTATTGCGATATTCGCTTTATTGCGGTGGTCTGGAACCGAACCTGCAATATCTCTGAGGTATGCCTGTACACAAATGGGGTAGATGGAATCCACACTTGAGTGATAAAAAGTGGTTGGGGGGTGGGGTTGGAAACAGGGGCCTTGCCACTTTGGGTCACTAAAAGTCTGGGGGAGGGACCGGCCCAGTGCTCGGGCAGATCACACAAGCTCTGGCCAAGGCTAGAGTGCTGCCCTGGGAGCGGGTCAAGAGGGATGCTGCAGAGACTCACGGGCTGCCGGCAAAATGAGATTTACCATGAGTCATAATGGGATCTGGTACATATGTTCTTTACAGCACTGTAATGTACAGCACTGATGTATGATATCGCATCCATCCAGGGTTATCTTAGAGTGAGATCTACCATTTTTACAGTGCACTATGTGCCATGACAATATGTTTGGTTACAGCTGCAGAACAATTCCTGTGCACTTACCACACAATAAGTATAACTTCTGTATTTGGCCTCCATTACAGCATATTCACTGCTATTCAGCGTCTGATGAGCAATCAGATAGCAGCCTGAAAACCATGCAGTGGAAGGTGGTTCAGACTTCAGATAAAATAGCAGACAGTATGACTCCTATATCTGAAAGTAGGTCATGAATTGGAGCTGAGGTATGCTATCTTTCCATAAGCAGTTACAGCCACTTTACCAGATGAATAAAATGAAAAATAGACCCCCAGGGGGTCAAACATTAAAATTAATGGAAACACATTAATGAAAGCATCTTCTTTAGGAAGCATCATTTCCTTAACACTATTTGAAGTGTCTACATACCATATTACTCTAATAAGCAAAGTGCATATATTTTTAAAGTGAGAATAAAAGGAGGTCCTTGGAAGTAAATACTGCTGTCTCATCAGAGAGGTTTGTAAGGGTACACTCCTAGCACTAATGAGCAGTGTCGCTAACTGTATCTGTCACTCATGATCTAATTTATTCTGAAACCTACTACTAAATATTCACACAGTTAAAGGATTAAAACATAGCAGGCTTAATTAAAAAAGCAAAATTGTATTTATACCAGTAATGGAAAAACACTTTATTATTGATATAACTCATGGGAAATTTTATATCTGTACCTAAATGTTTAAAAGTGATTAGTGACTTAAGTGCCCAGCTTAGAATACTTTGAAGTGCCTGATTTTCAGAAGATGTTGACTACCCATCTTTTGAAATCTGTGCCCCTCTTAAGTAACTTAACTTGGACATCTAAAAATCACTTGCTGCCTTTGAAGTTAAATCTATCTGACTAAATAAAACAAGCTGTACTGACATCCAGTGTAATGTACAGTCATCTGTATTAGCAGCACTTCTGTTGCTTTGAAACAATATTTTCTGGGACGGGGTTCTTAACTGGGTCAACCTGAATTGTGAAATGGACAAATGCTTACAATGGTCCAGACTGAGTTTTCCAAGCTTGTTTCCTTTTCCCACTAAATCAGATGTGAACCCAAATAATCCCCTGAGGTAAAACATCAGCACATTGCTATATTTTACCAGTTAAACCTGTATTTTCCTCTATGCTTTGTTCCATCGATACCTCAGTTTTGTAACAAACTGTCAATGTCCACTGTTAAAGACTTTTTAATGGGCTTCTATCAACAAGTGTTATACTATATCAGCAGCGAAACAGCAATTTCAAGATATAGGAGTAAAATACATCATCAAAATGTAATCATTCCAATGATATACTGGACGGTAGTGGAGATCATCAGGGGCCATTTTTGAAATACCAATGGAAAAAGGAACTTTAAAATGAAAAACTGCATACCATCTGCACAGTATCTCTCTTGTAAAGCTGTTCATATTAACCATAACAGTATTTTCACTGTATTCTTTCATTTTCAAATCTGTTTATGTCCTGCATTTGCTAATTGAGTCGTGAACCTTAGATGGTATGTCAGCATCACTGTTTAAATTTCTAGGGCTTGGAACATAGCTGATGTTGCATCAGTTTTCTTATGTGTATTAATCAATGATGTATTTCTAAAACCATGTTAAAATACAAAACTCTTTCTTTCAAGATGGCCACCAGCAGGTGAAGCCCTTTTGAGCTCCTCCAGCTCAGGTCCCTTCTGCGCATCCCCCCCACCCCCGCTCCCTGCCTCCCCCCGTTCCTCTCCCCCACCCCGAAACCTTGCTTCTCCCCAGCCTGTGCTTCTGATCCTTTTCCCTGCTTTCTGAGCTTTCTCCCCTGGGCTCTAGCATCCTCACTTGCTTCTGCCCCTCCCCTGTGATTCCTGCTGCCTCCCTCCTCCAGAGCTCCTTACCCTGGTCTCTGCCACCTCCTCCTGCCTTAGGGCTTGCCTTCAGCCTCTGTAGGGCTGTTCTGCCCCACCCCTGGATGATTTTAAGGCTGTTTGAGCCCCCTCCCAGTCCCCAGCTTTAGTCTGAGGCTTCCCCCACCCCCCAGCATCTCCTGCGAGAGACTTAACCCTCTCCTGCCCAGGATGACTGCCAGCAGCCAGGGCACTTGGCACGGGGATGTCTCTGCAGACCTGTCCCTCATCCATGGCCTGCAGGTGCACACCCCTTTCCATGTCAGGGTGAAGGACTGTGCCAGCGCTCTGGCAGACCTGCTGGAACGCTGGAAAGTCTGGTACACCTCCCGGATGAACTCAGTGCCTGTTATCTACCTGAGCTCCCCCAGCCTGGTGAGGGAGGTGTGTGCAGCGGGGCTGGTGGTTTTGGGCATCCACTACTTGGCCACACCCATGGAGACTCTGGCAGTGTGGATGGTGGCCTCCAGCGTCCCTCCACACCTGCCACACCAGGACCTCACCAAAGTGCTCCAGTGCTATGGTGTCCTCATCAACCCCTGGCACAGGCTGACCATGGGGAGCAGGGACCCCAGGCTCAGGCATGTCCTGTCCTTCCAGAGGCAGGCATTCATACTCCTCAAGGGGGGCTCCCAGACCCTACCTCTCTCTCTAACCTGTGTGGTGGATAGGAGGCCATATGCGGTCTACTTCTCCCAGGGCAGGATGGCATGCTGCCGTTGTGGCAGCAGCTCCCACCTGGCTGCCCAGTGCCCCCTGGGGCAGTCAGCTGGGACACCGGCTTCTGTACCCATACAGGGAGATGGTGGGTCCACCTCTGGCATAGGAGCCTGATCAAATTTGGGGGCTGGGGTCTCCTCCCAGCCCCCCTCCACCTCTGCTCCATCTTGGGGGATCGATGCCTCTGGTATGAGCATGCCACCTGGGGGGGAGCCTGGGACATCCTCCCAGGCTCCTCCTGCCCCCATTGGGGATGACGCTCCATTCAGTGGAGGGGCTGGGGACTCCTCCCAGCCCTCACCTGCCCCATTCCCTTCTGAGGTGGCTGATGCCTCGGGTGCTGATGCCCCACCAGGTGTGGTAACCATGGCTTCCTCTCATCCTCCCTCCACCCTCCACCCACCTGAAGGGGTTGCCCCCTCCAGTGTGGGGACTTCTTCTGATGGAGGGGCTGGAACATCCTTCCAGTCCCCCCCATCACAGTTCCACCCTGGATGGCTAGCTTCTCAGGCACTGGGGCCCTGGTGGGTGGAACAACTGAGATCCCCTCTCCTCCTCCCTTCACTCTGGCCACAGTTGAACTGGTGGGCCTGGAGGTGGCAAGCCCCAAGCATCCCAGCCCACCTGCTTTGAGGGAGGTGCCACCTACTCCTACTCCCAAGCCAAAAACAAGAGGTGGAAAGGAGCTGTCCAAGGAGCCCAGCCCCTTGAGGGCCTGCCTCTGCCGGTGATGGGGATAATGTAGCCAGGGAGCCTGACCCCACTCTGCCTGCCCCCCCAGTGACCCCACTGCCTCAGGCTATGACTGAGGATGTCCCTGCAGTGCGGGGGGTGCTGGAGGAATCTGGCAACCCCTCACCCCCATCACAGCCTATGGGGCTTTTGAGCAGTGAGGCAGAGATAGAGTGCCTGCCTCTCCAGTGTGAGGCACAGGAGATGGCAGAGGGGCCCAACACCCACCCCCACCTGCTCCCCTGCCTACCGAGGCCAACAATATTTGCCCCCTGAAGCGGATAGGGATCGATCTCCTGGAGATGGTCCTCAACCCAGATGCTGAGGGTGGCCTGCTAGGGAGCCTGTCCATTGAGGGCACATTCACCGGCCTCACTGGTAGGTCCCCACCCAGGGTGAGGCCCCTCCAGTTCTCAGTCGGGAACATCCAGCTCCTGCTGGAGGACCCTCCGGGTGGCCCCCAGCTCTGGAGGACTCCTCAACCTCTTGGAGCAGATCAAGGGCCAGAGAAACATGGAGGAGAGTATCTGTCAGTGGTGCCTAGACCCTGCACAGTTTGCCCATGCAGCCAGAGATGCAGTGAGGTTCATGCACCGGGATCCGGGCATGGGTCAACATGCCATCCAGTTTGAGAAACTGGTGACCCAGGTGAGGGACATGTGGGGCTGGGGCAGGTCCACAGAATAGAATAGGGCAAGGATAGGCCTTCCCCTGTCTCTGTGGTTTTGCCCTACTCTATCACCTGCTCTCCCACCTATACTGTGCCTATCCTTCCACTCTATTCTCCTACTCATGGCTGCTACCACAATTGCCTCACTGAATACCAATGGCTGCAGGGACCCAGCACAGCAGATAGCCGTCCTGGAGGGTTTGCAGCAGAAGTGGCTAGTGATCACATTCCTCCAGGAAACACACAGCAACATGTATGATCAAGCCGACTGGCACTCTGCCTGGAGAGGCCACCTGTTTCTAAGCCATGGTACTAACCTTAGTGCAGAGGTGGTGACCCTCCTCTTGCTGCAGCTGCAGTACAACTCAGCGGTGGCATGAGAGGTTGTCCCTGGCTGGCTGCTGACCGTCTGCGTCACCCTGGCACACCAGACCCCCTCCTCGTAAACATCTACGCACCCACCAAAGGGAAGGAGAGGATAGCCTTCTTACAGACTCTGGGCAATCTCTTGTGTGATGCCAGTGAGAGTGATGACCTGCTTTTCATGGGTGGGGATTTCAACTGTATCATCGATGCATGGCTAGACCGGATGGGGCCAGAACTGCACCTGCCTTCAGCCCACAAGCTACGGGCTGTACTGGAGGCAGTGGACCTCATCTATTCCTGGTGGTCCTCCACGCCAATGCATACCAATACACCTGGGCAAAGATGAGCTCCAGTGGGATCGCCATGGCCCGCCTTGACTACCTCTACATTGCCTGGCATCATCTGCCATTACTGCACAGCAGCTGCATCATTCCATTGGGCCTCTCGGGCCATGCCCTGGTCTGCTGTAAACTCAGCCTGCCCAACAGGGTGCATACACAGACCCCTTACTGGTGCCTCAACATCAGCCTGCTACAGGACACCCACTTCTGGGACTGCTTCGCTTGCTTCTGGAGGAGCTGGGAGGCTGCATGAGCAGGCTACTCCTCCTGGCAGCTGTGGTGGGATGTGGGGAAGAACCAGATCTGGGCGTTCTGCCAACAGTATTCCCAGCTGGCAGCAAGTGAGATCTACTGCTGGACCCAGGAGCTGGAGGAGGACGTGGTGGAGCTCAAGGCAGCCCTGCTCCATGCTGGCAACAATGCAGTGCTCCTCAAGAGCCTCCAGTCCCACAAGGAACACCTGCGGAGCTGGCAGAGGGCATGGCCCACAGTGTAAGGGTGCATGCCCATTGCCAGGAACTGGTGGAGGCTGATGCCTGACTGGCTTCTTTTTTGGCTTGGAGAGGCAGTGGGCTGCGGAAAAGACCCTGGACCATCTTAAGACCCTGGAGGGACAGTTGCTCATGGACCCAAGCAAAGGGCAGGGGCATGCCGTTGCCTTCTATTGGAACTTCTTTGCAGCTGACCCCATCTATCTGGAGGCTGCTCAGTGGCTGCATGAGGAACTACCATGCCTCTGCGCTTTACAGGCCAAGGTCCTGGAGCATGAGTTCTCTCTGGCAGAGCTTGAGGTTGCTATGGGGGGGCTTACCTTTGGCAAGATCCCAGGCCTTGACAGACTGCCCATGGAGTTTTACAAAGCCTTCTGGCCCCTCCTTGGGCCCAGTCTCCTCCATGTCTTCTGTGAGAGCCTTGCCAATGAGACTCTATTAACCAGCTGCTGCCAGGTGGTGCTCACCTTACTGCCCAAGAAGGGGGACCTCAGCTGCCTTAAGAACTGGCGGCCCATCTTCCTTCTATGCACTGACAATAAGATCTTGGTGAAGGTGCTGGTGAACCAGCTCTACACTGTTATGGCCTCTGTCATTGGGCCCAAGCAATGTGGGTGGATCAAGCCGAATGGCACGCTGCCTGGAGAGGCCATCTGAGCTACTGTGTGCCAAGCAGGACCATCCAGGACAACCTATTCCTGCTGCACGACCTGCTCGTGGCTGTGGAGATCTTTGGCCTGGATGTTGGCCTAGTCTCCCTTGATAAACAGAAGGCCTTTGATCGAGTTGACCCCCAGTACCTGCTCAGCATCCTTGAGGCTTTTGGCTTTGGACCCTTTTTAATAATGGTGCTCCAGGTCCTGTATCACGATGCCTCTGGCCTGCTGAAGGTGAATGGTGTGCTGTGCATTCCCAGTGCACTGGGGCATCCACCAGGGCTGCCCCCTATCAGGCATGCTGTACACCCTGGCCATCAAACTGCTGCTGCATGTTCTGCGATGTCACCTGACCAGCTTAGCCCTGCTACTGGCACCAGGCCCGACCACCAGCTCCCCAATCCAGCTGATGGCCTATGCAAACCATGTGATAGTCTTCCTGGGCAGCCAGGAGGATGTGCAGGCCCTGGTGGACTTCCAGTGAACCTATGAGCTTGCCTCAGTGGCCCACATAAACTGGGGCAAGAGTGACACCCTCCTGCTCAGGATGTGGGTTGGCACACCACCCCCAGACTTGCTGGAGGGCCTTGCCTGGCACCAGGAAGGCCTCAAAGCCCTGGGAGTGTTCCTGGGGCTGCTGGCCTTTGTGGCCCGCAACTGGGAGGAGCTGTTGGAGAGACTGGAGGCCCGCCTGCAGCACTGGCACTGGTACTGCCACTGGCACTGGCCTGCCCTTTCCTACCATGGCCAGGTCATCATCATCATCAACAACCTGTGGATGGTGACCCTGTGGTTTCACTGCGCTATGCTGGACCTCTTGCCAGAGCTGCTCAAGAGGCTGCAGCACCTCCTAATGGACTTCTTTTGGGATGGACGCCACTGGCTCCTGTGAGCCACCCTTTACCCGCTGACCACCAAGAGGGGCCAGAGCCTGATCAACCTGACCAGCAGGGTGGCCGCCTACTGCCTGCTAGCCCTCCAGCAGCTGCTGTATGCCAAGGGCCACCTCCTGTGGTGGCAGCTCATGTGCCGGTTCCTGCACTGGGTGGGAGCCCTTGGCTCTGATCGGGAGCTGTTCATGCTGGACCTCACCTTCCTGAATGGGGCAGTCCTTCCCCCATTCTACTGCAGCATGGTGTGGGCCTGGTGGGCTGCCTTCCACCTTTGTCCTCAGGCCAGGTGCCCGTGGCTCCCACAGCTGCTTCAGGAGCCCCTAGTCTACAACCTGGTCCTGCAGCATGTCATGCCATGTCTGGCCTCCGCCAGCCTTATGGCTGCCCTCGTTGAGGCACACACCACCTGCCTGGGGCACCTCCTGGAGCCTGCTCAGTCGGGCTCGCTGTCAGCTGAGGCCCTGGCTGCCCAGCTGGCTCTGCACTCCATCTACACTGTGGGCTGGCTTCTGTGGGCTATTAGGGTTGCCCTCCTGACAGAGGTGGTGGCCACCCTGGAAGGCTACCTCTAGGCCCACTGGGCCTTCCCCACTTCAGCTGCTGTGGGTGACACCTTCCCACCATTGCTGGTCATTCCAGCAGTGACTGACTGTCCGAACACACTGCTGAGGCTCTCCATGCCCCCTGGAAGCAACATGGGCTGCGCCTTCAGCACACTGCCCCGGAGGGGACTCTACGCATGGGTGGTGCACACCCAGCATGCCCAGGTGCTGGCTGGCTGCCCCAGCACTGTGTGGTGGCAGCACCTGGCATTGCCTGGGACCCCAGCATGGTACACCCTGTACAAGGCACCCACCACCAAGAAGACCAGTGACCTCCAGTGGAGATTGGTGTGTGGCATCCTGGCCACTGGCACCTTTGTGCGCCACCTGGATCCAGTAGCCTCAGTGGCCTGCCCAGGGGTGGTGGAAGAGAACATTTTTCATGCCTTCCTCAACTGCCCTCAGATGCGGCCGCACTTTACTGTCCTCAGGACTTTGCTTCAGGTGCTGGGCTGGGACTTTTCAGAGCACACATACATCTGCCTTTTCCTGTACTGAGGAGCCGAGTGAGGCACAGTCGGCCTGGCCAACTTCCTGGTGGGTCAAGCCAAGATGGCCACCCTGAAGAGTCACCGAAACTGGCTCGCTGGGACCGAGATGGATGATGCCCTGCAGCTTTTCTGGCCGCTGATGCAGGCCTGCCTCTCACTTGAATTTGAGCATGTGATCCTCCAGCGGACGGTAGCCACCTTTGAGGAATGCTGGGCCATCGAGGGGGAGCTGTGCAGAGTCAAAGGGGGATGCCTGCTCCTTGCACTGTGATGCCACCACCTGCTCAGGGTGTGGGGGCAGGTCCAGCAAGCTGAGACCTCGGGCTTTGCCCATATGGGCCGACACCTGATGTCCTGAGGGTCCCCTGGGCATCCCCGCTGTAGAACTGTATATATGTATATATTTCTTTGTCCCTTGCTTTTTTTTTTGTCTTGAGTGTGCAGGCAGGCCTTGCAGGCCATGAGCCCAGGCCTTGTCCTTGAGGCCCAGACCTTCGGGCCAACCTGTTGGGTCTTTACTGCCTACCACTTGTCACCCTCCCCAGAATAAACATTTCTAAAAGTCTTTCTTTCTGCCACCCTCATGGCTGCTCTCATTGAGGTGCACACCACTCACCTGGGGCACCTCCTGGACCCTGCTCAATCAGGCTGGCTGTCAGCCAAAGTCCTGGCTGTCCAGCTGGCACTGCACTCCATCCTCACTGTGGGCCGGCTTCTGCAGGCCATTAGGGCCACCCTCCTAATGGAAGCAGCGACTGCCCTAGAAGGCTATCTCCAGGCTCACCAGGCCCTCCCCACTGCAGACGGCACAGGTGATGCCTTCCCATCACTGTTGGTCATCCCAGTGGTGGCCAGTGAGCTGGCTGACCGGCCTAATACACTGCTTAGGCACCCTGTGCCCCCCAGCAGCAATACGGGCTGCCCCTTTGGTACACTGTCCGGGAAGGGACTCTACACGTGGGTAGTGTGCACCCAGCATGCCCAAGTGCTGGCTGGCTGCTCCAACACCGTGTGGTGGTGGCGCCTGGTGTGGTCCAGGAGCCCAGCATGGCACACACAGTACAAGGTGCCCACCACCAAGAAGACTGGTGACATCCAGTGGAGATTGGTGCACAGCATCCTGGCCACTGGCACGTTTGTGTGCCACCTGGATCCAGTGGCCTCGGCAGCCTGCCCCTTCTGCCCAGGGGTGCTGGATGAGGACGTTTTCCATGTCTTCCTCGACTGCCCCCGGCTGCAGCAGCTCTTTGCTGCCCTTGGGGTGCTGCTTTGAGCACTGAGCCAAGACTTCTCAGAGGATGCCTACATCTACTCTTTCCTGTACCAGGCAGCCGAGTGGGCCGCAGTCAGCCTGGCCAACTTCCTGGTGGGCCAAGCCAAGATGGCCACCCTGAAGGGCTGCCGAAACCAGCTCACCAGGACCATGATGGACGATGCCCTGCAGCTCTTCCACCTGCTGGTGCGGGCCCGCCTCTCACTTGAGTTCAAGCACATGGTCCTCCGGAGGACGGTGTCCACCTTTGAAGAACACTGGGCCATCAAGGGGGCACTGTACCGAGTTGAGGTAGGATGCCTGCTCCTTGCCCTGTGATGCCACCATCTGCTTGGGGTGCAGAGGCGCATCCAGCAAGCCGAGACCTTGGGCTTTGTCCATGAGGGCTGACCCCTGATGTCCTGAGGCCTCCCTGGGCATCCCCACTGGCAAGAACTGTATATATGTAAATACTTCTTTTGTTCTTTGTGTTTTTTGTTATTTTTGTCTAGAGCGTGTGGCCAGGCCTTGCAGGCCTTGAGCCCAGGCCTTGTCCTCGAGGCCCAGATCTTCGGGCCAACCTGTACATGATCTCTACTGCCCTCCATTTGTCACCCTCCCTGGAATAAATGTTTCTTAAAAATCAAAGTCTTTCCTTCTTTCTTTCTATAATTTCCCACTGAGATAACTGCATTGCTTTGACAACAACAATTGATGGTAGATAGTGGTTAATGATAACTTAAAATGAGATGGGGCCAAGTGGGGAAGTTTGTGTGTTTCTGACTCACAAACAGGCTTATTACAAACATCCTTAAATCTTCAAACTTCCAAGAACTGGAAGTTTATGGGTTTAAGGGTGTTTGGAATAAGTCTAGTTATAATAATAATACTCTGTTTTTCATTTAAACCATAGAATGCTGTGCTTTTCAACTGAGGATTTCACTGCACTTGACTGCAGTGGGAAGAATTACTACTTTTAATGTGTAGATGAACAAACTTGGACACAGAGGAGTTTATGCCTGTTTTCAGAAGCAACCACTCTGTTCATATATAGGTGTCTTTATTTTTTAATATGAAGCTTGGGGTACTAAGATTGAACTGTTCCATAATTTAACCTTCATGTTGAAGATCTCCCTTATTGGATGCCCTACTTCACAAATATCACAAGGTCTCTATGACATCCCAGTCTTTACAACTGGAACAATTCACCCCACTGTTCATCTACATCTTTGCCAGCATGTTTGGCCTTTCTTTAACTTAGTATGGAAAATATGGTAGCAAATGCTGGAAAAGCTGGCAGCAAAAGATAATTTGCCTTTGTTTCACTAATTAAAGTTGTTTTCAAAGAAACTAGACCATGCATCATTTTAATTTAATCCATACAAGGGCATGTCACACCTTACTCTTAGGACATGTTAACTGGTCTTAAAACATGAGTGGCTGCATGTTCAAGCACTACAACACATGATCTTAGCCAAAAGACTGAGAAGCAATGATCATATCACTGCCTGAGGAGGGTCTCCAGATCATATCACTGCCTGAGGAGGGTCTCCAGATCATACTAAGTAACGTGTTCAGCTATCATCAAGCTGCTCCACAAAGATAATATGAGCACAGCTCGCTGATTGTCAGTCAAAACTCTGGCAGTGCATTGGAGTCTTGAACTGGCCCCAGTATCTCTCTCTGCCAGTGGCAGAAGACTATCTCTCCCTATGGATCCAGGGGCTTCACCCTACAGAGCCAGTTATTTATGAGCATGTCTACACAAGATGTTTGCTGCTGAACAGCCTAATTAGCTTCACAGTAAAGTCTCTGTGTCTACATGTGCAGCCCTATTACGTTGCAGTAAATTAATAAACACCACCATAGGTTAGTACTTGTAAATACAAGTATTAACCTGTGGCAGCATTATTTCCTAAGTGCATTTACACATTCATCTGTGCACCATAGCTACTGTGCATTAAGTTTAGTACTTGGGTAACCAAGAACTAAATCATTGTGGAGTAAATTGCAGTACTGTGTAGTAGTGCTAGTGTGTGGGGTTTTTCAGATGTTCACTGAGCAGTAGCCTAATACTACTTCTCAGTAGCATATGAGCATGGTTTTTGGCCATCACGCTACAGCACTGTGTTATTAAATTACTGCACAGTTAGTGTCTCATGTGATGCACCCAGTGTGTAACAGTCCATATGTAGACACTGATGTGGCAAGCTGGGGCATAAGGGTGCATCACTATGGGGGCTGCCTGCTGGCTACCCCTGCACTGAAGCACCCTTGTGCCCCAGCCATCCCCTCCACAGAATGTTGAGCTGAGTTGGCAAATCCCTGGGCTGGAAAACTGACCTCCACTGGCCACCTGGGGTTGCTCTGACCTGACTCAATATGCTATGATCTCGGGCACGTGTGTAAATACAGCACCTGGGAGCAATATACTCCAGCAAAATGTGCACTGGATTTTATTGCTTTGCCTTAATTGCATGTGTAGATGCACCCTTAGTGAATACAATTTTTTTCTTCCTGGCCTTTTTTCTAGTATAAATGTATTTCCCAGTATTTTTGACATTCTCACAGTTTGGTTTGTGCACTTTCTGATTTTTCATTACCTATAATTTGTTTCTTCTTTTACTTCCACATTCTTCTTGGAGCATCTTATATCTGACTGTAAACAAACAAGCAGAAGCCATGGCTTCAGTATTAGAAGTCTGCAAATATCAGTGTTTAATATGATTAACACTACTGAAAAGCTTCAATTTTGTGATAGCTTGTAGGTCATATGTTAATGACTTCACTTAATTAGTTAAAAAAGAAAAGAAAATGTGTTTTTCTTTCTGTTGAAATTTCTGTTGAAATGCTGTCCTCATTAGTGGAATCTGCTTGCACATCCAGGGAAGAATCACGTCACATGTACACCCCTCCATATATGTGTATCTGAGGATTAGTTCCAAAAATGTAGTCTGGCAAAGAAGAGGTTCATAGATTCATAGATTCATAGATTCATAGATTTAGGGTCGGAAGGGACCTAGTAGATCTTCTAGCCCGACCCCCCGCCAGGGCGGGAGAACAAAAAAAAACCCCACAACAAAAACAGGACTCAAATGAGTCCAGCCAGGTAGGCATCCAGCCTCTTCTTAAAGACCCCCAGGGTAGGGGCCAGCACCACTTCCCTTGGAAGCTGGTTCCAGCTCCTAGCTGCCTTAACTGTGAAGTAGTTTTTGCAGATGTCCAATCTATACCTCCTCTCCATCAACTTGTGCCCATTACTCCTTGTTATGCCAGTGGGCGCTAGGGGAAACAGCGTCTCCCCCAAACCCTTCTGGTCCCCCCTAGTGAGTTTATAGACGGTCACCAGGTCCCCCCTCAGCCTTCTCTTGTGGAGGCTGAATAGGTTCAGGTCCCGCAGTCTCTCACTGTAGGGTCTGCCCTGTTGTCCCCGGATCATGCGGGTGGCCCTCCTCTGGACCCTCTCCATGTTGTCCACATCCCTCTTGAAATGGGGCGCACAGAACTGGACACAATACTCCAGCTGTGGCCTGACCAGCGTCGCGTAGAGGGGGAGGATCACCTCCTTGGCTCTACTCGAGATGCACCTGTGGATGCACGACAAGGTCCGGTTAGCCCTGCCAACCATGACCTCGCATTGTCGGCCCATGTTCATCTTGGAGTCAATAATGACTCCAAGATCTCTTTCTGCCTCCGTGCTCTCGAGTAGGGAGTTCCCCATTGTGTAAGTGTGCTGCTGGTTCCTACTGCCCAAGTGCAGCACCCTGCACTTGTCCGTATTGAAACGCATCCTGTTCCTGTTAGCCCACCCCTGTAACCTATCCAGATCCCTCTGCAATCTCTCACTCCCTGCTAGCGTGCTCACCTCCCCCCAAATTTTGGTGTCATCAGCGAATTTAAACAGGTTACTTTCCACCCCATCATCTAGATCGCTGATGAAGAAATTGAACAGCGCAGGCCCCAGGACCGAGCCCTGGGGGACTCCGCTACCCACCTCCCCCCAGGTTGAGTATGACCCATCCACCACCACCCTCTGAGTGCGACCCCTCAGCCAATCAGCAATCCATCTGACTGTGTAGGCATCTATGCCACAGTCGCCTAGTTTTTTAACTAGGATGGGGTGAGAGATGGTGTCAAAGGCCTTGCTGAAGTCCAGGTGAGTGCCCTCCGATGTTTTAGCCCCATGATGTACCAGCTAGGGTACTCCCCCATGTTCTATTCTTTCCTCAGTCAGAGGAGATTTGAACCTGTATCTCTCCAACTTTCCATTAAATATGCTGCCTGCCAGGCCACAAGTTAGGCATTATCCAGTTCCCTCTTTTGCTCTTTTCTTGAACCTGAGTGACCACATATTGCATAAGTTCCATGAGGAGTAGTACAAAAATTTCTGTCCCATTGGAAACAAGGGTACAGGCTTTTTCTTCTTGTTTTCCTCCTACCACCATGTGCCCACCTTCTTTTAGCTTCTTGCGGGTGGGAAGGGGGTGATGGAAGTAGGGGGCAGCTTCAAAAGGAAGGCTAGAAAGATCTGGATAATGCATGATCTGTGGCCTTGTGGTTAAAATACTGTGTAAGTTCAAGCCCCATTCTGGGTAAGAAGGACTTAAGAGGGCCTGTTTCCTGAGGAGTACTGTAACCACCAAACTGTTGAACAAACACATGAGAAGCTTTTCCCCTAGTATGTAATACTCACTAGTCATAGGTTTTTTCCTGGCTACAATTTGTGGAATTATAATTGGCTAGGTACACATGCATAGAGCTGCATACCTGCCCTGCCGGGGTGTGTTCCCATGAGCAGGGATGTACATTTCTCTGGGGACAAAGAGTGGTTGCTCCTTCTCTCTTGGGAATGCCCATGCATGTGAGCTCTAGCACATGATGTGTTGCCCTGGGTGGGGTAGGGGATGCTGGGGCCAGCAACTGGGCTGGTCCCAGAAGCCTTACCTGGGGCCTGTGAGGGCTGCACCCACAGTGATCTAGCAGCAGAGAGCTTGGATGGAAGCTGGAGTATGGTTCTTGTTTTGGGTGGTACACACAGATGCCACATGTGCTGACCCGCTTTTTTTAGGGGTAGGTTTTTTTTGACACTGGGATCTCTCAGTATCAATTCCCTCCCTTCCCCACCTCCAGCACTGCAAATTAGCAGTGCAGGGAATGCCCGTACATGCAGTGCATGTGTGGTGAATGCAGTGTGTGGTGCCACAGATGGCAACACATACCACTCATCTGGACGTGCCCTTGGAGTGTAACCTACTAGGCATGCCCAGTAGCTGTATGGTTGCCCACACACCCACACCTAATACAGCATGGAGGGAGAGGGTGAAGACCAGCAGTGTTCACCCCCTCAGTTCTAGAGCCACATGAATGCAGAGCCTCCAGCAAGACCCTACTCTGATTAGCCAATGAGCTCAATGCTTATTGCACATGAACAGCAATAATGCGTTTGTGTGGGGGTGCTGCAACCCCTTGTTCCATTCCTGGATCTGCTGCTGATGTTGGCCATTTTTTAAAAATAACTCTAGGAGCTTCTGTGGTTGTTTATTTCTTAATAATAATGAAATAGCAATCCTTGAATGCCAAACTTAATAATATAAATACCTTAATATCATACAGTGCCTGGGCTGGATGCAAATGTTATGGGATCTTAATGATATGATTGAAAGCCTCAAAACACTTCTGCTTGGCCTGAAAGGGAGGATTCAAGGGAGTCTTCTGCACTTGGATCATCAACTCTAATGACTCCCTGGTGTCAGTACATAGTTAGAATGTCCTTAATCTGAATCTAAAGTTCTATTTACTGATGTTACTTTTTAGATTTAACTTCCTGGAAGTAGTTATCTTATGCCTAAGGGTGTTTTATTAATTGTTTACCTATTCAAATCTGCCATTTAATATTATGAAACAGAACTGAGGGAATACAGAAAAAATGTACTAACCTTGAATTTTAAAACATATTCATATTTTGTCCCCTATTTGACTCAGTGCTGCAAGAGTCTGAATTTTTGGGGCCCGTTGGCTTCAATGAGATTGCTCACATGCTTACAAGTAAGCCTGTGCTTAAGTATTTGGCTAGACTGGGAGAAAATATCTACCATCTTTCAGGGCTGAGTCCAGTAGAACTTAAATTGTGCATAGCTTTTGTATTAGCTTTCTATGGAGAGATGAATTTCATCATCTTTCAGAGAAGTTCTGTACCAGAAGCATTTAGAGGATCAAGCTCTTAGTTTATACTTACCCAAACTTGTGTGACATAGAGAACATCCCGTTGATTGCCTGAGTTTTGCCATCAAATGGAACAACAGGGAATAAGCTTATGGGAAGGATTTGTTTTTCCAAAAGAATAATAAAAAACCCTTAATGTGCTCCTGGACACACACCTTGTATGCCAAATTTTAGCCTAAAGCTAATTTTTACATCTGAGTTATAAGCCTCTGAAAATAAAGGTTTCTAATGGAACTGCTGACACATCCTTAACTATAGCATCGCTACTGGGTGCCACTATAATACAGTACATATTTCTTTGTGAAAGAACTGAAAGCTGCAATAATAAAGCTTAGCTTTATGGTGTTGAAATTCTCTGTGTTTGTACCTCCAGGGAGAAAAACAATTAGAGAAAGACAATCTACCTAAATAGGCTGGGAAACTGCACTGCTGTATCTATGCTTCATTACCCTCCCTCTTTTTCATCTCACATTTTCCACAAATAGCATGATTATGTTTACCTGACATCTTCACGCTTCCCCACTGAGCTGGCTGAGGATGCTTTACAGCCGAGATAGACAATGCTTTCTGTGAGAAGCTACTCATATTTCCATTTTAAGGGTCCAGTTGTCAAGCCAATTCAGTGAGTATTTTCTTTCTTCACTGTTTCCAATGCAGGTACCGAGCAGAATATGTGGAATAAGCAAAGGGATGTTTTGAAAAATGACCTTTCACAATAACAGGGTGTATTAGTTTAATTAATATATTATGCCGGTATATCTTCATTTGCTTAATAGGAAAGCTTGGACTGTAATATAAGGTGTTAATTCTGGAATATTCTCTACCCACAGGGAATATTCAAACTTTATAACTTTTTTGGAAGGTATTTGAGATAACCTACAGAAAAAAAAAGGTGTGCTTCTATTCAGAAGCCCTCTGCCCTCACATGCTGGCTGCATAATAGCCCCTAACAGTTGCAGTGGGATAAAATGCCTTTTCATAGATGAAAATCTTAGTATGAAAAATATATGTATCCTTTCCGGACTAAGGTCTGTGGTGAAAGCTACCAAGCAGCCTTTTAGTGGCTCCCTTGAAGTACTGAAACATAAATCTAAAGTAGCATAAGGACAAGAAATATCCAAGTTGGCCTCAGAAGAAATAAAGGTTTTATTTTTCACACTTCCAAAGTATGGAAGAGAACTTAGGACTTTCTTTCCCTTGATTGCCAGGTTATAAATTTGAATAACTGAACTGCAGATAATTGGACATGATTCTTCAAATTAGAAACCAATATTACATGTGAGAATTAATGACATTTCATTATGTATTACTGTCTACATTAATAAACTACAACTACATTAGCCTTAGTAGCAGTGTACAAACACCCTTTCCTGTAACCCTTGGGATCTTGCTCTAAATCTAGTTCTAATCTAATGCTGAACAAGGTGTAGAATAGCAAAGCTTGAATTCATCTGAACATTAGTCTCAGACAATATCTGCTTCACTCTACTGTATTGTAAGACCAAATACCATCATTAAATATCTATATATTGTTTTATCTAATCTGAGCACAGAGCCCGCATGAAATAGACTGAATGTCAGCCTTAAGTGAAGCAGCAGGCAAAACAACACATTGGGTGCATCTATACAAGACGTTTACTGTGCAGTTGACTAGTTACCTGTGCAGTTAACATCTTGGCATCTACATGTGCGTCCCTATTAGGCTGGAGTAAACCAATTAACAAGTACTATCTTGCTGTGAAGTAAAAACTCCACAGCAGTGCACATGTAGACACTGCCCAGCTGGCTGGGATAAGACAGTGCTTTGGTGTGGGGGCTCCCTCATGCCCTGGCTAGCCCATCCACTGCACATGGAGCTGAGGGGAGCAGATCTGGGCTGATAGACTGACTCTGGTGCTCCCTGCTAGCCAGGGCAGTTCCACCCCAGCTCCATGTGCTGGGCCTAAATAAACTGTGGAGTTTAGCACTCTGGAGTGCTCCAGAGTTAATTGCTCCCAGTAGCACATTCAAGTGGCATGCCCTGGAGCAATAAGCTCCACCTTTTATTCAGGTACTGTAATTGCACATATAGATGCACCCACTTTTACATTTGCTTTCTTAGCAGTGGGAGGGACATGACTCCTTTGAACAAGGAATTGGCAGAACCCCTTTATCGCTTTCCCTCTTTCATTGATCATTATCTGACCCCTCTCTTCAGGTAAAAGATACTTCTTCTGGACTCAGAACTCCTAAATAAGTAGCATAGTAGTTTTGTTCCACAGTTGATGAAACAGCATTGGATTTAATAGGCATCCCAGCAATTCCTCTTTCTCATTTGTACTTTCCAGTTTCACATGGTTATTACAGTTGAAAGCACTTCCTTGTTACAGTGACTAAAAAACTCTCTTCTGTCTTACTCCCAGAGCACACTCATTTAACTCAGCCTACAGTTTATTTCAAGTGAAAAGTGATGTTGTGAGTCCTACCTCTACATCAATGGCTAATGCATCACAGATTGGCCCAGTTCAAAAAGATTAACCAGTATGAAGAAAGAATTCCCCCTCTGGATATGGCTGTAGGCTCCTTTCCCATTATCTCAAAGCTATTAATATCCTCCAGAGTAACAAATAAAAAAACCTACCAGTAACATTACTATCTACATGTGGGCTCCAACCTGATATGCTCAGTTAGAAGGTCTGAGTGGTCCATTTTCATGTGTCACACTGCTCTTTGAACATGCACAAATCCAGAGTTAGGTGCAAGTGTAAGTGTATTTGACCCCAGTCAAGTATCTGAAAAATAATTAGTGAAAAAGGTAGGTAGGTCCTCCTCCTACTCATACTTTTTTGTGACTCAGTCTTGAGGGAAAGATGATGGTGTGTTATAAAACTAGATGCATTACTGGATTTTCAAGGACTTTAACAGAGTGCAAAAGAATTAGACTTGGGTGCCTAAATCCACTTGCATGTCTAATAAGTGTCATAGGAACTAACTGATTCTATATGGCCAATTTTAGATCTGATTGATACTAATATACATTAACATGGAATACAGAGGCCCTAGACAATAATCAGGACTTCATTGGGTTAGACACCAAATATGCAAGGATGGTCTTTACTCCAAATATCTTATAACGTAAGTGTATAACACAAGACACAAAATAATAGTGAGACAATTATAATTAGCATAATGAGCAATGGTCATAGTCTTCAAAATCTTATCTCCTTCTACGACCAGGTAAGTTGCCACCTGGATAAGACAGAGGAGGCTGACTTTGTACTCCTTGACTTCCTCTGGCTACTTTTCATTCCATCCAGGAAGAGCACACATCAACTGCTTAAACTTCCGTAGCCTGATGAAGGGTTTCTGAACCCAAAAGCTTGCTTAAAAATTGTTCTCCAACTATTTAAGTTGGTCTAATATAAGTTAGCAAATTCATCCAAAGAATCTTGTCTTGACTTCCAAAAGGCTTTTGATCTGGTATCTCATGATGTTCTTACAAGAAAATTGGAGGATTGCGGGCTTAACTGTGTGACAGTTAGGTGGGTAGGAAGCTGGATGCTGGGTAGGACCCAGAGAGTTCTAATGAACAGATCTGTGTCATCCTGGTGAGAAGTGGCCAGTGGTGTCCCTCCGGAGTCAGTGCTTAGTCCAGTTATTTTCAATGTCTTTATCAATGATATGGATGTGGGGGTAAAGAGCTGACCAAGTTTGCGGACAACACCAACTTATGGGGAAAAGTGGTCATACTTGAAGATAGGCTGAAGATACAGGTGGGCCTAAACAAGTTAGCAAGTTGGGGGGAATGAAACCAGATTAATTTCAACATTGAGAAATGTAAAGTGCTCCACCTGGGGGCAGACAATCCTCAACATACCTACTGGCTTGGTGGAGCCAAACTGACCAGCACCACAAATGAAAGGGACTTGGGGGTAATAATAGATCACAGTATGAATATAAGCCATCAGTGTGATGCTGTAGCCAGTAGGGCAAATAATACTCTGGTGTGCATCAATCAATACATCTCAAGCAAAACCAAGGAAGTGATTCTTCTGCTTTACTCAGCACTGGTGAGACTGCAGCTGGAGTACTGTGCCCAGTTGTGGGCACCGCACTTTAATAAGGATGTGGTAAAGCTTGAGAGAGTCCAAAGAAGAGCCACCCATATGATCAAAGACTTGCACAGCAAGCCATATGAGGAAAGGCTGAGGGACCTGGAACTCTTCAGCCTAAAAAACAGATGGCTGAGAGGGGACTTGGTAGCAGCTTATCGCTACATCAGGGGAGCACACTGAGGGCTCAGCAAGCAACTGTTCTCCAGGGCACCAGTGGGGAAAACCAGGAGTAATGGCCACAAAATCCTGGAAGACCGCTTCAGGTGCAACATTAGGTAAAACTTCTTCACAGTTAGGATATCCAGACTGTGGAATAAGCTCCCTCCAGAGGTGATGCAATTGCCTACCCTGGAAAACTTCAAGAGGAGACTGGACAGTCACCTTGCTGGGGTTACCTGATCCCAGGGAGTGAACTGAGGGGGGGTGAACACTGCTGCTCTTTGCCTTCTCCCTCCACACTGCATTAGGTGTGGATGTGCAGGCAACCATACAGCTACCAGGCATGCCTAGCAGGTTACACTCCAGGGGCACGTTCAGATGAGCTTACATGTGTGGTACGTGTTGCCATCTGTGGCACCATACACTGCATGGACTATACATGCACCACACATACGGGCATTCCCTGCACTGCTAATTTGCAGCACTGGGGGTGGGGGGTGGGAGGGAGTTGTCTTTCCTGCCTAGTGCAGGGAGCTGGACCCAATGATCTTCCAAGGTCCCTTCCAGCCTTACAATCTATGAATCTATGAACAGACATTAGGAGCTGTGTGTGTCTATGATAAAGAAAGGGAGTGAGGAGTACCATAAATCAATGTGTTACAAAATTTGATCCTATTGAACAACAGAACACTGGTACATGGAGCCCTAACTTGGTCATGTTGTAATCTGGGTTCAAATCCTTGATACACTCAGGTGAGCAGTTTGACACTGGAGAAGAGTGCCATCAAACAGAATGGAACTGCTTTTATGTAGAGCACCCACACATAGATTTGCAAGACTGAGGGCTACCCTAGACTATAAACTCTCCAGAGCAAGGCCTACAGCTCAGATTTTCAGCCCAGAAGTTTTTAGTGGCTTCCTCTTCTAGGACTGTTCCTAGGTCTAGCTGGCCATCAGGGTTAATCTGAATGAAAGCAGTCAGTTATGACCACAGATCATTACTGGCCAAGCTCAGAATCACTTATGGGTAATAGTCTTGAGGCTGCATCTCCTTCCTTTTGCCTATGTACTTTTCCTACAAGAGCAAAAAAGGATCCACAACATTTTTCAGGCATGGAGACCTGCCAAATATCCAGTCAAGCTGCTTGCCCCCTGTTTTGTTTTTCCAGAGCAGCCAAGGCAGCCAAGGAAGGGTCTGGCCCTCTGCCTTTTCTCTGTTATAGAAAGAAGTCCATCATGTGCTATTACACTGCACCTTTAGTCATGGACTAAACCAGCCATGTGCCTGATCTAAATCTTGCTTGAGTCAGGTCAGAGATCAGTAATGGCAACAAAATGCTCATTCAGTCAAATATATATAACTAAGAATTTTGTATACAAGTGGAACTAAGTCCTTAGCAAAAATGTGGCATCTTATCTTATACCAGCTGAGGATCTGGCCTGGAAAGTGAGAGGCAGGTAGTAATTTTTCAAGAAGTGTAGTCCCCAGAACAGAGACTGCTCAGATAAAACCAAATGTAGACAAGAATCCTGATCTTACTTTAAAAAGCAAAAAAATAAATAAAAATAAAAATAAAAAAATGGGAAGGCAAATATATTGATACAGACTTGGAGATAAACCCTCCTATTCTCTTCCCCCAGAATAAATCCCCTTATGTACTAAACATATTGGCTCAGAATCAAAGCTGATGTCAATCAGCATAGCTCCACTGACTTGAATGGAACTGAGGATCTGACTGAGTAGTGGCCAATGCAAGCTGCCTATGATAAAATAGACAAATAAATAAAAAATAAAATCCACAGATCCTGTACCATATAAATAGATATTACTTAAATAAT
Source organism: Gavialis gangeticus (assembly GCF_001723915.1). Classification (NCBI taxonomy): domain Eukaryota; kingdom Metazoa; phylum Chordata; order Crocodylia; family Gavialidae; genus Gavialis; species Gavialis gangeticus. The sequence continues at coordinate 90,750,503 of NW_017729033.1, read as the reverse complement.
TCAGAGTACCCAGAGGGATAGAAATAAATACAAGGCAAAATTGCTTGCCTTTTGAAATGCTTGCAAGAAAACAGCTGTGTTTTGTTTTTTGAGGTTTGTGTTAGCCATATTTTCTTGCTGCATACTCTTCAAGAACTTATAAAAGTGCATGGTTCTTTAGGGTCTAATTTATTTATGAGGTGAAGCTGGCATAGTCTCATAGCTCTAAGCATTGTTCATTTCTACCAGCACTGACTCAAACAAATGTGACGATGTAGCAAGTAAAGCTGTAGTTCATTTATTAAATCAGAAAGCAGTTCTATTCTGTTAAACATCCATCTGGATTCCATAATAATGATTCCCTGTTGTTAAGTAGCTCAGCACTCTTTAGCACTTTAATAAAACTACAGTTAGGTATTAGGTTGGATCACAAATGCAGGCCTTGCACCTGAAATGTATGGCATTCAACATGCATCTAGTAAACAACATGCTTGCCAAATGCAGAGTGGTTAATGCCTATTGAACAGTACAATAGAGAGAGGTCTGGGGTCAAGTAATAAAGCTACCAGGCTTGGTTTCTGTAGGGCCCTTCTACAGAGATAAATTATTTTGCAGAATAGAAACTGATCATCTGTGCTATGCTGCCATATTCAATAGGTGAGAGAAGCCATCTGCTTCGATAACAAAATATTTCTTTTACAGTCATGTGAAAGTGCTGAAATAGTTTGTGTATTTCCACATCAAACATTTGTTATTTTGCTTTGGGATACTTTTGCGTGCCTAAAATTTTGCTTTTTCATGAAAACCAGCTAAGTAGTTATTTTCACATTGGAAGTGTGCAGATTCATATAACCCATACTCATTGCATAAAAAAATAGTTCCAAGATCCCTTTGAAAACAAATTGTTGATTATCTGACTAATTAAAAAAAAGAAAAAAATGCCTTATTTGTAGCTATGTGAATTTAAAAATACCCTCAAGTTTCAACACTTCATATTTCCTTGCTATATGGAGTTCGGTGATGGTTTTTCAGTTACATGGGCTGACCAGGCATCGGTAAAGTCATTAGGGGTGCATCTACACAAGATGCTGACTCTTCAGTAGCTTGTTATTACTGTGCAGTTGCATCATGTCACATGAAGCATGACACGATGGTGCTGCATCGTGGTAACAAGCTACTGCACAGTCAGTGTCACCTAAAAGCTGTTGAGGGTCGTTACTGCGTAGTAACTCTGGTTACTGCACGGTCAGCGTTGCATATAGACATGGCCAGGGAGTAGCTTAAACTAGGGTATCCAGTGATATTTTGCTCCTGAACTATACATGGCGATAACGGTCAGTGAGCAACTCGTGGATGCTACAGCTGTCTGGTCTCTTGTACTGTGTAGTTTCTGATTTTGTGAGTCTGTGTTGAACAGAGGGACCAAAGTAACTGTGATCCTTCCTCATTCTTTCAAGCACATGGAAATGTAGATAGATAAAAGAGAACCTTTTCTTCTAAATAACAAGTATGGGTAATTAGTTATCATGTGTCAGTTGCCACAAATTATGCACAGGGCAAGTTTCAAGCATTACTATGCTTCCTCCATTGCTAGTTATTATACAGGTATTTATGCAGGTATTCAGCTTTTCCATTTTTAAAAATGTACATAACTGATAGAGAGTCCTCTTCAAAGGGCAGATTTAAAAGTAACTTACACCATGGCATAAGTTTACATGCACTTTTCTCTACTTTCAGTTAGATGTCCTTTTTTCTACATAGACCCAGAGTAGAAATGTGTACAGAAGTCTAAGTTCATGGAAGAGAGCATTATGTATGAATATGTAAGTGAAAGAAGCTTGGGTATTACTTTCACTAGCATGTAGGGTTTGGGGTCAGTTCCATAGTTGGAGAAGTCATGGCACTGTAAAACTAAAAATAAAATGCCCTTGGGTACAAATAACCTTCTGGTCATTGAAACAGGCCTTGTAAGTGTAGTAAGAGTCTTTCAGTAATTTTCTCCCTGTCCCTTCCTCTTTCTTTACTTTCTGTTACATATAGCCACTAATTGGCAGAGGCAACATGTTTATAAGACAAAGGGTGAAGTCCTGGTTCTACTGAAGTCAATGCATAGTCTCTTACTGCTTTATCTGGGCCAGGATTTCACCCAAATATTGTGATTAATTTATAAAAGAAGCTATTAAATAATCTATGTTCAGCAAAAAAAGAAAGAAAACATCATCTCAATAATTCATTATTCAGAAGAAGCTCATAGTGGCTTTATGATATTGCTAAAAATATGTGTTGCTTGTAGCTGAGATAAATGAATTATAATAAAGATATAAGGCATCTGGTTCCAATGTCTCTCCTGCACTTCTCCCAGAGCCACTACCAGGCATCCTTCTTTCTATTTCTGCCTCTATACTGCTCCAACAAGTAATTACACAAGAGCAGCTGGGAAAGAACAAATCAGTCCAATTTGGCTGTCACTGGTGGCCATTGGAAGAATGAAGTACTGATGGTGGGAAGCCTACATCCTCCCCTGTAAACAGTGTTTAATTTGAACATGGTATAATATCCTCTGAATGAAAGATGCTTATAATTGGAAGGAGGCAGTGATATTTCAATGTGTATAATATTCAGTTAAATTCTTCCAGTCCCTAGAGAAGGAGGGCAAAGGCATGACAAGATAATGAGTATCAACAGATGGCTCAATGATCAGTGCTTTGAGGAAGTTTCTAGGATGTTCAATCATTGAGAAGAATGCATGACAAAAGAACTCTTTGCAATAGATGGACTCCAGGTGAGTACTTTGGATATTAGCTTAGATAAATGGGGATACAACAATGGACACCAGAGGGTACAAGGATGAATAGGAAGAAAAATATATGGTACAAATACTATTGAGCAATGGAGCATAGTAATCATATAGCTTGGGGTGGCCAGTTTGCAGTATGAGTGCTACAAGTGGCATGAGCGGCCTCTGTATGTGGCATGCAGCAGATCACAGAGGGGACAGGCAGCAGTGTGGCAGATAGGGCAGGGAGCAAAAGCAAAGAAGGAGATTAGGCAGGGACCACAGAGCAGGAGTCAGAAAGAAGAGGAGGAGATTATGCAGGGAGCACAGAATAGGGAGTAGAAAGAAGAGTGGGAGATTGGGCAAAAGAAAGGGGTCCAGGGCTAATTTGTGGTACACCTGTACAGAAGGGTGGCCTCCACTGATGTAGGTGGTCTAGTCAGGGAAAAAAATAACTTATTTCAGCTAGAAAATTGGATGAAGTCAGTGAGAAATAGTTAAATGTTTATACAGGAAGGTGCGACCCTGGGTAAAGCATGTTGAGAGACTAGAAATAATGGAGCAGGAAAATTGATACTATAAGGATAACAAAAGCATGGTAGAATAGCAATAACAACATAAACAGAAGTGTTGTGCTGTTCAGGAAAGATAGAAATAAAGGTAAGGGGGGCTAGTGTCACATAAGTTAATAGGTGTGATAGATTGTGTGAAGAAATAAGGGAAAGTTTGGGTGAAACAGAATCTGTCTGGGTCAAAATCACTGTGGGGAAGGATGGAAATGGGAGTAATACTCAGGGGGAATGTCTATATGTACTCCATTACTGAGCAGTAAATTAGGTTACTGCACAGTAACCAAAAATTACTGTGCAGTATGGGTGCATATCTACATGTGCGCAGTAATTATGGTGCTTTATGCTGGCTTGGGAGTAAATCTGGTACCTGCATGATGCAGGTAGAAAATTTACTCTCGAGTAGTTACTACACAATAAGGCATGTATAGACAATCTTATTGTGGAATAACCCTGTTTCTGTGCACTAACTTGGGAGTAACTTTACTTCTAAGTTGGTGCACACACAGCATTACTGTGCTGTAACTCTTATACGTCTAGACGCTGGTCTAAAAACCACTTACTGCGCAGTAAGTTACTGTTCAGTACATGCACATGTATACATGCCCAGGGTCTGCCATAGGCTTTCCAGGATTGTTGAAAGGATGTTTAAGGGCATGGGTATAAATGCAAGATAAGATAAATGTAACATGGGTTTACTAAAAAAAATTATTGTGCCAATCTAATTGGATACCTTTTCTTTTTAAGGTAATTGATTTTCTAAACAAAGGAAAGGCTGTCTACCTCTGTCTGGACTAAAGTACAACATTTTATACAGTGCCACATGGGAAATTACTAATTAAGTGGAGATGATGAACAAGTAATATTAAAAAGGTGAAGGATCAAGTTGGGGGAAAGAAGGAAGTAGCAACTAGTAGTGTTCTTCAAGAATGAGTTTTGCACTCCATCTTTCTTAATATTTTCAGCTGTAACACACACAAAGGAGGAATATGCTAATAAAGAATGGTAAGTATGGAAAGTTGGGAGTCATCATCACTATACAAGAGAATCGGGACTGGATGACCTTGAAAACTGGAGTAATAGAAAAGGAATTACATAGAATAGTACAAAGAGCAAGGGTATATGTTTAGGAACTACTAACAAAAAATCTAATATTAGCAGAAAGCTCTCTGTGCAGCTTATCATTTGAAAGCATGTAAGGAGGAGAAAGACCCCTGTGTGTAAAGTACAGCTGGACTATCACCGGTTAGTGTGCTGTGACCATGAAAAATGCAAGTGCAATCCTAGAATGCGTGAGATGAGAATAATGCCTTAAATAATCACAGGAGTAAAGTTCTGTAGCAATCTCCCAATAGATATGGATAGAATTTGGTTTATACAGGAAGATTATGAAAGGTATATGATGTGGTTGCTTGTAACAGCAGGGGAGTGGATCCAGTGACCCGGGAGGTCTCTTCCTGCCCTCTGTCCAATTTTCCTATGTTAGCATAGATACGGTTTTATGAAATAATCAAGCTAAAGGCAGGTAGGTTCTGAACACAGAACGAGCCCTACTAGTTGAACTCAACCATTTCTCTTGGCTCCCCAAGGTGGCATTACCACTGAATTAATATGGAACTAACTGGGGGAATATGGCAAGGAGGTATGCAACATTTTATCACAATTAGGGATGCTCCAAAAGACCTAGCACAAAATTGCAGCCTGAGGGGCTGAAGAGAGAGCAAGGTGGATTCAAGCCATTTTGTGCCTTCCTGGTCCTGAGTTGCTCCAGGTGCCAGAAATGCCTTCCTATAATATAGGCAATCTAAGGGGCTTTCTCATTCTCACCTACCTCTCTTCTTCCAACTTTCTCCATCCTCCCAATATATTGGCATATTTCTAGCTGCTATACCTTCATTGACTTCATACCGCGCTTAAGAAGGATTCAGCATCATAGCACCTGCCTGCTGCCAAAGTCAGCATAAAATATGACACCACTTGCTGCAGGCCAATTCTTGACCTTTGTTGCACAGGCCTCTTTACAATATTGATAGCCTGCAGGTTCTCAAGAGCATGTCTACACTACTTCAGGACTAACATGGCTTAAGTGGCTGAGGCAGGAAATCAGGCACCCCCTGCCCCCTGCTGTTCCCATGGCTGTAAAAGAATAAATGATGTTCCTTATAAAATTCCCATACTGGGTGCAAGATATTACTAGGCCATGATTATTCTCCTCAGTGTTTTCTTTTGCAAAACAGAGCTCTTTTCCCTTAATTAAAAAGCAGCTATTCCCTTGGCTGGGGGACTTTTAGGGTTATACAAAATGTTTTTTCTTCTTGCATGTAATAGATTTCATCCTTAGAGAATAAGCAGTTGTACAAAAAACAAGCATCAGTAGAGTTTTTCTTAGAAATATGCATGATTTAGAATACTGCATCAGCTAGCACTTGAAGGTTAGTAGAGTTCAGCAAAAAGATGATAAACACAATGCCTGTTTCAATAGGGGTTTGTCCTTAGAGAGGTAATTTCAAAGTTGATTCCAAATTCCCTGGCTTTTATCTACCTTTCCTCATTCTCAGTAGCGTCCTGATCAATAGAAGCATATCTAACTTATTTAAACCTTTTCAGCTACCTCTCAACATGTTCTCTAGTAATGTAATGTGGTTTGATCCGTTTTGATCACTAGAATTCAGGAGTAGTAAAAAAAAAATCTTGACAAAAAAGACACTTTCCTGAGTAGTAACTAAGATACTTTATTTATATTCTGTTTTATAGGTAAATGGGATGGATGACAAATTACTTTTCAAGGTTTGGGGTGAAATCTACTCCTGTGTGGAGGGTGAGCTCATGGTCTGAAGGTTTTTGTGGGATGTATCATCCCACAAAACTCACAGGGAGAATTTCAAACAGAGGAGCAGATTTTCCCCATTGTATTTTTTGTATTTAGATAAAAGGACTATCATTTAGTTCTCTGTTTGTACAGAATCCAGCACTATGGCATTCTGGCCCATGATGTGTTACAACTTAATTTATTGATAGTATCAATGTCGGGCCTCAGAATGTTTTGATCTTGGAAGAAAAGTCCAGGCATTCTACATTTTTGCTCATAGAATAATTAACTCTAATTGGCAGGCAGGAAAGGGAAAGTTATAAAAGAGTATGTGGAACCAAAATAAAGATGGTCAGTTTGATTGTGCTGAGATACTAGTGCATGCAGACCACATTTTGGCAATGGAAAGAATCAGATTGTATCTTTCATTGTAATGGGTGTATTTTCTGTTTTAATTGACTACATGCATATTCACTTTCAAAGTGTCATCTTGCTCATATTTGTGTCTAGTTTTGTGAACAGTGTCAAAATGTTTTACTTCATATTTCATTATGGTTTTGAAATATTCAAATTAGCCCTGCATCCTCCATGAGTGCCACTCAGACCTCTTCTAATCCCCTCTTCTGCTTCTGTACTTTCTGCTTTCCACCCTGTATTCACTGCCTGATCTCCTATTCTGCTTTCTATTCCCAGCCCTATCTGCCATGGTCCTGCCTGCCCCCTTCCTGATCTGCTGAATGCTACACACAGAGGCTGTGTGCGCCACTTGTGGCACACATGCCACAGGTTGGCCACCATTGGGTATGATTTAATAAGAGATGACAAGGGTATTTGTAGAAAATGGTCTGACATATTTGCTTGACATCTGGATACAGTGTAGCAAATCTGTTTTGTGATCTCTCTCTCTAATTTTATGTTAGATAGATAGAGTTATAGTGTATGTGCATTTTCTCTCCCTACATATATTCAGCTGTCTAGTTACAAAATAATGTGATAGAGGAAAAAAAAATAGTATTATTTTCACAAGATGCAATAAATTATACAAGAGAGGATTTGTATTGCTCCTTAGGCTGACAACACATTTTGTCCTGATATCTAAAAATTATACAAATTGCCCACCTCTGGTTTATCTGGTTTGAAAATTGGATTTTAAAAATGATCTGGTAGCTTCTGAGAGTCAGGTTCAGTTAGAAACTGCCACAACTACTGAGGGAGGGAACAGAGCAGGCAAATTTATGACAGTTTGATATTTCAGATAATAGAGGTCACTCCTTCAAGTTGCTGTCCCCCTGAGATGAGTCAATTTCTGCCAGTGAATATAGGAGAAAACTGGCACCATTAAATTGCCACTTTGCAGCAAGTGAAGCATATGGTGCTGGGTTGGAATGGGAGAAGAATTCTTCTAATTACTGTGGGCCACATTCTATTCAGCTTCCTCATAGGAACTACTGCATCAGTGACATTACTTGCAACTGGAAGGGGGACAGCATTTGTATCTGAGATCAAGTTCTATATACTGAATCAACTGAAAATATGGTTATCAAAGTGTCAATAAGAAAGACCATCTTCTCATAAACATCTATAACCAAGGAAACCGCAAACACTGCTTACTTTGAATATAGCTTGTATCACATTAAAATGCACAAATTTTGCTCATTGTCATCAATTTTTGCAAGCGTTCTCAAACTGAGAAAGACTGTATTGCAGTGGCCAGAAGCTAAGGCTTTGAGTGTGGTATTCACAGGCCCATTCCTAGATGTGCTATTGGTTAATTGGCTGAGCATTCTATAACTCACTTTTTCCTAGAGATAAAATGGGGAAAACCATATACAATGTGAAAACAGAGGTGTTGTGAGGTTTTGCTAATTAATATTTTTAAATACTTTGAAATCCAGGGTTGGGAGGTGGTACAGAAGTGCAAAGTAGTTATTATTTGTGAGCCCATTTTAAGTAGATGTTGTGAAATATTCCATTTTATGAACATTCTAATATAATAAAAGTCTTAATCTGTCTGTCTGTCTGTCCATAACGCTTTTGCCCAATTGCGCATGCACAGCAGGAAGGCTGGGGGCAGGACCAACTGAGTTAAAAGGGGAGCCCATCCAATAATGCCACCTTCTCCTGCAGCCTCAGGTGCAGTGGCTCCCTCACCCCACCTCCATAGAAGCAAAAAAACAAACAAACTACAAAATTGGCAAAGCAGTGGGGCCAGCTGAGGAAAGGCAGGAGCCCCTCAGTCACCTCCATCTCTTTCCCCAGCCTCCAGTGCAGTAGCTCCCTCTAACCTACCTCC
>NW_017729033.1:90732378-90741472 GCF_001723915.1 Gavialis gangeticus | reverse complement strand
AAGCCACTGTACCCAAAACGGGTGCCAAAAGAACTGCCATAGCCCCCCACACCAGGTGCTCCTGAAGATCCCACGATGCTCTCCTGAGGGAAGCTGCTGAGAATGGGGCCTGGGAAGGTCACAACAACTGGTGGTGGCTGGATCACTGCCCTCGAGTCAGGGCACTGTCTCACACACAGGTCATTGTAGCTGTTGGCAATGGGTGTTGGGCAGACAATGTCACTGGAGGGGAAGGGAGGGTGGGGGTGGACCCACAAACTATTTTGGTCATTTCCTTTTCAAGTACAAGGAGAAAAAAAAACAGAAAAAAATATTGATTCATTTTTGCCACTTCATAAAGCTACCTGTTTTCATTTTTAGTTTATATGGTACCTTTCCCCCCTAGCAGCTTTCTAATTACAATGTCATAAAGTAGCCAACATATTACTATTTGAGTCTGAACTTTCTGATTTGATTCTTTTTGCATTACCACTAGTGAAGGCAATGAACTATAATACAATTTTCTGCAGTCTCAAAGAAATAATTCTGTGTTCACTTTGTCTACTATATATTGGACCGCAATTTTTTTACGGAGTCCAACGTGTTAACTCAGAAGTTGCTTCTCAGCTCCTCCTGATCTGACCCAGTGGTAATATGTTATAAAAAACTGAGGAATTGAAAGAAAAAAATACAGGGAACTTTTTAAAATTACATGAAGTATTTCCTAACTTCTGTTAAACTGAACACAGAAGAATCAGATATGTGCCTTTTCAGAATCAGGCTGAGCAATTTCATTCTCTGGCTGCTTGAATTTTTGAGGATACTTTCAGCACATATTTTTAACAGGTGATGTGAAAAAGTTCAGTACAATACCATCAGTCTTAGGGCACTTGGTTTTTACATTCTAGATTAAAGACTGAGGTGGTTCCAAAATGACATCTGAACAGGGAATAGCCAACCCTTTATATATATTCAAAGGCAAAATGTTTGAACAATTTAATGAGATAAGTTACGTATTTTAAACAAAGAATACACAGGAGATAGTACACCATTATTTACAGTGTAAGCCATTTAAGGCATGGGTTCTTAACCTTTTTTTGTGCCATGGACCCCTTTGGCAGTCTGGTGAAGCCAATGGACCCCTTCTCAGAAGAATGAGCATCTGTGGACAGGAAGACTGCGATCACGTGCAATCTAGCAGCAGGTCTAATAACTACCGTAATTTCGAAGTAGTGATGAGCGTAAACGATATTTCGAGATATCTGCAACAACTGTAATGTGATATGAAATTATCTGTGATTTCTATTGGTGACAAAGTCACAGGTACTGCTAATATTACTGTGGTTTGTTGCCTACATTCATAATTGAAGGAAATGCTAAATTTCAGTTAGAGTTTAGTGAAAATAAAGATGTATTTTTTTTCCCATCCAAGTTCACGGACCCCCTGAAATCTATCCACAGACCCCTTGGGGTTCCGTGGACCCCAGGTTAAGAACCCCTGATTTAAGGCATCCATGAGTAATGTGGGCAGTCATTTGTATCCTATCAATGGCACTAGCTATTTGCCAAACCTTATTGATTTCTATATTAGAGGTACAACTTCAATTTAAATATGCTAGTTAATTTATGTGGGAAAGGCCTGTTTTCACCTTTTTGCTCCTCTTTAAGACTGGTTGCCTTGTCACTCAGGGTGTTACCCAGTGCCCGGTTACTCACTCATTTATTCATTAGCAGCTACCTCTATTCAACAGCTTTCACTTCATTAGGTTTCTTACATTATTACTGAGAGTGCTTTGCCTCTAGTACCAGCCTTCAAAATGACAGGACTGAATCAGTTGCAGAGATGCTAATAAGCCTAATAGTTGTTAGGATGGGCAAGAACAACAGGGGTCAACCTTTTTGACCAGTGTTTCATCTAATAAACCCTGGCCCCTCTCTGAGTGCCACTCTGATCCTCTTCGCCTTCCTGAGCCATTGCTTAGTTCTCTCTTTTCTGCCTGATCCATTGCTCTGTAGTCCTCCCTACTTTCTTTCAGCTGTTCTCCAGACTCCTCCCAGATCTGTCACATGCCAAACAAAGCAACTGCATGTGCCACTTGTGGCATGCATGCTGTGGATTGGCCACCCCTGGTCTAGAATTAAACATTTACCCTGATTAATGGAAAATGTACTGATTATCAAACAAGTCTACCATATGTGGCTTATATTGTAATTTGTCCCTTCTCTTGTGCTTCATTATGGAAGAGAGTGCTATGTGCTAACTAGATTAAGTGCCTGGATCCCAAGGCTATTTTGTTGTATTCCCTGAATGAAAGGCACCTGTATTTATACTCTTTCCTTATGAGAAGATATAAAGTATGAGAAGCAAGAGCTTATGTATTTACATATATAAGAGTTGCAAATTCTGTGTTTATGCCATATGCCTTTCATAGGTACATAAGGGTGAAATCACAGAGGTCATGTACCTGATCACATCCAACATGGTTTCACAAGGGTGAAGGGGTAATGGGATGAGTGTTGCTGAACATAGTGGAATATCTAAGTACTAGGGCTATGCGAAATTTCGCCAGCAGTTTTGTTTTGACGCTGTTTCAATTTACTTCTAAGCTCAAAACAGCAAAATTGAAATGAAACAAAGAGCTTCGAAACAGCCCCAAAATGAAATGAGGCAAGCTGAAACGTTTCAAAATTTTCAAAATGTTTTGAGTTTCAAAGCTCAAGCTGGGCTTGCCTGCAGATAAACAGAAAGTAAAGTAAGAAGAGGGAGGGGGAAGAGGGGGGAAGTGGGTGGGGAAGGAGTGCTCTCGTTATTGACTATGTAGCTTGCCAGTGACTGTGATCCTTCCCTGAAGTCCCTTCCAATCCCAGTGCTCTGGGGGACGGATGGAAAAACTGCATAAAATTCAGCATTGTTTGAACTGCCCTGCTTTCTGCCTTGGTGTCACTTGAGTGAGGGAGCACCTTAGCACACATGCAATGTCATCCACCCATGTCATGCGTGTTGCCTGTCAGCAGCTAGAGGTGCAGGGCCACAGAACCCAAACTCCCCCTGCACCCATCTCTTTGACAGCTGGCAGGCTTCATGGCTACAGCAGGGCATAGCAAGCCTGCAGTTTTCACCCCCCCCCCCGTGCCCCAAGACAGACACAGTCCCACAAGCACCCATGTCATGAGTTTTGCCTGTCAGCAGCCAGAGGTGCAGGGCCCCAGAACCCAGAAGCCCTGCATCTATCTTCTTGACATCTGGCAGGCTTCATGGCCTCAGCAGGAGCTAGCAGGTCTGCAGCTTTCACCCTGCTGCACCTTAACACACACCCCGTGTCACCCATGTCATGAGTGTTGCTTGTCTGCAGCTTGAGGTGCAGTCTCCCCCAAACCCCAGCACCTATCTTCTTGAAACTTGGCAGGCTTCATTGCCTCAGCAGGGGCTAGTACACCTGAAGTTTTGACCCCACTGTGGCTTAAGACGTACATGTGACATGAGTTTTGTTTTCAAGACTTTGAGGTGCAGTTTCCCTGAAACACCTGCACCTATCTCTCTGAAACTTGGCAGGCTTTGTGGCCTTAGCAGGGGCTATCATGTTTGCAAGGTTCATCCAAATCAGGACAGAAATGACAAAGTTATAGGTTGTTTTGAGCTTCCCCATTATAGCCTATGGGCAAAACGTCGAAATAAGGTCGAAACAGAGAAACTGTTTCGACGAAACGAAACAGAACAGCGGTTTCAAATCAAAATGAAATTCAAAATGAAATGCTGTTCTGTTGAAACATCGAAATGCAAGTCAAAATGGAACAGTGCCATTTCATACAGCCCTACTAAGTACCCATCACCAAAATGCACAGTCACTGACAGTTCCAAGACTGGGAAGTAATAGTGGGACCAATCCAAATGAAGAGTTCCCTCCTGCCCAACAAAAAGGATAAAGCTACCTTTTGAAGACCCAGGATACCCCAAATAAAAATGCCCCAAACATATATATTCATGGGAGGTTAGTTTTATCAGAGGCCAGTCCTGAGAGCCCCTTTGTACTCATATAGTAATCACAGTGGTTACTATAGCCCTCCCTGGAGGCCTGTGAAGCGCAAGAGAGGAATCAGGATGTTTGGATAGTATGTAAGGGTGTAGAGCATATGGTAATGACTGAACTGAGACTTGCAACTTATTCTGAGTGTACCACTTTGAGTCCTGCATGGAGTCTAGCTGTGGCTCCTTCCACAACTGACTAGCTGTCCCAGGATTATTCAGATTCTGGCAAAGATGGATTACAGGAAATAAAGGGCTGGAACATGTAGAATATGACTAAAATATATCTCTGTGATATGGACATTTCCAATAAAACCCATTCATGTCATTGTTTAATTCAGTATTTGCCATAGCTCAAGGCTTGTTTCATTGCACGTTTAAAGCAAACGTATACACATACTGTTCAAGATATTACAGACCAAGCAAGAAAAATGTTGTACACAAAAAGGCTATGGATGGCTAAGGACAGACAACATGGTGGAGGGAACTAGAATTCTCTTGTCTTGTAAGGCCTTCTCATATTACTAGATTAATTCTTCCAAGAGAAGTGGTGCTGGCTCCTACCCTGGGGGGCTTTAAGACGAGACTAGATGTACACCTTGCTGGGGTCGTTTGACCCCAGTAATCTTTCCTGCCATGGCAGGGGGTCAGACTAGATGATCTACTCAGGTCCCTTCCAACCCTAGAAACTATGAAACTATGATCAGGTATGTCAGAACTTTGCTTTAGGGTTGCCTTCAGCAAATATGTAAACTTTTTATTATCAGAATGGTGCTGAGAAACTATATATGCATTAGGTATTTAGGGTGAGTTGAGAAAGCAGTGATAAAGTAAACATTAAAGGGTGTCTGTACATGAGTGTGGAGGCTGCTCCAATGTGCTGTAATCACAACATGTTGCAGCAGACCTTGATTAATTGCGTCTGCTGAAGCATGGTAATTACCACGCTCCAGCAGCCTACCGCATCTTGTGTATCCATCCCCACACTTAAATCCATCTTGTGTATCCATCCCCACACTTGAAAATGGTGGTGGGGGTGCTTGAACTAAAGCTAGTTGAATGAGCTTTAGTTCAAGTGCCCCCACTGCCATTTTTAAGTGTGGGGATGCTGATACATGAGATGCTGCAGCACTTTAATTTAATGAGAGTGGCTCTTGGAACCACTCTAATTAAAACGCTGCCCCCCTCCACCCCCGGAGCATCTGCAAAAGAGCTCAAAATGAATAAAATACTGTTCTTTAAGGCAGACTGTATGCTTAAAACCAGAACAAAAAACTCACCTGTATATCTGCTATATATGCTTTACACAGGGCCACGGCTAGCAAATGTCCCATGCTGGGTTGATCCAAAGACCCACAGGTCAGATCATATGGCTCAACAGGCAGAATCCAGCCTGCAGTACATAATTTGACACCCATGGGTTACAGAATTTTAAACTTTTTAAAGCATAAGAATCATAATATTATACCCCATGTTGGCAGCAACAGATTGGTAACTGATTTATATTTCAGTTATGCCTAAGATTTCTTTCTTTTCTACCTACTTGAAGTAATGACTAAACTGGAGAAAAAACCACAATTCTCTGTAGCAAAAATGGTCAAAATTCATTTTTTCCTAAAAGAAACAGGAGTTATATCTGCGTGGTAAAATGAATGTGTGATTCCTGAAAGGGTAGCTTTCCCATGCTAAATTAATATTGATAGCACAGGTTACAACGGGGTTGCCAACCCCATTTTTTTTTCCTTATTAACAATCTTCAGGCTTTTAACTGACAGCCAAACTTTTTTTACTGGTGCATGTTTTACTTATATATGTGTTATATAATGTATTTCATAGATTCATAGATTTCATAGACATGAGGCCTGGAAGGGACCTCGGAAGATCATCGAGCCCAGCTAGGGTCAAAGGATCCCAGCAAGACAGACATCCAAATGTTTCTTAAAAGACTACAGAGTAGGTGCTTGCACCACCTCTGGGGGGAGTCTATTCCAGGCCTTGCGGGCTTGGACATTAAAGAAGTTTTTCCTTATGTCCAGCTTGAAATGGTCTTGGAGGAGTTTGTGACCATTTGACCTCGACATCCCTTGGGGCGCTCTGGTGAACAGGCGTTCCCCCAGATCCTGATGTACACCCCTTGTGTACTTATAGGCAGCCACCAGGTCCCCCCTGAGCCTGCACTTTTCCAGGCTAAAGAAGCCCATGGCTCTCAGCCTATCATCATAGGGCCTGTTCTCCTGCCCTGTGATCATACACGTGGCTCTCCTCTGGACCCTCTTAAGCTTTTCCACATACTTTTTAAATTGTGTAAATGTAAATATAATTCTGCTAGGCCCCATTTAGGAAGAGCTGGGTTAAAATGTAGGGCTTTAACATCAACAATGATAAATAAAAAATTTGCACTAAAAAAATTCTTGGATTGGCTACCATGCTTAACCATAGCGATGGTTTTAAACTGTGCTGTACATCTCTCCTGCCTACTAATGTCCACAGACTGCCCCTAACTGGGGCATCATGCTGCACCCCCACAGTCCATTCCCCAGGCCTTACTCTCTATCCTCTCTATCAAAGACCCTAAAGAAGTCTACCTGCCACTTTAGCAGTATTAAAGGCAACCTGGGACACAATACCAGCAGCACATGGCTGAATGTTCCCTGAAGGGTGCACTGCTCTCCCTCAGACACCAGGTGGTGCTGCTTTGCTCTTTCTGTTGGAGCTGCAATCAAGCAGCAGCTCTTCAGTGTTTTTACTGATAGCTAATTTTTGTATGGACTTTAATGGGTGCATCTACATGTTCATTAATGCACAGTGGTTACTGTGCATTTAAAATTCAGTGTCCGTATAATCAAGTACTAAATTGATGTGCAGTCATTGGAGTTACTGAACAGTAGGGACAGCGAATGCCTTTTAAGTGATGCTACTCTATAGTAGCCTAATAATACTACATAATAGTATATTAGAACTGTTTGTGCTGTGACAGGCTACTGTGCAGTATTATTAGGCTCTTGCACTGTTAATGTCTCGTGTAGCTGTGCCCACTTAGAGCCATTTTTATCCTGATTTTCTCACTGACACTCAATAAATTTACTGACAGTTGGCAACCCTCAGTGACAATAACATGGAAGACGCAGCAAAACAGTCAAGAAAACAAAGTGCAAATACTTCAGGGACTGTGGGGACATATGCTGGTTGCTACCACATGCTAATATCTGGACGTACTTCACTGCTATTTTTATTTGTGATCACCAGCATATCAGGGAGAGCAGACTTTGAACACTTTGTCTCCTTCTTACTAAATCAGTTCCCTAAACCAGACTGCTGCAGAGAGTAGAATATCATGGACCCAAAGAAACAAACAAACAAAAAAATTCAATACATACTTTCATACTTTTAGTGCATTTTTTTAACAAGTGATATGGAAAAGGTCAGTACAATACTAGCTGTCTTAGGATACTTGTTTTTTATATTCTAGAATAAGGACTGAGATAGTTCTAGAATTATATCTGAATGCACCCCCCGTACATTTCAGTTTGGCTGAAATGGCATTTTTCAAGAGGAAAAAAAGGTTTTATCGAAATTTTTTTGATCAGCTCTAAAAGTGAATCTGGACTTGAAAACATAATTACTAGCTACCAAACTCACAGCAGAAGTGAGCTGCATGACAGCTCTTTTAATCTTGCAGGTTCCCCTGCATGCCCCCCCATTGATTGGCAGAGGAGCCCTGACACTTGCTTCTGATTGTCAGGGAGGTGAAAACTGAGGTTTTAAATATGACACCATTTTTGCCTCTTGGCCTGTCAGCAGCAAGCAGCAGGGCCACTGGGGCCCCTCAGCTGATCAACAGTGGGAGTGTACATGGGGGAACCTGCAAGATTAAAGGAGCTGTCACATACCCCACTTCAGCTGTGAATTCGGTAGGTCCCTAATCCCTTACTAAGGGGGGAAAAAAGACTATCAGACTTTGATATCTGGTATGTCTATTTGTTTACCTATGGGGATATGGGATCATTTATACATGCTTAGTCCAGGAAAAAAAATTGTGGTTATAGTTTCTTCATTACGTCTTTTCAGTGTTTAAACTTGCAAATTGCATCAATATGAAAATTTAAACTAAAGATTCTAGTAGTTAATTTCTACATTTAAAAAAAGGCTATTTTTCTCTTTTTAACCCTTTAACTTTACCCTTTTGGCTTATGACTTTTAAGTAGAATAATTCTCAAGACAAATGATAAAAAAGTAAGATATAGCCAAAATAGAAAAAAATCAGCAAAACAAGATCTGAGATTTATCTGAAACTAGATTATGTTGCAGTAGAAGTATTGGCTGGTCATAGGGTTTTGTACTTTGTAACTATGCTTTCCACTAGAAAGACTCTAGGAGCTTTTGGTTTTGTACTTATTAAACAATTAAATATATACACACACTTAAAAATGCACTTTCCATTTGAAAGAGTCCAAAAGTTGGTGAGGTACTTTATCAGATGAATGGATAGAAACAGTAAGATTTCTTGCATTCTTAGGAGCTGTTCTGGAAAAAATACTAAAGAAGGGAAAGATTAAGTGTGACTTAGTAAAAGAGTCTTGTTAAACACAAAGAAACCTCAAAACACAAAACACATAGAAATCTCATCTGTATATTTGTATGGAATATAATTGAATTAGATTGGCATAAAATACTTTTGCTCCAAAAACCAAAAACTCCAAGGTAAAAAATATTACAGATTGAGACCTGATGTAAAGTGCATATAAAGCCAGTGGAAATTTTCCATTAGTTTCAGTAAAATTTGGATCAGGCTCATATGTTCTATTTTTTATGGTAATTGATTTCTATATTTTGGGGGAAAAGAGAACTTAATTGTTTCTATAAATAAATATTAACTTATTGATTTTGGGAGACTGTAAACTGTGTCTGCAACAAATTGATATTCAAGAAGCCTGTTTGATTAAACTGGAGAATTGGAGATAAGAACCACCTGATAGTTCAAAACGTCAAAGGTCTGGTGCCAAGCTATATGAGGTCAGGGGGTAGTAATTAATCTCTTTTTCCTAGTGGTGGTAGCGGATATTGTTGGAAATCCCCCCTTTTTTAAAAAAA
>NW_017729033.1:90715870-90732232 GCF_001723915.1 Gavialis gangeticus | reverse complement strand
GGGGTATTAATTAAACTCTTTTTCCTAGGGGTGGTAGCGGATATTTTTGGAAAACCCCCCTTTTTTAAAAAAAAAAAAAAAAAAAAGGTCCATGCCTGAAGGAAGGTTAAACTCAATTCTTGTGAAAACATCTGGCTTTTTGTGACTGCTACAGTCCTTTCAAAGCACTGGCTGGTTACAATTTTATGCAGGCTGATTTTTGCCATAAATGTATGTGTGTCCAAAGAGGGTGAGTGGGCTGAGTTCTAGCCTGGAGTTTTGGTGGGGGACACTTGGCGGCGGGGGGGGGCTCAGTGTAAGCCTGCTTTGCTATAAAAAGCTTCTGTAAATAGTTTCCAAAGTAGAAAATATAGATGCCTTTTTCATTTCAGGGGAAGATGGTAATCTGGGTCTGGCACAGGGCTACAGAGACTGCTCCCTGATAGGTTCCCCATAACATTATGTTTCATTTGATAAGTGAGTATTATTACCTGGCTTAATACTTTAGTTTTATAATTGGGTTTTTTTTCCAAGTATGGGTAACTGTGCCTGGGGGAGAAGGAAAGAGCCTCAGAGACAACTGAAGAGAGAAAAGATAATCCCAGGACAGAGTGGAGAGTAAGCAGGAGTCTGAGGAAGGACAAAGGGAACTAAAGCAGCACAATAAAGACTTTGTTTGGAGTGGACCTGTCTGCTGTGCTATTTGGGGTGTCAGTACCCTGCCACCCTTATCAAAGAGGAAAACACTTCTTTCCTGGACTCTGAACAAGGAAGGAGGCCCCTGAGGTTGGCGCTCTATGGCTAGCCAGGGAAGCCAGAGGGAAGAACCCAGGTGTCAAAGCCATAGGGTATTCCCCTTGTGAAGCCATGCTAAGGAATGGCTTAAGGGTGGTAAAAATTAAAAGGATATGAAAAGGACATAAGGTGAACCCACTGGAAAAGGCTGATGGAATGATTTTCTGTTGAAAGTTACAGTTCCCTTGAAATCGAGTTGCTTTGTGAAATAGCTTTCCTGTACTGAAATTTTCTCTTGGTAGAAAAACAAAAGTGAAATTCTGAAACTTGAAACCCCTGTTTCAATACTTTCAGAACTGTTTTAGATGACATTTTGTTTCAATGCTTTAAATTATTATTATTGCATTATTACATTACAATACAAAATTATTAAGTCAGCATTGAAATAAAAAGTAGTAAAAAATGAAATGTTTGGATTGAACCCAGTTTTTTCTTCCAGATTTTTCCTTCAGGTTTAATTTTGATTTTAAAGATGCCAGATTTCAGAATTTGAAATCCTTTGTCAATTGATCTGTAATCCTCTGATCAGCTTTAGTCATAAAAACATGGGGCTTAAACTTGTATTATATGAAACACCCGTACGTGTATAGCCCCTACAATTTCATAGGAATACTAGTATAAATCGGCAGGCCAACACTAACTTCAATAATCACTATTGATTTACATTAGCTGAATATCCAGCCAATAAATTACAAAATAAATGCTAATACTGGCTATAGGATCATCTTGCTATACAAGAAAAGGTGCATAAATTAAAGACCCTTACTTAACAACAAGTTGTGATATGGGAAGCAATCATTCAGTGTAGTTGCCACTCTTAACCAGTCTATTAATCTGTCACATTGAGAAGAGGTCCAAAATAAACACAGGCTCTCTACATAAGACTAATGTATCATAGACTACCTTTGTAGATGCTTGAATATGAGTTTAATGCTTAAGAGAAATCTTGAAACTTGTGTGAAGAGCCTTGAAAAAAGATCTTTGCAGCAGTGAAAGTCAGCTTTTAAAGTATGCGACAGTAACAGCAAAACATAGTACTGTAGTACAATAAAAATAAAAAAATAACAGCAGGTGCTTAATTTAGATCCCCTGAAGTCCCCTGAATAACCTATTTCTTCTTCTCTGACCAGTCTACTAAATGAGGCATGCTCGGTAATTACTGAATTATCCTTTTCAGCAGAGAGAGAGAAACATCGGTGCTAAGCTTTTGTTATTTTACATTCACCTCTATTAGTGTTACTAGCTGTACCTAATAGGCTGATAAATGGGGTATTGTTACCGTCAGTGACTAACTGGTACTTAATGTTCCATTTTGAATTTCAAGAAATCAGAAGTAGGCAGAGAGGCATTTGATGGCCATTTGTTCAGTGACACAGACTTATAATCAAGGAAATTGAAGTTGAAGTTTCAGTTACGTAGAAGATCCTATCATAAAGTGTGGCTGTGAAATTGCATGGTGTATATGGCAGCCTTTGGCATAATCACTAGGGCTGTGCGAAATTTTGCCACCAGTTTTGTTTTGATGCTGTTTCAACCCATTTTGAGGTTGAAATATCAAAATTGAAATGGAACAGAGATAGTCAAAACAGCCTTGAAACAAAATGAGGAAAGTTGAAATGTTTCACTGTTTTGACCCTGTTTCAACGTTTTTCCCATAGGTTATAATGGGGAAGGTTGAAAAAGCCTATAACTTTGTCATTTCTGGCCTGATTTGGATGAAACATAAAGCAGTAGTAACCCCTTCTGAGGGCATCAAGCCTGCCAGGACTCAAGGAGATAGGTGCAGGGAGTTTGGGGAAACTGCACCCCAAAATCTTGAAAGCAAAACTCATGTCACGTGTATGTGTTAAGCCACAGTGGGTCAAAACTGCAAGCATGCTAGCCCCTGCTGATACCAGAAATCCTGCCATGTTTCAAGGAGATAGGTGCAGGGGTTTGGGGGAAACTGTACCTCAATCTGTGGACAAGCAAAACTTGTGACATGGGTGACACTGTTTGCGTTAAGGCGCAGCAGGGTGAAAGCTGCAGGCCTGTTAGCCCCTGCTGAGGCCACAAAGCCTGCCAGCTGTTAAGGAGATTGGTGCAAGGGGGTTCTGGGTCCCTGAACCCTTATCTGCTGACAGACAAAACTCATGACATGAGTGCTTGTGCAATTGATTGTCTCTGTTTTGGGGCAGAAACAGTTTCCGGCTCTGTATTGAGTCTTTCCTCTCCATAGTCTGTGGTTTTGTAGGTGTTAATCCTTGCTCAATAACTCATTATCCTTGCTAGCTCCTGTGTTATGCAATCAATCATGATTCATTCAGGGACCAGCTCAATACTCAATCTGGGGTGCAGTTTCCCCCAAGCCCCTGCACTTATCTCCTTGAAACTTGGCAGGCTTTGTGGCCGCAGCAGGGGCTAGCATGCTTGCAGTTTTGACCCCACTGTGGCTTAACACATACACGTGACAAAAGTTTTGTTTTCAAAACTTTGGGGTGCAGTTTCCCTGAACCCCCTGCACCTATCACTATGAAGCTGGGCAGGCTTTATGCCCTCAGAAGGGGCTACAGTTCCAGCAAGTTTCATTTAATCAAGCCAGAAATGACAGTTACAGGCAGTTTGGTCCTTCCCCATTATACCCTATGGGCGAAATTTCGAAACAGTTTCGCCATTTTGACCCTGTTTCGATGGAATGGAATGGAACAGCTGTTTTGAATTGAAACAAAATTTGAAACGAAATGCTGTTCCACTGAAACATTGAAACACTGGTTGAAACAGAACGCTGCCATTTCGCACAGACCTAATAATCACCCTTGACCTTATAATTGTCTTTCTAAAAACAGTGTTAGAAATAAAACATATTTTCATACCTCTTAGCTCCATAATCCTATTTTACTTGAATGAACAAGTAAAGGATGGTGAACAGAACTTGTTAACATTAGTGCAATATACAATGGGCCAAGTTGTCTGCAGGCATAAATCAATGTAGCTTTACTGATTTCAGCAGTTTGTAGCAGCAGAGAATTTGGTCCTAAAATAACAAATATTTTCCAACGCATCCAATGGTAGTAATGGAATATGTACATTTATAGCATACCTGAGAACAAGTGGGATGATTGATCTGCAGTTTAATCCATGCTATATGACAAATCCCTTCATTGCCCAAAGTACACAGTTCTTGGGCATGTTTTTTCTTTGTGTACACCACTCCAAGATAAATCCAGTCTTTGTGCCACTTAAAATCAGTAATGAGTTGCATAGCCTCAGGGGGCGAAGTAGGGCAGGGAGCACAAAAATAGCCATGACCACAGCGGCAGTTGATTGCTCCGCTAGGACCAGCACCACAGTAGCCAGTGCTGCCCCAGGTACAGAGCTGCGTCATGATGCCTCTCCTTACAACTATAATTGTAATTCTACCCAGATGGAACATGAAATATCACAGGTTTAGTTCATTTACTGATGTTGTTTCTTCAGTAATGAATATCAGCATAAGGGGGGAGATTAAATAAAGATTGATAGAGATCATAGTGAGAAAAAGTATGCCTTTTTTGATTGAACAGAGGAATAGGGACATAATGAAGCAGCCTATTGCTCTCATCTTGCCATGTTTCCTGTATCTGCTTGTTACTGTCACTGGAACTGTACATCACTCTAATTCCGCTGTTTGTTGATATTTCAGTTTCAGTTTCTCTTTCTGTGCATACCCTTTCCTCACCAGGTCCCAGATTTTCAGATTCCAGTATATGCTGATCATCTCCCTCTCAGAGCTCAAATGTCAAAGATCAGATCTGGAGCTAGATTTCCAACACTATACTGTTAGGTATCAAACCCAGATAAGGAACATCTGCAAATTTACAATCTAGATTCATAGCTGGATTTCAGAAGTACTTGAAACTCAACATTTTTTTTAATTTGGATTTTTGGTTCAGATCTTTCTCTGTTTTTCTTATATAGGAGGAAATTAGATGCTTTTTTCCCTTAGGAATGTGACAGGCTGACAGTCAAGCATACCATTAGGAGAAAGATGTTTATCAAATATGCTGAGGCGGCAATGTTAATTAGGGCCTTGTTTCACATTAATTTTAGCTGGCTCCAGGAGCTCCTAACCCCTAGATTGTCCACACATTAACACCAGAAACTAGTTTTAGGTAGCTTAACGTTATGCTGCTCCAGGGAAGGTTTATCCCTAATCAGTGTTACCCAGCTCATGTTCCATTAATGTGTGGTCACTCCCCACAGATGAGCTGTCTAAGTTACAGTCCTCCAGCATCCCAGGATGCAGTGTACCTCCTCCACCTCCTGTTCTGTGTCAACAAACTTTCTACCCCCTGAACTCTACTGCTCAGGGGGAAGTTCTGGCACCAAGCCAACATGCCCCTTGCCCATGGGGGTTGACCTTTCTACCTTCAGGGATGAAACCCTGTGCAAGTTGAGAGCATATGGAAGCTATCCAGGTCACAAGACACAGATGAGTCCAGGATGGGGTCTAGGAGGGTGAGGGCGAAAAACGAAGTAGGGGGCCAGATCAGGTCCCTATGAGCTGAGGCTTCCTTTCCTGAGCAGGAGCAGTAGCTCCCCCAAAAGTGTATTCCCTTACCACTCTCAGCTTCCAGCCACCCTGGAAAGCATGACCAGCGCCCTATCCCCCAATTCCAATCCAATATCAATTTATTAAAACATGAGACCTTATTTAATTGACCTCCTTTTTATTTCTTTAAAAAAAAATTACTACTTTTAATTTTATCCTTCAGTGGCTAGCTTCCTTCATTTCACCACCCATTCCCCATCCCCATTTCTTTCCCCCCTTCCACTTCATTACCCACCCCCATCCCATTAACTTTGCCTCCCAGCTTCTTGTTCCTGTCCCTGCAACCCATCTCTCATACCCCCTCCCCTAGAGCAGGGATAGAAACCTCTCCTGGTCCACTGGTCCTTTAGTAGTACCTCACTGCAATAGCTCCTAATCCAGCCCATGCTCACCAGCCCTCTAGTGGCAGGTGACAGCTCAGCAGGTGGGGGACACTCAAGCGGTTTTTAACTTTAAGGTGTGACTGCTCCAAACTTGAGCTAGCACTAATACCAATCAAAATGCAGCGTGTAATGAGGCCCTTTTGTGCTCTGGATTTACAGGTTCAGAGAATCAATTTAGCCTGTTTTTGCTTTCCTGAGACTTTGGTGTCATGTCAGACTTCTGGAGCTTGACCCTACATCTCCAGTTTCACTCATTATATCATTGGCAATCCCTTAATTTGAGGATGATCTCCACCCTGACACACTGATGGGTCCTGAGGTGACTTGAGAGTCCAGTCCTTGAACCACAGATCTGTCTGCAGTAGTTGCAGGTCTTTGCACAGAGAAAAGTAGACCAGAGGACAGGATTTCTTGCCCTTTTTTTTCTCCATTCTCTCTTTTCTGCTTTGAGAGCAAGACACTTCACCTTGAAGTGGGTTGCTGCTTGTTTGTGGTTACTATACCACTGGAATAAGTTAGTTGCCAGCTACTTCCTGCTTTTGATGTTCGCATCTGTTTTCTTAAGGTATGCCTTTAATGTGTCTGTAGCATTTGGGAGTTGAGTCAGGTATCTGTTCAAAATGTGCAGTTCAGTGAAGTTGCATTTTGAGGATCACCAACTCAACACTGGTAACATTGGTTTTAGCAAGGATGCTCGTATATGGACTAGATGACCTCCTGAGGTCCCTTCCAACCCTAATTTTCTACGATTCTATAATTTGTCTGATGATCTTTCATGTGATGTGGAGGATTTTCCAGAGGCATCATTGTTGATACCTCTCTAGGTGCTTGAGCTGACAGCTGTAAGTCACCCATGACTCACTCTATGTCATCATATCCCAGGTCAGATTCACAGACACCCCTTATTGCCTTAGTCCCCCATTACTTCGCAAACTTTGTCTCTTCTTGTGCATTTCTGCTCTGTTTGCCCATTTCTGGTGGGCCTTTGCTTTATCCATCCATTCAGTTCTCACTAGTGTTGTGAGAGCTTTCTCCTCTGCACTTCCTGCCATCTGGAACTGCTTTCCTGTCTCTGCCTCATTGACTCTCTGACTCATTTCAAATCTCAGCTGAACATTTATCTTTTCTACCTTGCCAATTCCTCTTAATTTTTCTGTCCATCTGCTTGTATTATTTAACGCTGTAAAAGCTTTTAAGGGTACAAATTTTATGATAGACAGTTTGCAAAACAGAGATAGTATTATGCAGTTTATACAGACATTGTCCCAGGGATAGATATGCATATTGTTAGCATCAAACTAGATATACCTCATTTCCCCTAAGATATTTTCAGCATTCCATTATCTTGGAAAAAAAAATTAGAGGTGTATATTTACATTACATAGCAGCCAAAAAATGTTTTCCTTACTAAAGCTGCAGTGAGTAGAACAGATGGGATTTCCCCCTGCTCTATATCACTCTCTGTCCCTCTTTTCCTCATGCCCCATCATTCACTTTTCACATCTCTCAGTCTTTGGGTCTGAGTCCAAGTGTACTGAAATCAACAGAAATGTTCCCATTGAGTCTAGTAAGATGTAAATCATGATCTTTGCAGTCTTGCATCTCTTTCTTTCTCTCTCTCTTAGAGATAGGCCTGAACTAAACTACAGATCTGACCAATCTGATATCTGAGCTTAGATACATTTTGTAATTACATCTCCCATCACACCTCTTCACTTAGTCAATAATGCAAGCGTCAGAATATGCTGAGCAGTAGTAGTGAAGAGCTTTGTGAATTTTGACTTTCTGTTTTTGTGGCTCAACTAAAAAATGCTGGGGATTTTTTTTTTTTTGGATCAATGATTCTTGCTTAAACAAACAAGCAACAAGTTCAGTTCTGATCAAACAAAAAAATGGTTTTTGAACTATTTTCCTAAATTAAATTGAGCCACATTTCAAAACAAAAAATCACACTAAAATAAAACGTTACTGTGGCAGTGCACCTTTGGTACCTGCCACTTTAAGGGCAGAAGCAGGCATCTGCCAGGTGCCTGATAAGGGTGGACATTTTCAAACATAGGCCAGAGGCAGTAGTTTGTGTTGAGCAGTTAAAGAGGTAACATCAGGCTGAGCTGCTCCTAGAACACCTTGGAGGTAAGAGTGAGGCTATGGGGATGGGTCTAGGACGTGACCTGAAACTGTACCCTGTTGGAATAAGGAGGTCTGGTGGGACTGCCAATGGCATGGCAGCCCCACTTAAATACCATGACTGTGAATCTCCCTGGTGTAAGGTGGGTCAGGGTGCCTAAATCCCAGTCCCCACCTTCAAGTGGGTTACTAAGAGGGAGGAGTGGGGCCAGGCATGGCTGTGGCCACCTGGGCCCACAGAGGTGCAAGAACCCAGAGGCCCTGGGGAGGGGGGCAGTTGTGTGGCACTAGGGAGGGGGCAGTTGAGAGACTCTGAGAGAGCAGGGGTGTATGTGGGCATGCCCAGAGTAGGGTGCATCCTTACAGCCTGAAGGACTGGGTGTAATTTGGGGTTGAGTAGGGCTGATCCTAATCCTAATCTTGTAGGATTTTTTTTTTCTTTATTTTACTGGAGAGAACCAGGATCCCTGCTCATAATGCTATCACCTCTCCAGCCTTGCAATTCTTACTCCTCTGTTATCATAGCTGCCACAAACACTAGAGCAGAAGATGACTGCGTAAGTCTTTTAATATGTGGAGCAATAATTGAAACCAATGTGAATGGCAAAATTCCTTAGCAACTTGTAGGCTTTAACCCTAACAGTATGTATAGTAATTAAACACACAAAGGTCCCCTCTATACATGCAGGGAAAGGCACAATGAGATGTAATGCATGATCTACACAATTACGCCTCCTGCCATGCCACACATGCACCGACACCCACAAGAAGCAAGCTCCCATGGCTGGAAGCCCTCTCAGTTGAGGGCCTCCCAGCCACAGGGATGTCCCAAGTACCCCAGGGCTGGCAGGATCACGGCAGCTGCTATCTCCCAGGATCAGAGGGAGTGTGAAACCCCTGGGCGTGGAGCAGCATGGCTGCCATCATCCCCCAGGCCTGGCTTCTGATGCACCTCTAAGCATGGGGGAACATGGTAGCCATGATGCCCAAGGCCAAGGGGTTTCATGCAGTCCCAGGGCACACTCCCAGCTGCCAGGACTCAGCTGGGATCCACAGCTGTGTGACCCTGGGACCCTGTGCTGGCAGCTGCTGGGACTGAGAGTCCCCTCATTTGCAGGACTCCCAACCCCAGCTTGGCATGGTACACCCCTGTAGCTGGGAGACCTGTCAGCTGAAACAGCTCCCAGCCACAGGGGGGATCCTGATAAACATGCAAATTAAATCTTAATAACAACCAGCTATAAAATTACACATTTTTGAGGTCTAACCTTATAGATGTTTGGAGCTTTTTGTTTGCACATGTAGTTGGTCTGAAGGCAGTTGAGCAATTAACCAGTTAATTGCACAATACCTGTAACATGTAGAGGGGGCTAATTAAATAACAATATCACAAATGAAAAATTCGTTCAGTGCTAAGTAAAAGATTCAAATAAATATTTAATTAAATAACTTAAAAGGCTGAAAAGGGTATTTCCAAGCCTACTTTCAGCCTCTGCAATCTTTCCTGCTATTCTTTGTCTTTGCATCCATTTTCATAGCTCTTAGCTGGCTTGACATTATGTGGTTGCCCTTCCATGCTAAATTCATTACTACTTTCTTAAAAGCTATTAGAACATAGTAGTGTGCAGGTCTGCCAGCCCTTCTGCACCCCTCCATCACTAAGCCTGCTCATGGAGCTTTAGCCTTAAGCATTTTGTAGTAGGGAACTGTTGATATCAATTATTGTCCCTCCTTCTGCTGCCCGTTGAAGGCAAGATGGCTTTTTTTTCTTGTCATCATGGAGTCCTGTAAGAGAAGGATCAGACCTAAAGCTTATCAGTTCATTTTACCCTGGTTCCCAGCAGAAGCAGAAAAACTGCTACTGGTTCTTGGAATAAAATGTGAGCATTTATAAATTATACTGCCAAAGCCTGATATTCTTAATCAGCTTTCACTCTATTTCTTACTTTGCCAAGAACACCAGCCAAATCAATGTAAGAACTTCCTACTTCCAGATCAGCAGGATATTTTTTTCTTTCCTTGCTGCTTATTCTTATTTGCATTGTTATTGCAGAAACGCCCAGATTGCTTAATCAGGATTAAATATGTATCTGATAGGCAGTGTACAAACCTATAAAAGCCACCAGAAATAATATTCCGTCCAGCATATCTCTGAAAGCTTCTACTAATACAGTTCCTCTAAACCTGGGGCTGGCAGTATTTTACAAGCTGTGGGCTGAAAAAAGCTGGTTCCAGCCCAATGCAGGCAGGTGGCTTCCATGGTGCACCAGTAGCAGGGGCTTTTCCCATGCATACACTGGGGCCAGCCAGCTGAGAACTGCATCCATGCCACTGCTGCTTCTCCCAGCCCTCCATTCCCCAGTTGTGGTATGGGTGCAATTTCCAGCCCATGGACAAATTCACTAGAACTGTAAATTTGATCTGTGCTGCCACCATTTCTCCCTGCTCCCACTCTCTTTCCAGCTGTGGTGCAGGCACAACTGGAAGCTACCTGGACCTAGTTCAGCTCCCCACCAGCTGAAGCTGTGCCTGTACCTCAGCCAGGGAGCAAGGCTGTGTGGGAAAGGCCAGCAGCACAGGTACTGCCAGCTGTTGGGCCTCAGCACTAGTATAAGCAAAGCCCCTGCTGCTGATGTGGCACTAGGGTGGCCATCGTAGAGGAAAGTCTGGTTGTCCTCTGTCCTATTTTTCTTGAAGAGAAAAATAGAGGACATAAAGTCATCTGGTTTTGTATCAACAGAGGACAGAGTAGCAGAAAACCAGAATGTCCTCTATGATGGCCACCCTGTGGCACTGAAACCACTCAGCCCATGTTGGACTGGAGTTGTGGGGTAGGGAGCAGTGGCAATGGCATAGGTACAGATGGAAGCTGCCCAACCCAGGAAAAGCCCTCCAGGTCTGTGGTCTGGGTCTATGAGCCAGATCCACTCTGTGGACCATACGTTGCTCTAAACACCACTCATTAGTAGGCTCTTATTCAGCAATGTTCTTAAGTACTTCAGTAACTTTAAGACCTTGAGTAGTCCCACATGTGCCTAACTAGAAGAACCACTGAAGTCAATTTGAGTAATTGTGTGCTTAAATGTAGGCTAACTAATTTGCTGAACTAAAGCCAAAGTATACAGTGGCTTAAACAGCCATAAAATAGTCCGATCTCAGCAAAGCAAGAAGCCTTTTTTGTAGTTCATTATTGATTCTGTTAGGGTTTATTATTTACCACCTAAGTAATATCCATCAATGAGAATATTTTTTTAAATACATGCATAATGAGAATGGGGCTGCAATAGGATATCAATGTTAACAGCACTTAGGAAGGAAAGAGTTCTCTTGCTATTCAGTTTGTCTTTTGTGAGTTATGATTTTTTTTCTTTCACTCCTGGGAAAAACATTTCTCCCTCAGTAACTAGCCTTATTATATATTTTTCTCCATATCTATACATTTAGCTCTCCACTTTTTTGTGTCAGTGATGATAAAACAAATGCTCATAAAAGCACAGGACTAAGAATAATTTTCCAGCCTTTCATAAGAGGTTTGTGGAGGATGATTTCAGTAGATGGATTGTTCTGATCACCAGGTTTATGACATATACAATATGTGGGGTGTGGCACCTCTCTGCTCTTATCTGCAGTGCTGTGGATAAGACTGCTGTCATCAGGGTTGGTAGAAGACAGTTGATCTCAAAGTCTTCCTTTCTCCCTTCTTGATGCATGACATCATCTTGCATTATCTCATCTAACAAGCCAGCATGATGTCTGATAATTCTGTGTGCATTTAACTTATGGAGGAGCTTTTATCCTAGGCTGGATAGCTGTTAACAACTTCGATACTATTGGACTCTAAATTTGGGGCAGATGGAAGTAAATGGGGTGTCAATGAGAAGCAGAGAATCCCTAGCATTTATACATAGTCTACATCTGTGCATTTTTTTTCTTTTTTTAAAGAACAGATTGTACAACTAAGGAGGAAATGATTATACCAATCTGAATGATGTAACTTGAATTCTGTGGGGGAGATTAAGAGGAATTTTCCTGCACTGTGAAATTTTCAAATGATAGAAAAAAAGTAGTTTAAAGCATTGCTAGCAATGTGCTGAATTACCAGTGGGAGATGTGAATACCTGCAAACATAACCCACTTATCTCTCTGGCAAACTAAGAGAAAAATTTTGCATAGCAGGCAAGTTAAGAAAACAAATGAACATTAAATAACCTTTTAAAAAAAGATTTCCCTTTCTTTTTTGGAAGTGGGAAAAGAATACAATTAGTAGACAAACAACTTCAACAAAAATATAGTCATTTTAACCACAGGCCTTTATAAAATGCACCGTTTTGAATTTCCCAATTATATCTACATGCTGCTTTCCAGTGAGAATGAAGAAAAATAAAATCCTCCAGACAATTCTGTTTCAAATTATACATCACATCATGAAGTAATGCACTGCTGTGTTAAATGTGTGTTGTGTCATGTCCTGACCCATCAGAGGTTTTTTTTTCTTTTTTCCTGTTGCTCCTAGATTTTCAAGAAGCCACATAATCACATGTCCAACCCCTTTTCATACAGTTTCTTCAGTATCTTTAAGCAGATTCCACTGAGTACCACATGCACATTGTAACTCCTTGGTACCCATTAGCAGTATGCATTTTGTTTTCAAAACTACAGAGTATGTGTGTTTTCTTTTCTGACAGTTGCTCAGGCAATATGGTATTTAAATCAACTATGCAAACTGGAGTACAAAAGCAGAACCCATTGGCCCTTTACTTGCAGCTGTTAGAGAAGTTGTGAAACACCCTAACCCCCGAGTCCATCAGGTGCACCTTTTATATGCGCTCCCAAAGTGTTCTTACATGTTCAGGGGTGCCCATCACTCAGCCCCAAAGCCTTCCCTGCCCTCTGGTTCTTGACCACTGAGAACAGACTATAACATTCCAAAGGACCAATCTTTGCTCAACTCACCTAGGTCTTGTTAGACCTTGGCACAGGGAGCTTTACCAGCTAGAAAAATCATACTCTTGTTTAATCATACACTCAAAAAACTATAGATTCCGCCTTTCTTTGGAAATGGCCTTCCTGTATGGTCAAATGCTCTGAAATCTCCTTTACCATGGGTAATAATAATAAGTTATAAAAGATAACAAACAAAACTTATAATAAGAGCAAGCATAAGAAATCGGCAATCAAATGCTGAGATTCAGAGATAAATATAAAAAGAAACAAAAGGAAATATCTTAACAGTAATTTGATCTTAATCTGTATTTTAAACCTACGGCTCCATCTTCTACTTGGCTCAATGGGTTAGAAAATGGCTCCTGTGTCTGAGCTTCCTGTCAGGACTCCCTACAACTTTTCTTGTCAGTTGAAATACCCAGCCCACTGGCTGGGGAATGAAAGCACATTCTGCCTGGGAAGCTTTAGACAAACACTTGCTGTCAAGGTAAAACTTTTACGTATAGGTTCTTATCTGGTTATTTGCATACATACATCCATTGGATTCCTGGAGAGGCCATACTATGCATATAACTGCCCCCCCCAAGTGTTTGTTTACCAGGTCAGAAGTCTTTCCTGGTCTAATTATGATGAGAAGAATATTTACATCCTTTCAGACGCAACGTTTACTAATCCAGTTTCTTAAAGATACTGGGCGCATCTACACATTCATTAATGCACCATAGTTACTGCACATTTAAGTTTAGTACTTGCATTACCAAGTACTAAATCAATGCACATTAACTAGCACTACTGCACAGTAGCACCAGTGCACGGGCTTTTAGCAATGCTAACTGTACGGTAGCCTAATACTACTGCGCAGTAGCGTATTAGCACAGTTTTTATTCTGCACGCTACTAAGTAGAATTAGGCTATTGTTCAGTTAGTGTCTCATGTGGATGTACTCACTGTTTCTCATTTTCTCCACTGTGAGAGATGTCCTTCCCTGAATAGCCTGAAGTCAGGTGTCATGCTCACCACAGGACTCTCCTCTTAGAACGTAAATTCAGCATGGTCTGGAAGGGTCTGACTCATGTGCTTTGGACCATGTATATAAGGGTCTATTTAACTGGCTAATCAAACGTACTCATAGTTTCATAGTTGGTAGGGTCGGAAGGGACCTGAGCCGATCATCAAGTCCCACCCCTGCCATGGCAGGAAAAAGTACTGGGGTCAAACGATAGGGTCATTCTGTTTCAAAGGATACATCCCATCATGAAGTAATGCACTGTTGTGTTAAATGTGTGTTGTGTCATGTCCTGACCCATCAGACACTTTTTTTTTTCTTTTTTCCTGTTGCTCCTAGACTTTCGAGAAGCCACACAATCACAGGAAAAAGTACTGGGGTATACTCATATTGGATGCTAATTCTTCATGATTATTTCTCAGCCATTTGGGTTATGAGCCACTCCCAGGTGCAAAAAGTCATTGTTTAGGGACTGACACCCATGTATCATTATCTTGTTATGCAGTCCTGGCTTGTTATAGTATATGACATACATTTATATCAAATACAACAATGGTTATAAAGATAAGGACAATATAGCTTGGTGCAGTCTATAATGGAGACTATACGTACCATATCAGTAAAACAAGCTGAAGAAAATATGCGTGACATCCCACGAATACCTCAAAATATTGTAACTTTATGATAGAAGTAACTTGACTATATTTTCTTTGAAGTTTACAAGAAAAGGAAAGGACACCAGCAACATTTTTCAGCTGTGTATTTGTTCATTGGGAAAGGCCTTCACAAAGGTTAATAGAAAGTTTGAAAGCAAGGATTTCATTTGGAGTAAGACATCTGTTGGAGTTTTGTCCTTAGTTGGTTTCGATAAGATGCTGCTGAGTATGGCAAGAAGTTCAAAGCAAGGCAGAGACAAAGCTGCCTAAAATACAACATATGCAAGCTCTCCTAAAGGGATTTGCTAATATTTGTCTGTCTGTCTGTTTCTTTTTCCACATCCTGTTGTGGTGTTGGTGAAAATAGTGATGTCTGTTGAGGTAAAAGTGCACGAGCAGAAGAGGCTTTTGTTCTTTACATAGATACCTTCAGGAGAAATCAAAACAGAAGTACACATCCTAAGCCTTTAAGTGATTATTTGAATTGTTCTCAATATCACACTCTATTTCCATGGCTAACTTAAAGAATTATTATGTTAGCACCATAGGAAATAGCCTTGAAGGGCCATGCTGCTTTGTAATAAGAGGCATTGTCTGGTATGTCTGGGGGGGAAAAAAAAACACCACCACAAAATTCAGCAGTACTTAAAAGAAGTGAAATGATTCCAATCTGAACAAAATGTCACGGTTGTTCCCAGAAGTGTCACAACAGGGGAACATGGGAGTACAAGATAAAGCTCTGCTGAAAATGGTTAGGTCCCTTGATAGCTGTAGTCAGCTATGGCAGAAAAAACAAAGACATTTCTTACTGTGCAGCAGAAGTGTATGCTGGGCATTAATAAAGGAATAATTTTAGGGAAGTCACACTGACATCATAATGTAATGCAAATTTCATTTGCTTTAATGAAAGCATGACAAATCCTTCCTATCCTACAGCAATTTTAGTTACTCTTTTAATGGTGTTTTTGTCAGTTTTCCTGCTTTTTCGTATGCAAAAAAAAGTGTTTTCAACAGATTATTCAAACTGAAAATGTCTGAGTGCTTCTTAAAGAGCATAACCTATGTTCAGGAACTTGTATGGGGGCCATGTTTTCTTTATAAAAGCATTCAATAAAAAAGTTGTTTGCGCTGACACATGCATTATACTGAAATTGGAGGAAAAGCAGAAGCAGAGAACAATAAGGAAATTCAGATCAATTGTTAGTCATAAACTTTTGGAATAGGCACAAAAATAGCTGATATTTTAAGAAAGGAAATGCAATAGATCTCATTTATTTGGTCTTCAGTAGAGCATTTAATGCAGCGTAACAGGGCAAATTATTAGTTAAAGTGGAAGAGAACTGCAATGTGTGTAAGCTCCTGGTTAAAAGGGAGAAAGCAGTTGGTGGGACTAAGAGGGAAAGTGTCTGACTGAGGGGACATTATAAGTGGAATTCCTCAGTGGTTGGACATAGGGTGATCTTGTGTAATATTTTCATTAATGACGTTAACATGAAACAGCGATTAAATATGCTGACAATCCAAAAGTAGGAGGCATTAATAGTACACAAAAGAATCAGTGAAAAAATGGATGACCAAGAGAACTGTAGTAACAAATACAAGATCAAATTTATTAACAGAAAGTACATGATCATGCTTTCAGGGACCAGTAAGAGAATGTCTCCTAAAAGCTGGGTGTTCATTGGTGGGAGACATGAAGAGAAGTACCTGGGTTCACTAGTTGACCACAAGATGACTATGAGCTGCTAATGCAGCCCAAACTTGGAAAAAAGTTTTAATGCAGTCTGTGACCGCCGAGCTTCGATTTAACCACTTTTGAGCAGTTTTCACCTTGCAGGTAGATGTCAAACACCTGTTGGGATCTTGTTTCATAGTTTCATAGTTTCTAGGGTTGGAAGGGAC
>NW_017729033.1:90707788-90715859 GCF_001723915.1 Gavialis gangeticus | reverse complement strand
TGGTCAAGCTCCTCTGTTTGGGTAGGGGGTCTATAGTAGTACTTTGTTGGTGCCAAAGTAGCTCTCTTCTCTCCGTGTCCACAACCCTGTTCTTGCCCGCCATGACATGATGTTCCTCAGTGTGAGGGGTTGGTTTACAGGATACCCCATGGCCCAGGATCACTCAGCGGTCACTCACAGGGCTCCGCCACCCCTACACCCCGGCCTCACGCCACCTTCGGTGCATCCCTCACCTGCTGGTCTTGTTCCCAGCCATGGGGTGACACCACCTGACCTGCCTCTAAGTGACCACGGGTCCCAGCCATGGTGCTCACCATCAGGCTCGGCCCCACAGCCCTCCTCACCTGCACCCCTTCCTTCAGGGAAAGGAAAATCAAAGGAAACTATGGCCTCGCAGAGGCTTCCCTTCAGCCTCAATCTGTGGCCACACTCCCCAGCTCTCTATCCTTTAGCCAGGGTTGCCTAGATGAATGAAACAACCAAAATGCTGACCGCCCAGTGTCTCCCTATCCTCTAATCAGTCTGCTCCAAGCCCTCCCCGGCTCCCTTCTGGCCCGACCCAGACTGATCACCTCCAGCATTCCTCCCACCTGCTCTACTCTATCTGTGCTGGGTGGCAATACCTGCCCCGATTGTACCCCCTTGGAGGACAGCCCCCGGGAGAGCCCCCTGGCAAGGCTGTCTCCATGCCCCATTGTCCCAGCACCCCACTTGTGGTTTGCTTTACCCCCTGGCACTCTTCCAGCCACGTCCTCAGGTGCCGTGCCTCCAGCTCCAGCATTGGCTGGGGCAGTCTCCAGCTGAGAGGTCTGGTCCTGCTCTGTCTGTGTCCCAGCCGGCTCTCCAGGCTCCGCGTTTCTTGCAGCAGACACTCCTCTTGCCGAGGGTGACAGCTGCTGCTCCTCACCTGGGCTATCTGGG
The DNA here is from genome assembly GCF_001723915.1 of Gavialis gangeticus. Classification (NCBI taxonomy): domain Eukaryota; kingdom Metazoa; phylum Chordata; order Crocodylia; family Gavialidae; genus Gavialis; species Gavialis gangeticus. Next base: position 90,714,938 of record NW_017729033.1, on the reverse strand, counting down.
TGTCCATCTGTGACATCACTAGCTGGTCACAATTGAACAAAAAGGCGGCTAACGAGCCATGCGGGCTCCTCCCTCTGCCTTGTGCACGTTTCATCCTGAGCTGCAGGTGAGTCCTGTTCATTGCTTTGCCTCCCGGGACACAGTCTTAGGCTGCATCAGGCAACACAAGGACGTATAAATGTCATGATAGAAAGCACTGATAGGATTCCACCTGGACTACTGTCCATAAGTAGCAACCTACCAAAACTTCAATTTCGTGGATTTTGCAAAATCTGGCATTGTCCGTGAAATTGGGATGACTGATTGAAAAGAAAATGCTGGCTCCCCAGAGGGAGTTAGCAATCCTCAGAGTGATGCTGCAGTCTGCTGGGGTCAGGAAGAGAGGAGGGGGGGCCTGTCAGCTCAAAAGGCTGTCAAGATGATTGTTGCCCCTGCCCCTCACCGCTGATTGGTTGTGAGGGCTATTTGTCATGTGGCCCCACTCCTCTCCATCAGCTGGCAGGGTTGGGCCACATGACAGGCAGCCTTCACAGCCAGTCAGTGGCAAAAGGCAGGGTCACCGTGGCCCCTCATCCAGTCAGAGGCTTGAGGGGAAGTTCTGCCATGCTACTCAGCAAAATAGCTTCTGGGCCCCGCATTTTGCCCATGAAATCAGGGCACAGCCACCCTGAATTCAGTAGGTTCCAATCCATAAATAAATTAATCCTTCTTGAACAGGGATTATATGAAAAGGGTTATTGATATAAAGAAGAGCTCTTAGCTCTCCATTTCCCTGATCATCTTCTGGAATGAGACTAAAAGAGCACAGATTTGTTTAGTCTCACAAAATGAAAGCTAAGAAGAGAGATGATTACTTTCTATAAATATATCAGAAACCTAAGCACTAGATCAGAAAAGTGTTATATAAACTTGAGCATAATCTTTGTACAGTCAAAAATGGATATAAATTAGCCTGGAAATTATAAGAAGGCTTCCAACCATCAGCAGCCTTGAAAACACATTAGTAGAGGCAAACAACATTATTTCTTTCCTTTTAACATGGGGATTGAGTAGTTTTATGAAAGGAATAATTTGACAATTGCCTGTGATGGCACAAAACTGGATTTGGTGATCCAAGAGTAGCCTTCTGTTCTCATGTTTCCAGAACAATCCACAGAAGAAACAGTAGAGCTTTGAGTGTTAGTTGAGTCATGATCAGTCTAACTATGAAACGATTGAGAATAAATATTTAGGGTCTGCTGTCAAGGGCCAACTGTATTAAAACTGAAATTAAATAAAGCTGTGAATCCATACACCTTTAAATTTCATGGCCATTGAAATTCAAATATAGATTTGAATTCTGATCTGAGACTCATAGTTGATTTTTAGACGTAAAAAACAACTAAGTCAAACCTGGATTTTATTTCTCCAGTCAAATATTGGGAAAGTCTTTATTTGAATCCAAACTTTGCATGTTAGGCTTACTCCAACTGTAGTTATCCATGATCCAGAACTATGTAAATTCTTATGTCGGATCTGTCTATGATGGTGGGTGAGAAAACTAGTGTCTCCACTTTTTACATGGGGACAATGGTCTTTGCCTTCCTTACAGGATGGGATTTTAGAATGATCACCTAATGCCTGTACAATGTTTTATAGGTTGAAGTGCTCAGTTGTACTGTCACTGCATATTTCAAATATAAGTTCCTGAAATTTCCTTTTTCTCCTGTTTTGGCCAGCAAACAGAGTAGCAAGGATGGGAGAGGGCTGGAGAAAGTACAGAAACAGGAAAAAGAACTGGGACCTTAAGTGCATGAATGGTATTGCAGAAAGAAAAAGTTTGTGGAGCAGTTTATATAGATGTGAGCAAAGTAGGAAAGAGAAAAGGAGAAAGTATTAACATTTTTGCAAGACGAAGAAAAAGTAAAAGGTTCCACTTTTCCAGTAGTTCATCAGAGGAATTAATTGCAAAGTTAAGAAGACTGGAGAGAGGGAGGTTATCTTTTGAGAAGTGTGCCCTCTTCCCCCCCCGCAGAATTCCCTTCTTTCTCCAGTCTCTCAGTTCTAATCCTCAAAGGGAATTTACAAAACACCTTTCATAGATGAGCCTATGAACTTCTCTTCATAAATCTACCAGATACAAAAAATCATTGGATTTATGACACATTACAACCTACCTGACATCTGATGCCCCAGATTAACCTGCCTCCAGCTGATTACTCACATTACTTCACACACTTCTCTCCCTCCCCCCTGCCTTCCCCTCCTATCTTTACTCATTGTCTTCCAAACTTTCACTCATTTGTATTATCACAGACCTCCTTTTAAATTAGCTTCTTTTCTACCTTGGAGAACACATAACACCAACAGTCTCCCTTTGCCTGACAAAGGGTGTTTGTACCCAAAAGCCTGCAAAGAACTTTTTTCCAACTATTTATTTGGTCTAATAAAAAATATCACATCTATCCAAAGAATCTTGCCTGAGAGGGAATCTTGCCTGTATTAGGGAAGTCAGACTAGGGAGACAGTGAAGAATAAGGTTCTTGCCATGACAATGAAGCCTCTACCCAAGGGGAATCCCTGTGCAAATGAAGCATGTGGTATTTTTGCTAATTGTTAGAAAACTCATCATTGAAATGCAACTCTTTTTTTTTTTTTTTTTTAGATATTAGTATACTATACGAGCACTTCATATTCTTCAATCTATGTATCTTCACTGGGAAGGCAGACACTTTTTTTTTACAAACCAGGAACTGAGATAAGAGAACTAAATGATTTGCCCAATGCCATACATGAGTTTTTGGCAGGGTAAGAAGCTGAACCCAAGTCTAGAGTCCTGAGACAGTACAGCAAGCACTGCAGCATGTATCTGAGATTACATCTGGACTAAATTCTGGCTCAATGTTATTGAATTGTGCTATGTTAAACCAAAAAAGAATTTCCTTCAATCAAGTTCCTACCCTAAAGTATAGGTAAGTTGGTATTTGAATGTGCCGATTAGTTCAACAGAGCTGATATCCTGGTTCACCTGAATTAAATGGAGAATCTTCTATAGGTTGTCCTGGAACCAAAATTGCACCCAGATAGTTATTATAAAGTTTTATGTTTTGGTTTGTATTTTGTTTTTTGCTTATTTTATTTCTTACTCTCTTTATTTTTGTGGATTTCTGGAAAAAATGAGTCTGTCGTCTAGTAAATTAAAATAAATGGATGTAAGTTCTAATGTATGCATTCTCCTTAAAACAAACAATAAATAACTAGTATACATGGCTAAAAGCAATGTCATTATGTTACATGTTATTGATTTGTGTTTTATCTCATACAGATATTTCTTTTTCAGAATTGAAGGATGAAGTATAGTCTCACAAGAATGTACCAAGAAAGGGCTATAACAAATAACTATTTCAGCTTGCTGTAGACTGAGAGAAATTACCAAGGCTTAGTAATTAATTCATGGGCCTTCTGGTGCATTCTTAGGTTATGGCTTCCGTCATAGCACATAAAAACCTTTCTGCTGGTGGTTTTTAAGTTTTAACATCAACTTTCCATCCCTGCTGAACACCATTCATTTTGTTTTCATTCAAATCATGCCAGCAGAGTACTGGGTATTTGAAAGGCATTAGCACAAAGTCCATAAGCACTTTTGTAGCAGGAGCCATCTTCTTTCATGCATTTGCAGCACTTAGCACACATGGGGTTTGCCCCTAAGTAGGGCTCCTGCTTGCTACCACATTAAAAATATTCAGTAATAATATCCTGAATCTGGTATTTCTTACAATGCAGTTATGACAATTATGGTATTTGTAAGACCCTAGTGTTCTCCATCAATTTCAAGGGCTAGTCTTCATTTACCCCACATCAAAATCAAAATCTCTGTACGTGAAAGAAATGACAATCTACAGGGTTCTGTTTTGAAGAGGTAGAATATTTCTCACTGAAGAAAGGTACAGGAAATTGCTGCAGTTCCAAAACATTTTCAGCAATCAGAACAGTTTTCAAATTGTAGGGTACATGTAAAACACAAGGGAAAACTACCATAAACAAAACATTGTCATTTATTAAAAACATAGGAAGCTATAGTGCTGCTCCAGCAGCATCCCTACTGAGAAATATTGTCCATCTCACCTAAATATACATAATTCCACTATATTGTTATAGTAACTTAACAGAGATGGCTTATGCTATTATGATTTACGGTTAATAAGATTTTGCCAGGGGTTGGTTGGTTGGTTTGTTTGTTTGTTTGTTTTACTGACTCTTTAGAGAGAGATGGGGTTAACAGAACAAACATTTTTTTAAAAACTTTTCCTGTTTCTTAAGATGTCAACTACCATTCAAAGACTGATTATTACCTTTTCATGTTCGTCTGTTTTGAAAACATTTATAGACAGCAGCAAAAGCAAGTACATTTAATTTTATGGGTGCTTTCAATTGTAATTATGTCTTGCTTTTCTTACCTTTAAAAAAAAAAATGGATTTAAACATTTACACCTAACAGATTTTTCCTTTATACCAGTGACATCCAAAATCGCCCATCCCTGATGCTCCTGTAACTGAGCAGGGTAACCTCTGTGCTGAATAACATGTACAAAATCAAGGCCCCAGAGGAGAAATCTTCATCATCAGAATAGAATTGAACTTGAACTTTGTGAGTTTTAGGCAGAGGCCATATTTCAGCTCCAGAGAGTTGGTTCAAACTTCACTGCATCCCTCATTGACTATCTTGAATCTTAATCACATAGGAATGAGAGATACTGAAGAAATGCAACTGAGGTTAGAATATGGCTTATCACTGTTTGGAAATAAATTTTCTGTTGATCACAAATAATACTTAAATCAACTAAGATGAAAAAGTGCAATTCGTTGCTCTCTTACATTAAGCATATAACATTAGCACATGATTAAGCAGCAGATACTTACCATTTTACACAATTCCTGCAACTATGAATACACTCGTTCTCAAAGAACTACTGGATGCTGAAGTTTTTTTTCCCCTTCTTTGTAACTGCACTACTGCTTCTTTTTGCAAATGTTCTTTGATACTTGAACTGAATAGCTCAATAAAACAGGAGATCAGCAGGTATCCTTTGTTTACCATTGAACAAACTGTTCCTGGCAAACTGGTATATTTGTAGAATAATGCAGCTGAATACACAGTTGGGCTTGGTGGCACAATGTTACTCATGAGGTTTCTTTCAATACAGGTAGACAAGCAAATCGAAACACTCGGGCAGCTAGACAATTTGTCCTCCAAAATGTCTCTAATTCTTTCTAAAAAGTGAGTTGTTTTTCTATTGGCAATTGATTTTCAGCATTATTTTTGTCTTGAAGAGAAATTATCACAGTCCACCCTTTTCCTGAGAACAGGCCAGTACAATAAACAACCCTAGAAACCTTGCTTTTTGATCAAGTTTGCTTCAAGTATTGTTTGACTAGGTTTTCAGAGATCTTGAAACATTTTGCATTTCACTCAGTCTCTTTCAGCTCTCATGTTGTACCCACTCAGGGGGGTGTTGGAAGAGGAACTGTGATGCATTTGTGATCTCTGTATTTTTTCTTCTATTTCTATTAAGCTGTCCTGTTTTGGCAAACAAACAACTTTGGGCAAAAAAAGGAAAAAGAACACTATCAGGTAAAAAGAGGGTCTTTTTACACCCTATACTGTGAGTTGCACAAATGTTGGTTGGTATTAGTGCTAGCTCAAATTTGGAGCAATTGCATGTTCAGGCCAGCAGCATCCAGGAGGACTGAAAGGTAAGAGTCCCCCCAACTCCCATTCCAGGGCTCCACCCACCCCCTGGTCCAACCAGCGTGTGGAGTGGGTGGAGCAGGCTCCAAGTTCACCAGCTGCCTGCATGGTCCCTTCCAGGGGAACAGGGTTAACCTGCTTGCCTGGCCCATGGTGCCCTTGCTGATGTTGGGCTGCTGCTCTTTTGCTTTCAGTCTGGCCCAGACAGCAGTGACAGCAACTGAACAGAAAGTTTAGCCCTACCTTGCTTGCTCCATGGGGCAAACAGTATGGGCAGCCACCAGTGTGGGAGGGTAGCAAGGGGAGCAGTGAGTTAGGGATCCTGGGCTCTGTGGGGGGGGAGGTGGGGAGCAATGGGCCCTATCTGGACGATTGGGGGAAAGCAGACAGGTGGGCTGTTTAAACTAAGGTGTTGCCTCTAGTGGTTACACTTTAATGTAACATATGCTGGGCAAAACAGATCAGAGATAATCTTGCCCTGGAGTGACATAACTTGAAGCCACATGAGTGCTTAAAAATAGTTTCAGGTGTTAACGTACAGAGAATCTAGGTTTTAAGAACTCCGGGAGCTGACCAAAATTACTGTATGAAAAGACCCAAAGAAAAAGAGAGAATTTAAAACAACACTTAAAATTTATCATTCCTTTTCCCCTCATAACTGATACTTCAGTGCATTCATCAGCAGGATAGCATCACGTGTGTCAGTAGAAAGGGGAGACAGTTTTCAGTTAGCTTTTTTTGCTGCCACATACTACATTGTAAGCTAACTTAACATAACGTATAGCAAGCTTCTTTTCAACCTAGAGTTATGGGGAACCCAGATGTTGGTCAATAGTGGAAAATGTTTCACTACTAATGGTAAATGTCCATTAAAGTCAGAATTTCTTCCTCCGAATGAAAAGTCTGGGCAGTTCTTTGAACTCTGAAGAATACTGAAAATCTTTACTTGAAGATCTCTCAGGTTACACCATAACTCAGGTACTAGACAAAAATTGCTCAGTAAGGATTGCTGAATATATTGAAGATCTTCTATATTCAATAATCTATGTATTCCCAATATTTAACTGAAATGGAAAATAGTTGGTTACTAGAGCTTGAACAGTGTGCTTGCTGGCTTTAATTTACCTTAGGGTTTCAAACTGTGGTCTTCTAGTGGCAGCTGAACAATTCCTCCATTGTTTATATTTCCATAGTGAGATCTCTACGGGACTTCACAGAATCTAGCTCTCTTTCCTTCCTTCCCAGTTTTAGGAAACTCTGCTTCATAGATTTCATAGACATAAGGGCTGGAAGGGACATCAGAAGATCATCAAGTCCAGCCCCCTGCCCAAAGGGCAGGAAGTCAGCAGGGGTCATAGGATCCCAGCAAGACAGACATCCAAATGTCTTGAAGGTGTTTTAGAAAGGTGCTTGAACTACCTC
>NW_017729033.1:90697921-90702788 GCF_001723915.1 Gavialis gangeticus | reverse complement strand
CCTGCCCAAAGGGCAGGAAGTCAGCAGGGGTCATAGGATCCCAGCAAGACAGACATCCACATCTCTTGAAGGTGTTCAAGGTAGGTGCTTGAACTACCTCTGGTGGCAGTCTATTCTAAACCCTGGGGGCTTGGACAGTAAAGAAGTTCTTACTTATGTCCAGCCTGAAATCGTCATGGAGGAGTTTGTGACCATTCGATCTTGTCATCTCTTGGGGCGCTCTGGTGAACAAACATTCCCCCAGATTCTGATGAGCACCCTGATAAACTTATAGGTGGCCACCAGATCACCCCTGAGCCTCACTTTTCCACGCTGAAGTGTCCCATAGCTCTCAGCCTTTCATCATAAGGTCTGTTTTCCTAAACTCTGATCATGCGCATGGCTCTTCTCTGGACTTTTTCAAGCTTCTCCGCATCCTTTTTGAATTGTGGAGCCCAAAACTGGACGCAATACTCCAGCTGCGGCCTCACCAAGGCAGAGTGCAATGGGAGAATGATGTCCTGGGATTTGTTTGAGAAGCATCTATGGCTGCAAGCCACCATTTTGCTCACTTTACTAGCCACAGCATCACACTGAAGGCTCATGTTCATCTTGTGGTCAGTCATGATCCCCAAATCCCTTTTGTCAGAAGTGCTAGCCAGTGTAGCACTGCCGAGCTTATAAGCATGCTGCGGGGTTTTCCTCCCAAGGTGGAGAACCTTGCACTTTTTTGGTGTTAAATACCATCAAGTTCTCATGTGCCCATCTCTTGAGCCTGTTGAGGTCAACCTGGATTTCCCTCCTGTCTTCAGGTGCGGACGTTTTACCCTAAAGTTTGGTGTTGTCAGTGAACTTGGCCAGTCTGTTTCTGATGCCAGTGTCCATATCATTAATGATGATGTTGAACAATATAGGCCCAAGGACAGAGCCTTGAGGGACCCAACTGGTCACAGGACATCACTACTTGCATTCCAGGAAATTGGTAGCTGGATTTAAACACTCATTCATGCAACTTGTATGACTCCAGTGCAGCAGGACTATAAAACTACTCCTGCTGAATTGCTATTGGTATTTAAAGGCCCATTTATCTCATTCTCAACTAAATATTCTAGGCTCATGTTGTGAAGCTAAGCACTGAGATGCCATGCCTCATTTTGAGATAAGTAGGCTTATGAGTGGCTTGTATTTCTTGTTTGGTTTAGAGTGAATTATGTGCTTTCTATTGTGATTTTGCAGAGTTTAAACTTTCATTAGGAAGAAATGAAAATGTATGCTTTATATTTGAAAATGAAATATAACATTTTGCATATGAACATATAGCTTGAATTTATCTCCACTGTTACTCTCAATTTCGGACAAATTGGACCAAAACCCAAAATGACCTTTTAGTTTTATGACAAAGATGAGCTGCTCACATTTTTCTTTGTGGATGTTAACCCTAGAGTACACAGGTTTGGGAATTCCAGTTTTTCATTTTGAAGTTATCCCACTTTGTGTAGACTCTATTCTTTGAAGCATACAGTTGAACCAGCAACCAGAGAAGAGTTCACTCATATAACCAGGGTCTACAGGCATGAGATATGGAAAACCAAAGCAGGCATGGAGATCAAGCTAGGATCCAAAATTTAAGGACAACAAAAAGTCCTTGACAGGTACATGAGGAGCAAGGGGAAAAAAATCAAGCTCCACTGTGGGACTCTTAGTGAATATGGAAGGGCAGCCCACAGTAGATTCCCATAAAAAGTGGAGCTCCTAAATGGCTACTTTACATTGGTATTCCAGAACGCTAACAGGAGTTGTGCACCTGTCCAGAGGCCCAGGGAATATGGGGAAGTCAACAGACAACATGAAATCAGCCCCAACGAGGTGAGGATCCTCTTAGAACAATTGGACATTTTCAAGTGTGCTGGGCCAGATGACCTGCATCCAAGAGTGCTAAAAGAACTGGCTGAACTCATAGCAGGGTCTTTGAAGATATTTGAAAAGTCACAAAGCTTGAAAATGGTCCCGGAAGACTGGAAGAGGGCCAATGTAGTACCCATCTTTAAGGAAGGGAGGAGGGATGACTTTAAACTATAAACAAGTCAGTTTGACTTCAGTCCTAGGAAAAACTTTTGAAAAAGTTGAGGCCATGAATCATAAGCTTGCAACTGATGGGGGGGAATTAAGAAAAACAAGCATGGGTTTGTGGAGGGTAGATCATGCCTAACAAACTTGGTGTCCTTTTACAACCAAGTATCTAAACAGCTGGACAAGGGACATGAGGTAGACATCACTTACCTAGACTTCAGTAAGGCCTTTGACCTTCCATCTCCCATGGAATTCTCTCAGTTAAACTGGAGGCTGATGGCCTGGACCAGCCTACAGTGAGGGGGGTGGATAACTGGCTTGGAGGCTCATCAAAGAGAGTTGTAGCCGATGGGATGGCCTCATCCTGAAGGGCTGTCTCCAGTGGTGTCCCACAGGGATTGATGCTTGGACCCATGCTTTTTAACATATTTATTAATGACTTGGATGAAGGGGTGAAATGCTCTGATTAAGTATGATGATACCAAGCTGTGGGGAAATGTGGACACACCAGAGGATAGGGTAAGGATATGGGATGACTTGGAAAGACTGGTTCTATTGGCTGATCAGAATTGGATGAGGTTCAGCAGGGAAAAGTGTCGGGTCCTTCATCTGGGTAGGAAGAACCTTCACCATAACTATAAGATGATAGGTGGCAGCCCACTGGCCGGCATAGCATCTGAATGAGACCTGGGGGTCACAATTGACCAGAAGATGAATATGAGCCAACAGTGTGGTGAATTCACCAGCAGGACAAATAGAACATTGGTATGCGTCAGCCAATGTATTGCCAACAGATCCAGAGAGGTGCTTCTCCCTCACTGCTTGGCGTTAGTGAGGCCACAGCTGGAACACTGCCCAGTTTGGGACTTCAAGAAGAATGAGAATAAGCTTAAGATGGTGCAGAGAAGGGCCACTCACATGATCAGGGGCCTGGAGGATAGGCCATATGAGGAGAGACTCCAGGAACTAGGCTCGTTCAATCTGAGTAAGAGGAGGCTGAGAGGTGACTTGATAGCCACCTACAAGTATGTCATGGAGGAGCACCAAGATCTGGGGGAGCAACTCTTCAGGAATGCACTCTTTGGGAGGGTGACAACCAATGAACACAAAATAACAGGGGAGATTTAGATTGGACATAAGGAAGAACTTCTTCTCTGTAAGGGTAACTAGAACCTGGAACACACTCCCGGCAGAGGTGGTGTGGTCGCCATCCTTGGAGGTGTTCAAGAGGAGGCTGGATAAGCATCTCATTGAGCTAGTTTGAGCTCATTAGCCTCATGCCTATGGCAAGTGACTGGACTTGATGATCTTCCAGGTCCCTTCTGGTCCACTGATTCTGTGACTGAGGTCAAACCAGTTCATGGAACTTCTGTTCCAGACCCCTTCATGGTTTAAGTTGAAGTCCACCAGCATGCTCTGCAGCCCTGTGCTGGGCTGTGATGCCTTTTCCAAAGAGCAGGGATGGCTCCACCCTTCTGCTCCCTAGCCAGGGCAGGGGCATAGCTATACACCAGCTGGCATGGGCCCCTGAGGTGAAGGGGGCAGGGAGGGGGTTTACTCCTCCCTCCCTCCCTTCTTTCCCTGGGGGACCCCAGCTGTGGTCTGCCAGCCCTGGCCACCACCTCCGCCACTTGCCCCCACCCAGGTAAAACCTAGCTATGGGCCCTCAATGGGAGAGGGGAGGGAGCAGGGAAGTAAACCCACTCCCTGCCTCTTTCACCTTAGGAGGCCATGCCAGGCTGGCATCTGGCTACGTCCCCGCCCCTGCTACAAGCATGACCTCCTCTTTCCTGATTTTATGAAATGTCCCTGTCCCTCAAAAGTGTTTTCTTTATTTTTTGTTGGTTGAATCTATCCATTGATTTCAACCAAAATTCAGAAATCATTTCATATAATCTAAAACTAAATTTTTCAATTAAAACCTAATTGCCAAAATTATTTTCCTACCCCTAACTGTGCAATTTTGATAGTAATTCAAGCAAAACACAGGGGGTCACAAACTCTAGCAGTCTGAGACTATTGATAAGGATCACTAAAACAGAAAAAAAAAAAGCTGAATTTGTCATGCATCTAGTTTCAATCTATTCTTGGAAAAGTTTTGGTATAGCCTAATGTACTTCAGTCTTATACCTGAGAATGACAAAAGACTATCAGGGGAAGAGATACTTACTGTACTAGGCATTAACTTATGCCCACTAATGCACAGCAATAAACTCTGGAGCTTCTTAGTGCTCCCAGGCATGTGTCTGCACATGGGTCCAGGATCACAGCACACTGAGCTGGGTCAAAGCAGCCCCAGATGGCAGGGATCCCCCACACTGAAACGCCCTCTTGCCCCAGTCAGCTGGGACAGCATCTGCGCCTGTGCTGCTGTGGAGTTTTTTACTTTGTAGCAGGATAGTACTTGTATTTACGCATGGCAATCTGAGCCTTCATTACACTTGTATTTACAAGTACTATCTTGTTGCAGAGTAAATTAGTTTACTCCAGCACAATAGGGGTGCGCATGTAGATGTTGAGATGTTTCCTGTACAACTAATTAGTCTTCTGCACAGTAAATGTTTCATCTAGACATGACCATTGTATATTATTTTTATCCTACTAGTGCTAAGAGGCCCCTGAGATTGGAACCACTAGAATACACACAACATAAAAATGAGAGAGAATTCCCATATCAAAGGCTTTATTATGTAAATGGATAAGTGTGAAAGGGCATATCAATTTAACACAAGCACAAAATTATACAGTTCAGGATTATGAGGAAAGGAAGGAAGGAGGGAGAGCAGCAGAGTAAGGACCCTGGACTTCAGAAAAGCAG
>NW_017729033.1:90688933-90692921 GCF_001723915.1 Gavialis gangeticus | reverse complement strand
TCAAAGGCTTTATTATGTAAATGGATAAGTGTGAAAGGGCATATCAATTTAACACAAGCACAAAAACAGTAAAAATGGACCTCATTTAAATTCAAAATGAGGGAAGAAATATGAAGAGAATGTGTGGAGTACATTACAAATGTAAGTATTAGAATTTTCTGTTTGGTGATAGGTCTAGCTAAAGAGAGTGGGGGGGGGTAAAGTTGAGGGTGAAGTTGAAACCAAAGATGTGCAGGGGTAAGAGAGTTCTGATATTAGGTATGGCTTTGTTTTACAAGGCTTTGTTTCTCTGAGGGGTATGTTACATGGGGAAGATGATGTTTTCAGCTGGTTGCACTTGATCTAGTACTGGTGAAAGACATTATTACCCCAAAAGGTGTAATATGCTAAAAGAATCTGGCTGAAGGTCTAGGTCCCAGCCATGGACAGATCCAGGATTTTGAAAAGCAGGGTTCAGAGGGTGTGGTGCATCATCATGTATAACACAGAGCACATGTTTCTTCAGTTAAAGAGAAACTAGAGGCACTGACAGATGTGCAGCTCTCCAGTTGAACTTGTGAAGCTTCACAGAAAGTGTCATCCTGTGTTGGATCAGGAGGGTGTGTTATCCAACTCCCCTTTGGGGCTGATCCAGGGAAGGAGGCAATGTCTGTCCCCTAGCTCTGCCCCCCTCTCCAAGCTCCTATGTTGTCATATTGAGTTCAGTCTGAGGTGTTCTCAGCCAGCACTGGAGGGTGTGTATGTGGGTGGGGGCATGGATTAGCATGCCCCCCACCTTGGAGGGAGGATTCCAATCCACTTTCCCCACCCTCCAGTGCTGGCTGGCAAACCCACAAACTGAACTCACTACCTTTCATTCCTCCCTCCTCCCATCCTGAAAACAGTACACAGAGCACAGCTGGGCTGTGTCAGCCTAACCCTGCTCCCAGCCATGCTGACAGATGTTAATGAAGGTTCAGATTGCCGTGTGATCAGGTACTTTTAAGCATTCTGCAACCATGCACTTCTATCAGTGTACAGCTGTAAAACACTTCCAGTGGCCTATCATGCAACAGATAGTCACATCTGTTAGTAACCTAGAAGCTTTACTAGAGGACTAGCATAGTATTATTCAGTTAAAAACAAAATAAAAAACAAATATAACCATTAGAATGTGCATTAATTTGCTAGATTATATATAAATTTAAAAAACACAGCAAAATAGTCAAAATAGATTGTGTCATTAGCCCTGTAGTCATTATAGTTAATTGTACATTAGGACTGTGCAAAATTTTGACTAACATTTCATTTCAAGTGTGTTTCAACGCATTTTAAGCTCAAAACACCAAAATGAAAACAAAATTCAAGGCTCCAAAATAGCTTCAAAAAGAAATGAGGGCACTCAAAATATTTCAAAATTTTGTAGAGTTTCGATTTTTGATGCCAGGTTTGCAGGGAAATACAAACTAAGAAGAGGGAGGGGACGGAGGGGAGGACTGTTCTGATACTGAAATGTGTAGCTGGCCAGTGACTGTGATCTTTCCCTGAGGTTCCTTCCAATCCCAGTGCTCTGGGGGAGGGATGGAGAAGGATCATAAAAGCATTGTTTGAAATGAGCGTTGTCAACTGTGCCTTTGTCAGCTTACTGAGCTGTGTCCTCCAGCAGCATTCAGAGATTCATAGTTTGTTAGGGGCTGGAAGGGACCTTGCAGATAATCAGGTTCAGCCCCCCCCACCCCCCCACTCTAGGCAGGAAGACAACTGGGGTCAAGTGACCCCAGTGAGGTCACTGTCCAGTCTCCTCTTGAAAACCTCCAGTGTAGGTGGCTTCACCACCACTGGAGGGAGTTTATTCCATAGTCTAGACACACTGACTGTGAAGGAGTTTTTTTCTGGTATTAAGTCTGAAGCAACCTTCCAGGAGTTTGTATCCATTGTTCCTGGTCTTCTACAGGGGTGCCCTAGTGAACAGTTGTTCACCAAACTCCTAATGCACTCCTCTGATATAGTGGTAAGCCACTATCAAGTCCCCTCTCATCTTTGTCTTCTTTAGGTTAAAAGAGGTCCAGGTCCCTCAGCCTTTTCTTGTATAGCTTACCTTGCAAGTCCCTGATCATATAGGTGGTTCTTCTCTGGACCTTCTCAAGCTTTTCCACATCCTTCTTGAAGTGCGGCACCCAGAACTGGATGCCGTACTCTAACTTCAGTCTCATCAGTGCTGAGTACAGCGGGAGTATCATTTCCTTAGTTTTACATGAGATGCATCAGTAGATGCATGCCAGCATTTTGATTGCCCTGCTAACCACCATCTCACACTGATGGCTCATATTCATGCGATGGTCAATCATGACCCCTGGGTCCCTTTTGGCCATGGTGCAAGTCAAGCTGTCACCACCAAGCCTGTAAGTATGTTGAAGGTTGTTTACCCCCAGATGGAGCACTTTACTCTTGGAAGTGTTAAATTCATTCTGGTTCCAGTCTGCTCAACTCTCGAGCCTGTCCAGGTCCACCTGTATCTGCAACCTAGCTTCTGGCTTGACCACACATAACTTGGCAGCAAAAGCATCAGGAAAGCTCTCACTTCCTACTTGCTGGTTTGTTCCTAGCAAGCGGGATCCAATCCTGTCTGAAATACCCTATTAACCTTTCCTAATTCATTCCTTTCAATGTATTCCTCCCCAAAATCCTCTTTTTGTTTTTGTTATTCTCTGTAATTCTTTTTCCACATAAAAGAAATCTGTGTTTTCCCTGACAGTCTGCATTGACTGTGCAGGAAAGCACAACATATATTACAGAACATATAATGTATGCATTTATGTAATATATATAAATATATTACAGAAACACACACAGATTTTCCAGCACATGAAACATGAAGTGTGCTGGAAAGGCAGGTGGCCACTCTTCTGGCAGGGGTGGAAGATGGGACAGAGAGAGAGCTCTAAGTCCCCCTGCCCCCTTCCAAAAAACCCCCTTAGACTCAGCCTATTTCCAACAACTAGCAGCCATGCTGCTTCTGCTGCTAGTGGCACCAGGGAAATGAAAGCAGTGTCTGCATCCCCTCCAATAAGACCTGCCATAATAACAACAATGCATAGTACTACCACCATGACAACAACAAGCAGCACCAGCATGACGGTCTCCTCCACCCCAATGACAATTCCCAGCTTGAGCCTTCCAGTGCCAGAGGAAGAGCTGGTGCTGGAGCTCCAGCTGACTTTGCCCTAGCATGGCAAATTCTGGGAAAGGAGGGGGAATCAGCTGAATTTGTGCTTCACACCCCTTCACTTTCCCCGAGAGCCAGGTCTCCTTCCCCGGAACGCACCTGGAGCACCTACTTAGAGCAGGTCCCAGCAAGAAGTCCAAGAACCTACAGGGTTGAGTTGGGGCCCATTAGGACCATGACTGAACTGACGCTTGAGGGAAGCCTCCCTATCTATTATCTTTTCCAACAAGACATGGTGGCAAGTGAGAAGAGAAGATGCACACAGGGCAGAGCTGGCACAGCCACAGGGCCCTAGGATATCATGGCCGTCTCTAGCGACCCTACTCCATGACAAAGTGCAGTTTCCCAGAAACCTCTGCACCTATCTACTTGAAAGATGGCAGGCTTCGTGGCCTCAGTAGGGGCTACCATTCCTGCTATTTTCATCCCCCTCCACCTTCATACTCACATGTCACGAATTTCGCTCTGAACAGTTTGAGGTGCTGTTTCCCAGAAACCAACCCCTGCAGCTATCTGTTTGAAACTTGACATACTTCATGGCCTCAGAAGGGGCTACCATCCCTGCTTTTTTCTTCCAAATCAGGAGCGAAATGACAACTTTATGGGCATTTTTATAATTCACCATTATAGCCTAGGGGTGAAACGCATTGAAACAACATTAAAAAGGGAAACCGTTTTGGCAAAATGAAATGGAGCAATGCTTAAAAACTGAAATGAAACACTGTCCCTTCAAAATGGTTGTAGAAGTAATTGGCTTACTTGACTAGAAAAACAGACAGAGAC
>NW_017729033.1:90683822-90688922 GCF_001723915.1 Gavialis gangeticus | reverse complement strand
CAGCCTGAGCCTTCCAGTGCCAGAGGAAGAGCTGGATCTGAATATGAGTGCCATAGCAAGGGAAATTCTGGGGAAGGAGGCGGAATCATCTGAGTTTGTGCTCTGTGCCCCTCAAGTTTTCCCTAGAGCCAGGTCTGTTTCCCCAGAAGGCACTTCAGAGGAGGCTGAGGTAGAGGGTGTGGAGGCAAGTGGCTCAGCTGAGTCCACTCCTCCTGTTGCTGTGCCTCTACCTGCTGAGGAGGGGGAAATGGCAGCATCTGCACATACACCCATACCCTGGAAGTGAGTGGGTAGTGTGGTCTGGGATCATTTTGAGCTGCCAGATGATGCCACATATGCTATCTGCCTGCACTGATGAGCCAAAACCAGCTGAGGCAAAGGAACAAAACACATGAGCACTGTGGGGATGCTGGTACATCTCTGCAGGCACCACGCCCTTGTCCTTGCCCCTCCTCATTGTGGCACAAGTGGGAGCATGCCCCCCCCCAAAGTCCCCCTCTTGCTCCAAAGCCCCCATCCTCAAGAAGCAGAGGCAGGCAGAAAGTGGGGTGCAAAGGCAAGCCAGATCACCCAGACCACTGGGAAGATGATTGCCTTGGATGGCCAGCCCTTCTCCTTAGTTGAGGAGCCAGGATTCAAGCAGCTCATGGCCCCATTGTACAAAGTGCCCGCACACACCACCTTCAGCAGAACGGTGGTGTTCTCCCTGTATGCTAAATACTTGCTTGCTTGGGCAGGCCGCAGCCAGATGTGACAGGATCTGGCCACGGTTGCCTGGGAACACCTGTCCTGTCCACAGAGCAGTGCTCCAAGCAAGCAAGTATTTAGCATTGCTGGGGTGTTGTGACACCCCAATGCATGTTTTTGGATCCTGGTTTGGTGGAGAAGCTGCTGTTCCTCAAGGTGAAACTCCCACTGCAGGGGTTCCCCAAGTTCCAGGTGTGGATAGAGTGAGTGCCACCCTCCTTACTTCTTCATCCTCACCTATTTCCTTTTGGTTTCTGGTTTCTGAACCATTTAATGCCCCGCTCTCAGAGCTGGAGATGGCACTTACTGCATCACCAACCAGCAGGGGAAGAAAGTGCCAGGATGAACTTGGAGGTATGGGATGGGACAATGGGGAAGGAGGAAGCCCCAGGTCCTGAGCATGACCTAAAACTGTATCCTGCCTGGGAGACCTGGTGGGAGGAAACCCTGCTGGAGGTGTGGCATGCCCCAGGAAATTGCAGGACTGAGGACCCCCCTGGTATAACAGCCAGCTACCACATGCATGCACAGTCCTGTCTGGGGAAAGCCCAGACCCCCAAGATCTTTGAGGTTTTCTGATTGCAGTGGAGTTGTGAGGCTCCAGGTGAGCTCAGCTTAGCTGCCTGGGATGCCATCTGTGAGGTGTATGGGTCACAGTGTAAGGAAGGTATGGAGCTGTGAAATCAAACACCAGGCAGACAAGGTTCTTTTTGTCAATCTGATATCCTTTAGTAGACCAGGTGATAGTTGGAGAAATATATCTTAGCAAGCTTTCAGGTTGCGGCTGACAGGCAGAGTTCTGTGGCAGCTGCTGGAGAAAAAGCTCCTGCAGGAAAGGAAAGAAAGGCTCTATCACAGTTTGTCTGCCTGAGATGCTAGTGCTACTGTGCTGCTTACCTGTTGTTATTTAAAGTGCTGGACCGGGCTGAGGTTGTAGGGGAGGAGGCCTCATTGGGACATACTACCATGCCATGTAGAGGCTCCAGTGCCAGTGAGGGTGGAGCAACAGGGGCATAGAGAGCTCAGTGACAATAAAAGGTAGAGTGAGGCCGAGA
Source organism: Gavialis gangeticus (assembly GCF_001723915.1). NCBI lineage: Eukaryota > Metazoa > Chordata > Crocodylia > Gavialidae > Gavialis > Gavialis gangeticus. The sequence goes on along the minus strand of NW_017729033.1, from coordinate 90,687,120 downwards.
CCTCATTACAGGAACAATATTGATATACTATCTGAAAGGCATAAGGTGTGGTAAGGGGTGGTTGGAGCCATGCATCTAGCCCATAAGGCTTAGGGTGTCCCCTTGAGGCACCTACTTAAAGCAGGTCCCAGCAAGGGGTCCAAGAACCTACAGGGTTTAGTGGGGCCCATTAGGACCCTGACTGAGCTGAATCTCAAAGACAGCCTCCCTATTATCTTTTCCAACAAGATGTGGCAGCAGGCGAGAAGAGAAGGCACCTGAAGGGTGGAGCTGGCACAGTCACGGGGTGTCACGGCCATCTCTAGGGACCACACTCCACGACAAAGTGTAGTTTCCCAGAAACCCCTGCACCTATCTTCTTGAAACTTGGCAGGTTTCATGGCCTCAGAAGGGGCCACTATGCCTGCTGTTTTCATCTCCCTGTACCTTCACACTAACATGTCATAATTTTTTTTCTGAACAGTTTGAGGTGCAGTTTTCCAAAAACCCCTGCACCTATCTCATTGAAACTTGACAGGCTCTATGGCCTCAGAAGGACCTACCAACCCTGCTCTTGTCGTTTCTTGCCTGATTCAGATGAAAATGTTATAGCCATTTTTGTGTTTGTCTCTTGTAGCCTATGGGCAAAACACCAAAATACGTTGAAACAGCAAAACAATTTCAGCGAAACAAAATGGTACAGTGCTTCAAAGCAGCAAAATGAAACCTGTCTCTTCAAAACAGCAAATCTGAAATCGAAACGAAATGTTGACATTTTGCACAGCCCTATTGTACATCTCTTATCCAAATTTACAAAATAATATCTAGCCTTCTTGAGTGCCTTGATGGTACTTACAATATTTCACTGTCACTCATTTCTACACTTGACTTAATATTGCTGCACCTGGCTTCACATTTTTATCTAGAGTTAAAAACAATCTATGCTAAAAACATCTGGGCTATGAAATAGACCAGAGCAATTATGAGAAATAGTTAACAAACTGAAAAACTGCAGAAGAAAGGATACTTTCAATAGTGGAACATCAGGGCCATTAGAAAGGACGGAGGGTAATTAACGCCTGTGCAGTGGAGAGAGATTAGCAGGAATCGGGGAGATGATGATGAGCCATGAGGGCCATTGACTCCCTCAGCACTGCCTGAATAGAAATGCCATTGCATCTCTCAGGGGCAGTTGATTTTAAATTTGGGTGGAACAGGAATCAAAGCCAAGGGTGCAACTGCATTGTCCACCCCGCCCCCTCAGATTCACCCCTGGTCCCAGCTATGGGAGACTAATAGCACATGATAAAAAGAAGAAATGAGGAGCTGTGGGATAGTCAACATGTACCAGTAAGACAGGCAAAGGATAGGAAAAAGTATTAATTCCCATTTTTTCCCAAATTTTAAGATGGGGAATGGAGATGCAAGATAACTATATACCACACAGAGTATAGATTCTATAGATACATGGGGTCTGTGGGAATAGAGCCAGAATTTGAACCCAGATCTCTGCTACCTGAGTAAGAAAGTCTTCTGTGAAATATCAAAAACTCATCCATGGCTAAAGCTATCTTCTGCTTTAAACTTACATTAATCAGAACATGGACTGTAATGGGCTAGGTTCATCCTTGGCAAAACTCCACAGACCTTCTGAAACAGACTATAAGCAGATAACCTAGCCTGCTGGCCGGAGGGTTTTGGCCCCTAAGGAGCTCACCAGCTAGTCCTTTCAAATAAAGTCTTTAAGCAACAAAGTAAGCAAACCAATAAACAAGCAGAACCAAGCTCTTTTGGCCTGCCCCAAGCACTAGGAGAGGAGAACTTTTGCTCTGATCTCAGCAGCCTGGCTTCTCCTTGTAGAAAGCTGGTCTGCTCACAGCTTGCTTACTCTTTTTAAAGCTATTCTTGGACACTTTCTGCCTAGACAAATGCTCTACAGCTTGGCTTTCTCATCAGGGCTGACTGTTCCTTCTTAAAGGGACAGAGTGCCCCTTTATACTGACCCTATAGGAAGCTTTAGACTACAATTGCTATATGTGTATCAGTTATGCCATCTGATCAAGGAAGCTGCTTCTTGTTTTTCTCATTAGATATAGTTTGACATATCTCTATTCAAAGTTATCACATTATAACAGATTTCTGTTATGCTTCTTGATATTATTTCATCTTGCTTATAAACAGTAATCAAAGCCATAGCAAAGTGTGACATCCTCCCTCATAGAAATAAATAAAGATCGATCTTTTCTGACATCTTGCCTAATAAAGAAAGCAGCAAAAAAGGACTGAGGAAAAAATAAGGGTGAAAATGTAAAAAGGAATGAGATGGTGAGCAACTGCTATCTGCAAAGATATATGCTCTTCATCTAAACAGGTAACAAAAATTGACTGGAACAGACAGCTCTAGATGTGAAAGATATTGCAAAGAATTATTTCTTCTTGCACATTTCAGTTTTATATTATCCTAATTTCCACACTTATGAGTTTAGTTCTCCTTTCAAAACATCCCCCTCCATCTCAAGTCTAGCAGAATATTACGACAGCAAATACAAAGCTCCCCATTCCATATACCCCCATGGTTTGTTTTTTCCACATGAAAAAAAATAAATAAATAAGGATTTCCTCCTCCCCCACCCCAGGTTATTTAAAGTCAACTTTCCAAATCCTAGGATTTCATGCTCATCTTGGGCAGCATTTTCAAAAGGGGATAAAGACAATTTTCAGAATTTGATTAGTAAGTTACTTACCTGCTGTTGGAAACTTCTGAAATCTTGGGAAAAATGGGTGCATGATTTAAAGCTGCTCCTAGGCATTTTTAAAAAATGTTGAGCAAGCACTGACTCACCAGGTCAGCTTAACCTTAGAAGCACTGAAATAGATAGATCATATTTTTCCATGGAACTATTGTTCAATTCAATATGTTTTGAATAAAACTCTGTTTCTACAGCATTCATCTCTGTTCTATCATTCTATTAATATTCCTTTCACCTTTCATTTTAAATAATTTTTCATGTTTCTTATAGTGTATTGTAGTGATAAGATACATATATAAAATCTATAATCTATAACCTATGTATTTTAGTTCTCCCAAGTGATACCATTTGGCATATTGTTTCAGCCATCTTAAGGTGAAGTCATCACCAAACTGCATAACCTAAATAAAAGAAGTAATTCACTAATATTATACATATTTGTAGACTTAGTAATACAGTATCCTTATGACTTAAGGGCATTAGATGATTATTACCTAAGGAGGGGTAAAGGTTCTAAAACCACTACAGAACATTTGTGTGTGTGTGTGTGTGTGTGTGTGTGTGTGTGT
>NW_017729033.1:90681586-90683811 GCF_001723915.1 Gavialis gangeticus | reverse complement strand
GTGTGTGTGTGTGTGTGTGTGTGTGTGTGTGTGTAAACTAATAGGTTCCTTCCAACCCTGCATCTATTAACCTATGAACCTATAATATATAATATATTATGATGCAATCTGAACCTTTATTTTGGCAAATCATGCAAACTTTTACTCCTGTGAGTAAAATAATGCATGTCCTTGAACGTTTATAAGACGTTGAGCCATTTCATGAATCCTGCACTGGGTTCTGCCAGCACAATTCTTTGTACTGTACAGCTGTAAGGAATCTAGCCTAGCATCCCCCAGTGCAGGAGAGCATCCTAAGAGTTTTCAGTGGCTGCTTATTTCAATACATAACTAAAGCATTGATGATTGTATCAGACTTTGGAGAGGCCTGGGGACATGCTTCTCATAACAGAAGTATATGGAAGTTAAAGTCCTGTAACTGTCTGGCTGAGTTTCTGTGGAATGATCATTTTAATGTTGCTTGGGATATCATTATGTAATTAGAGTCCCTAGAGCCTAGATTACACTTTTTATCACGTTAAATCTAGCTAAAATAAAATGTAGAGAGAGAGAGAGAGATTTTGAGGAAACTTTTCCATAACTATTTGTCATTTATTCTTAAGGCTATGTGAAAGATGTATTTCATAATTGCAAACTCCTAAATTGGCAAAGCTATAGTATTCCAATTTTGAAAAGTCCATTGCAATTTTGAAAATAAATGTATACTGCTGTTAAACATAATAGACTTGATCACTGATAAGAGAACTTACAGAGCTTCAAAACATAGCTTGAAAAAATGAGTAAGAATAACAAAAAAAAGAAAATACTGCAGACACTTGCTACACAGACAAGTACTACAAGCTAGGGCTGTGTTTTAATGTGGATTCGGCCATTTCAGAGGACAGATATTCATTTTGGTGTTTTGGATCACTGTCCCATTTCATTCAGGCTGCAGGCACTTTGAACAGCCCTACACAGCTGGGCACAGCTTGGGGTTGGGGGCTGCAAGGTGCATAACAGGACCATGGGTGGCTCATTCAGGGGAGGGGGAGGGCTGCCACACTCCATGCAGGTGAGGAGACCTCCATGCGGATGTCTGATTCCTGTTACACCAGTTCACAGGGCAGGGAAGCAGTGCAGAGTGGCAAGCAAGCAGCGTACAGCTGTTTCCCTGCAAGCCCAACTCTGAAACTCCAAAATTTTCTGAAACATTTCCAAAACATTTTGTATGCCTCATTTCATTTTGGAGGTGTTTTTGAGCCTTCTGTTCTGATTCAGATTTGATTTTTTGGGTGCCAAAACAGCCCCAAATGCCTCCAAAATGAAACAGCCACTGAAATTTTGTACAGCCCTACTACAAGCCTGTGGACTAGTTCATACTTTTGTTTCATGCATATCTGATTTGATTTCTCAGTGGAATTACACAAGACAGAAACTCATTGTTTTAGGTATACAACCTTTTTTATTTTTTAAATGGAACATCTACCTGAGTAATATTATCTGATAAATATTACTTGATATGAAAAAGAGAATTAGGTTAAAGAATATGACTGAAATATAATTCCAGTGCATGGAAAACCTAATGCTATTAGTTGTACTAGTCCTTTGCAAAACTTTTCTCCTATGCTTTGCACTTATGAACTGTTTCCTATGCAGGACAAACTATACATTTACCATCTATCCTTCAACTGTTATGAAAAAGATTCTGCAAAATTTAGATTTTGATTCAGCAAGGTAGGCCTATACTTAATTTAAAGCACATGACATGAGTTGTCCCAAAATAATATTACTCATATACTCGGATATCTCCAAAGATGGCCAAAATTAAAGTTCCTTTTTTCATTCATTCAGTAAGTCTTAATAAAAAAGATATCACAGGTTGAGAGCACCAAGGAAAAAGGAAAAGCAGCCTAGATTGCTTACATAATCTCCTTCTTATACCACCATTAATGATGTAACTATTAGTTTTTGAAGACTATCTCAAAAAGAGGTTTATCAAAGGTGCAAAAGCGCTGACTTCACTTTATTTCAATAGGAGCTGGTCAGCCATCATTCCTTTCTGCCTTTGCAAATTTCTTCTCAATGTCATTACAGAATGTTACAGAGCATTCTTCGAATACACTGTGTCACCTGTCAGCTCCATGTTCTTGGGGAACCCTGGCACAGGACACAGACTATCTGACTCACAAAGAATCGCCACCCCCACCTAAACAGAAACTGATTAAGATGCAGTAAGAGACACACCT
>NW_017729033.1:90672944-90681575 GCF_001723915.1 Gavialis gangeticus | reverse complement strand
TGAGCACACCCCAAAGTAGCGGGCAAATCTGGTAACAACTGTTGAGTTGTTTTCCTCTTGCTCCATTAACTTTTACTGACATCTGTATGGTAGTTAAAATTATTGTAAAATACTTTAAATATTCTCAAGGATAGCAAGCTTGATTTGACTGAGGGGCTTGTGCTCCATTACTGACCTCTAGAGTGAAGTTGGAGTTTTGTACTCCTGGTAGGGTCTGCCATGGTGGTAAGATTGAGAGTGAGGTTTCCAGACCACTAGGAATCTGAAAACAAAAATATAAATCCTCAACAGTGTATCAGGCATAGGAAGAAGAAATAAATGAAGGCTGCAGCAGAATAGAAACATCCAGGTTTTATTTGCCATCATATTAAGGTTTCCTTCCCACAAAGTATTGTGTGGTTGCTGATGCACAACAGTTAAAAGAAGACTCACAGGCATCTTCCTTGAATAGCAAGTCCTATGCTGATAGGCAAATGGCAACAGGGTCCAGTGCTAGCAGTTATAGGAAGCCCCTACTCACAGGCCTACATAGAGGTGATACTGTATGATGGTCCTTTTGTACTTGGAACTGAGACAGGTGTGCAATTTGGCAGGTGCAATACTGACTAAGCAGGCCTGTTTAGGATGTACTTTCAACCTATATGAGGAGGGGGCTGGAAAAGGTGCACTAAAAATAGTTTGTCTCATTTCACTTGACTGGAAAACTGCATCCGGGGAGATCACTCTATCTGTGGTCCAAATCAAGTCAAGAAGTTTCTAATCTGCAATGTCTACACCCTGATGGACAACCCTAATAGTGACCAACTGAAGTAAAAGGCAGCACTCATGGCCAGAGAACTTGCCTAATTTGGTAGTGACATTGCTGCATTTAGTGAGACCAGATGTGCAGGAGAGGGGCAGTTCACAGAGCATAGTGGTGGCTACAACTATTTTGGAAAGGAAAAGCTGAAGAGGAGAGCCACATCTATAGTGTTGATTTTGCTATCAAGACCAAGACTGTCATCTAGATGTCGGAATGTCCAGATGGCATCAATGCATACAGCATGACCCTTCATCTTCAGCTGAACAACAGACAATGTATATTACTTAATCCTTGATGCAGATGACCAACCAAAGGAAGAATTCTATTCTAAACTCAACCAAGTCCTGTCATCTGTTCCCACAGAAGATAAGATAAATCTTCTTGGTGATTTCACTGCTAGAATAGAGAGGGACTCTGAGCTGTGGGAAAGAACACGTGGAAAGAAGGGGGTGGGGAAATCAATTTATATAGAATTTTTCTCTTGAGCAAGTGTTTGTAACATTATCTCATTGTCACAAATTCTCTATTCCATCAAAGCAAAAAATGGAAGACATGAACTAATGCTCTCTAATATTGAAGATGACACCATCGAAGCCATCCTACAACAATTCATTAAGGACTATCTTGCAGATCCACCAACTTACCAAAAGGCCTTGAAAACCATTAAGTAGGTGAGCAACAATGCATGTGTTCCTGATGGAATTTATAAGCATAGTGGGGGAAAATCCCCCTAACAAAGTACACATCACTATTAAAATAAGTCTGGAAACATAAACAGTTTCCCAGTGACTCAAGAGACTCCAGAATTGTAGCTTTATTCAAGAAAGAGATAGATCAGATTGCAGCAGTTACTGTGGTATTGCAGTCATTTCCATAGCTTGGAGATCCTTGCCCACATTCTCCTTGATAGACTCTCCTCATCGAGGATATTCTACCTAAGTCCCAATGTGGTTTCACATCACTCAGAGGTACAATAGATATGCTCTTTGTTGCTAGCCAGGTGTAGGAGAAGTGCCATGAATGACACCAAGATCTTTACATGGCCTACATTGACCTGGCTAAGGGCTTTGATTCAATCAACAGTGATGTCATATGGAAAATCCTGATGAGACTTGGATGCCCACTAAAATTTATTACCATCAGACTTCTTCATGACAACATGATGGCAACCATCCTAAGTAGTGGCTGTCAACTTCTTGAAAACCAGGATATTTTACCCTTCCACCTCAAACCACACTGCTTTTCCTCTACATATTACAATTAGAGGGTGACCCTTGGAGAATGTTGAGCACCTGGGTAGCCATCTGTCCCAAAAAGTAAACATAGGCAATGGTATTCAACACCAGGTAAAATCTGCCAATGCTGCCTTTGGACATCTCTGAAATTGAGTCTTTAATGATCATGACATCAGGACCCAAACTTGAACTTCTTGTATGCCAGGTTGTTGTCATCCCTACCCTTTTGTATTGTTGTGAAATGTGTACAACATATTGGAAACACTTGAAAGTTTTGGAAAATTAGTATCAGCAATGTCTTCAGAAAGTCCACCACAGCAATTGGAAGGACAAACACCAGCATTCTGGCTCAAGTGAGCACCACCAGCATCAAAGCCACGTGTATACAGCATCAGCTCCATTGGACAAGACATGTCATAAGGATGCCTGATAACCAGTTCCCAAAATTCAGCCTAAACTCCCAACTCACCGATAGTCATTGGTCTAGAGGTGGGCAAAAGGAGAGATTCAAAGACACCTTGATGGCCAAGTTGAAGAAGTGTGATATTGACATCAATACCTGGAAGATTCGATCACTGAATTGTCCCCAGTAGTACTGTGACATACAACAAGGCATTAATTATTTTGAGTAGACTTACCTCACTATGGATGTGGTTAGATGGGAAAGACAAAGAAAAAGAGCTGTGACCCAACATCACCAGGAACCACTCCTTACCCCTGGAACTATTTGCTACAACTGCAGTTGAATGTGTGGACCTTGGAATGGCCTTTTCAGTCATCTCTGGACTTACTGAAAACTTATCTATTTACTGGAAGCCTGTCATTCTCTTTTCAAGGGACTGCTGATGCTGAGTTTTAATATGACTGGCCAATAAGAAAAGACATATGCTACCACCACAAACATTTGAATGGAGCAATGTCCAGCCAAAATTACAGGGCTAAAGGAATCAATACAGGTAATATTTACTGTACAAATTTAATAAGATGTCTACACCATCAGTATTCTAGTCACTGTATTGGCTTAAAAGAAATCTCTCAGTTACACTTGTGTAAATTCACATTAACTCCAGTGGATTCAAAGGTGCCATTGTATACTTTTAAAAAGTTCACCTATGTCCAAGATTTGGCCCAAAGGGGTTGCTTTGGGAACATAAATTTATGATGTTTTGCTATTTCTTCTGAAGCACTGCATTTATGTTTCCTTGTGCTTTCTCGTCAAGGAAGCCTGTAGTACTCCAATTTATTACAAGTGCAATCTTAATTAAATAAAGTCTACATTATAATTAGAGAGGTATCTTATGAAGGTTTTCTAATGGCTAAATGATTCTGACATGACGACAAAAGGCATGAGTATGTGACTAACACCAGTTTTCTAAACTGGAAAGCCCGCTAAAGTTCCATGCAATTGGTCTTAGGCTCATCAGTTTCCAGCACCTCAAGATTGAAATAAAATTGTTCCTTCTTTCATCTGTCCTCTTTACTAATTGCAGTTTAGAATTATGCAGCAGAAGGGAGAGGAGGGAAACTGTTGCAAACAATAGTCTTTTCTCCTCTAGTTCCTTATTTTGCTTTTTGTGGCTTGTACTATATTGTAGGGCTGTGTGAAGCTTCGGTCACTGATTCAATTTGGTGGAGATTCAGTCTGATTCAGTGGCCAAACCTCTGAATCTGAATCAAATCAGGAGACCCATTATTCCCTCTAAATCAATTCGGAGAGATTCGGAAAGATTCCATAATTTGGACAGATACAGCTTTAAATGTTTTTTTCTACATGCCTCCAGGTACCAGGTGGCTCGTGAATGCTGCGATGGCAGGGCGGATGGAGCATCCCACAGCAGCAGACCCAGAAGTGGACCAGAAGCACTTCTGGTCTACTTCCAGGTTCACCAGGGAGCACATGGGAGCCCCCCTGCACCTCTCCAGCTTGGCAACTGGTGCCTCCTAGATCTGGGGGGGCACCTGGAGTCCCCCCATGGGCGATCACTGAGCTGGGGGGGTCGGCGCACTTGGCGGTGGACCCAGAAGTGAACCAGAAGTACTTGCACTGGTCCACTTCTGGGTTTGCTGCCAAGTACATAACCCCCTCTCTCCTCCCCCCCATGCACTCCTGTGGGAGGCTCCACCTGCCCCACCATTCAGCATTCATGAGCCATACCTGGTACCTCGAGTTATGTAGAAAAAAACATTTAAAGCTGTGTCTATGGCCAAATCTCTGATTCTCTGAATCAGCATTGAATCTTCAGATTCATATTTGGCCGACTCAAATTAGAGACAGTGATCTGAATCAACAAATCAAATCACTGTCCCCAATTTGGGCCAAATCTGTATTGAATAAAGCCTGTTTTGCACACCCCTACTATCTTGGTGCCCAAGAGATAGGGAAACTACATGTATCTGCCAATATTCCTATCCTTGTGACACCACAATGAACTGGTATGACAGCTGCCAGCTCTGTGCCATCTCTTTTCTTAACCACATTACACTCAAGCTTTCCTGAGTTAAATCCTGGCTCACCTGAAAAGTTTGTGTGCTTGAGGAAAAATGGTTGAGGCTAAAAGCTACACAGTTGCCCTCTATGCTATTGACCTTGAATAATATAGTTTGGGGAATAAAAAAGGGAATCTAAGAGAAATTCTGCTTAGAATCAGACTGCTTAAATCATAATTTTAGATAGATGTGCTTTAAGAACTAGCACCCACACTTCCATTCCACTAGTTTTATTTTGGTTTATTTATTGGAACAATCCATATGCTGTAGGACTAACTACTGGTACATTCTTAATAACTTGAATCTTTAGAAATTAATACCGCAAGGCAATTATCTTTGTTATTCTCACCTCTAAAAGGTAGAATGAAAAGTTCTAAAGCACATATTTGTATGTTCCTGGAAAGTTAGGTACAGTTCTTATGCAAAAGAATCATAAAATTCAATGAACAACCTCATGCAATGAAAGTTTACACTCAAAAAGCTGTATTCCCTACTCCCCCCATTTAAAGATAATTGGTAATTGGTAATGTTAGAAATTATAGAAATTGTTTTGGACTTTGCTCATTATAAATCCATACCATAAAAGAGAAGGTAATTAATATGTTGCTCAGATCAGAAAAAAAGAGGCAATAGTGACTTCCCAGCTTATGTTTTCATTATTCATTTGGCCTTTGGTGTTAATAATACATTGCAATCTAGTATAATGCAATACAATTCTCAGGGTTTCTTATTATCAAGTATCCCCAAGGCACCTTACAATAACATCAAAAAGGAAACAAATGGACAATGGATCATCCATAAAACTGTCTTGAAGAATTTTTTTTAATGCAATGAGGTAGGATCCCATCAGCATTTGTGTTTAAGGCAATCCTGTCTTCTTTTTTTCTGTTTTGCTTTTGTTTTGTTTGTTGTTAATAGGGGTCAAAGTGTCAGACAAGGGAAAAAACATCTTTTCCAACATAATCTAACTGGGATATCTGCATATGAAACGGAATCTGGCCAGGAGTGTTTGAATTCTTACAGGGAAATTTTTAATGAGTTCTCACAGTGATATGCTAGATGTCTAAGTTTTTGGTGAATAACTTGAGAATAAGGCCTTGGTTCTTACTTGGTGCATCTACATATGCCATTAGTGCACATGAATAAACTCCGGTGCTTATAGCTCTGGAGCTTATTGCTCCCAGGCACATGTGCAGCCTGTCATCCCAGGGTTGCTCCCCCTTCCTCAATATTCTATGGTATGGAAAGGCTGGCTGGGGCATGAGGGTGCTTCAGTATGGGGCTTGCTGTCAGGTGTACTGAAGCACCCCTGTGCCCCAGCCAGCTGGGGCAGCATCTACATGTGCACTGATATGGAGTTTTTTACTCTTTCTTAATTTACTCCAGCCCAAAAAGGGCGTTACATGTATACATGTAATGTGTACTGTGCAGATATAGCAGCCTTTTCAATATGAATTTAATTAAGGCAAAAGTAGCTGATCATATGAAGCTTGATTGCCCTTAGGAGTCTACAGGAATTCAAGCAAGGATTTACAGGAAAAGAGAGCAGACTGCCTCCCTATGTTGTAGCCCAGTTATAAAAAGCTGGCCATCTTTCCTTTGGGAAAGTGCGCATCACTCCCAGCTAGTGCTGCTACTGGGCTCTCAACTTTCATTAAAAAGAAAAATGCTTCTAATACCCAGAGAGAAAAATGTATACATGCCCCAAGTGTATCTTAAAGATGAAGAAACCAGAAGTCAGATTAAAAGAATCCTACATTTATTTTGTTAAAATCACACTTTTTAGCTAATCTTGTGATTTTTTGATTGATTGGACATGGCAAATAGTGCCTCCTATATTAATTTCAACAGTGGTGCAGCTTCAACTGTTGAGTATATTTTCTGAATCAGCTCATGTACACATACTTGAACTAGCTAGCTTTGCTTCTGCTAGCAATGTAACTGTAGCAACACAAAACTCATCATGGTATCCAAGGTAGCCAGCTCATATCTGTGTTCATGGCCTTCTGATATAACATTGATTACAGTGTAGACATTAGGCTTGTGTAAAGTGGCAAGTATTCGCTTCAGATTTTGATCTGAATCACTGTCCCGAATTGATTTGGCCAAATCTCCCAAATCTCTTTGCCTGCCCCAGCTCCCAGCTCTTTAAGAAAACAAAGCCCTGACTCACTGGGGGCAGGGGGCGATCCCGCTGCCCCCCAATGCCCCACACTGTGTGGGGGGCTATGCATGAGGCCATGACATCCACATGCTATCCCAGCCCCCGCCCCATGGCTGCCCCACCTGCCCCAGTTCCAGTCGTTTAAAGAAAAAAAACCCTGAGAAAAACCCTGCACTCTCTGCTCCTGCGAGGCGGGGGCCGATCCCTGCTACCCTGTGCCATGTGGGGGGCTCTTCCATGAGCCCCCTGAAGCCTCGAGGCTGCAGCAGGAGCAGTGTGTCCTGAGGTTTTTCTCAATTTTTTCTTAAAGGGCCAGAGCTGGGGCAGGTGGGCAGCCATGGGGTAGTGAGGGGAGTCGGGGGGTCATGGCAGAGCCCCCCCATGCAGCAGGGATTGCCCCTCCCACCCAGCAGCACCCAGTGAATCCGGGCTCTTTTTTAAAGCACTGGGAGCCGGGGCGGATGGGTCTGGAGAAATGGGCAGGAGTCAGGGGGCCTGGGAGAGTAGGTAGGGGATGGGGACTGGCAGGGGAACCTCCATGGTCCCTTCCCGGCTCCTCTAGCCCCACTCACCTGCCCCTACTTACCAGATCCTAATCTGGCTGCAGCTCCCTGCTGCAGCCACTGGGGACTGTCTGAATCGTTATAGCTCTCTGCTCTCAGAGAGCTTTGAATCAATTTGGACCTTTTAATTGGTCCCAGATTTGATTCAGATTAGGAGATTCAGCCCCCAAATCAGGCCAAATCTCCAAATCGAATTGCCACCTGAAGCTTCGCACAGCCCTAGTAGACATATTTTGAGTCAGCTCAAATTCTTGGAGGTTACACTGCAATGTGGTCTCTCCAGTGTGCCACTGAGCTAACTACGCTCCAACATTTCTAGCATCATGTGACATACAATTGTTAATAGCTAAAAGGTGTCCATGATCTTATTCTTACATATCACCTGGAATCCTTAACACTGCAATACTAATTCAGAAGAGAAGAGTAATGGTAGAATATATAAATCAGTCCATTTCTAAATAGATAGTTTTTTTCAGACAGCAAAAGGCATCAGGTGATTATTAATATACTTAGGGGCAGATTCTCATAACAATGAGGTCCCTATGATCCATCAAAGCACCTAGAAGATATAAAGCATAGATATAGTTACTTAAAAATTATTGACATGGATAGTGTGTGGAATATATGAAGAAGAGCAAATGTTAGGGTAAATATCTTTTAAATAAGTGATATGCATGATAAAAATACTTTATATCTGAATATATTGATCTTATTCACTACACTTTAGTCAGAAAATTAAGGTGAACACAACAGTTAAATGATTAATAGGAGCCCAATGACAAGTGTGGAGGCCAGATAGTTTGAGTATGGCTAAAAACCCTACATTGCAGGTGGTGTTTCCCCACCCAGAATTTCAGATGTTGAAGAGATCAAGAGAGGACATACTACATAGCTAAATATCAAATGTTGCAGTGAATATTCCAAGAATTTTGTTGTTGATGCACATAGGGGTATTTACAGCTAAGAGCCTATTAGTGATTTTATGACATCCTCTTATTTCAGGGGCTTATAATACCAAAAATCTATTTTCTGCTGTTTTTTTTAATATCCTTTATTTGTCAATTTATATTTTTAGGAGTGCAAAACAAAATAGAAGTTTTGATACCAGTTGCAACTGCATACTTCTGTAAAATGAAAAACTGTCTTGCTTATTGTTTTTTTTTAGGGCTACTAAACTAAGGGGTGGACTGAACAAACCTGAGAGGAGGGTGAGGGAAAGAATCATAGAATCATAAAAATTAAGGGCTGGAAGGGACCTCAAAAGATCATTGAGTCCAACACCACTGCTCTGGGGATGAATACTGCTGAAATTAAATGATCCCAGCAAGATGTTTATCCAGTCTCTTCTTCAAGACTTCCAAGGTTGGGAAATGTTACCAC
>NW_017729033.1:90662759-90667944 GCF_001723915.1 Gavialis gangeticus | reverse complement strand
GAAAGAATCATAGAATCATAAAAATTAAGGGCTGGAAGGGACCTCAAAAGATCATTGAGTCCAACACCACTGCTCTGGGGATGAATACTGCTGAAATTAAATGATCCCAGCAAGATGTTTATCCAGTCTCTTCTTCAAGACTTCCAAGGTTGGGAAATGGCACCACCTCCTTAGGAAGTCTATTCCAGATTCTGGTCACCCTTACTGTAAAGAAGTTATTTCTTACATCCAACCTGAAACTATCCCCTAACAGTTTATGGCCATTGCTCCTTGTCCTCCCTTGGAGCACCCTAGTGAACAGCTTTTCTCCCAGCTCCTGATATTCACCCCTTACATACTTACAGATGGCCACCAAGTCTACAGCATTGCACTGGCATCTCATCCTGTGATCAACCATAAACCCAAGGTCCCCTTCAGCCATCGTGCTAGCCAGGACATCTCCTCCTAAGTTATATTCATGTTGCCGGTTACTTCTCCCCAAATGAAACACTCTGCATTTATCCTTATTGAACTGCAGCCGGTTCTGCTCTGCCCACCTTTCCAGCTTGTCCAGGTCCATTTGGATCTGCATCCTATCCCCTAGCATGACCACTTTTCCTCATAACTTAGTATCATCTGCAAACTTGGCCAGTGTGCTTTACACATCCTCATCTTAAACATTGATAAAGATGTTGAACAGCACAGGGCCAAGAACTAAATCCTGTGGGATACCAATGGCCACTTCCCACCAAAAGGAAACAGACCTACCCACTAACAGTCTTTGGTTTTGGCCCCTTAGCCAGTTCCCAGCCCACTTGACTATGGACTGTGCCAGCCCACGATCCCTCAGTGTTTTTATAAGAATGGCAGGGAAGACCATATCAAAGGCCTTTTTAAAATCCAAGTACAATAAAAGCTGCATTAACCAGCACCTTACAAGCCAGCATGCTCTATTAACCGGCATCATGGCTTGTAAGGTAAAAGTGAAACTGGAAGTGCCCTCCATGGCACTTCCAGTTTTGCCGAGCACCCATGAACAGGGGCAAAACATCCTGCGCTGCTGAGCCCCCATGGGCCTAGCAGCCTGTGCAGGGCCCACCTCCCTTGGGACCTGTAGGAGGGGCAGCAAAGTAGTGGGAGGGGTGGCGACACCCTGGAAGTGGCAGGAGAGGTGGCAGCCCCAACAAACAAAGATGCCTGTTTGAACCTCTCAGTTAACTGGCATATTTTGTTATCTGGCACCCCCAATTCCCCATGGGTGCTGAATAACAAAGCTTTTGCTGTATATAACATCAACCACATCTCCCACATCTAACTGGTTTGTTATTTGATCATAGAAGGAGATGGGGTTGGTCAGACATGACATGCCCACAATGAAACCATGTTGGCTATCCTTTAGCATCATGCCTTCTGCCAGTCTCTCACAAATGGACTTCTTGATAATTTTTTCCAAATTTTTACCCAGTATTGAGGTCAACCAGACTAGCCTATAGTTTCCTGGATTTCCCTCTTTCCCTTCTTAAAGACTGGCACCACATTGTCCCTTTTCCAGTCTTCTGGGACCTCTCCCAAGCACCACAAGTCTTCAAATACCTTGGCCAACAGTCCTGCAATAACTCCAACCACTTATTTCAGCACTCTCGGGTGTAGTCCATCTGGTCCTGCCAACCTGAAGACATTCAGTTGCTCTAAGTGCTCCCTCATCAGTTCAACACTGACTATTGGTTGGTAATCACCCCCCTCCCCAGTCCATCCAGTATCCGACCAAGCAGGTGACCACCATTTGCATGCAGAAACACTGACACAAAGTATTTATTAAAGAGTTTAGCTTTCTCCTGACCATCTGTTATCAGCTGTCCCATCCCATTCTGCAGCCCACACTTCCCTTGGTTTTCCTCCTGCTCCCTATATACCTAAAGAAGGACTTCTTCTTATCTTTTATTTTTGTCACCACCCTGATCTTTGTCACTGCCCTTGCCTTCCTTATCTTTTCCCTAGAAATACTGGCTATACTTGGATATTCCATCTTGGTGACTACCCCTTTTTTCCCCTGTCTGTAAGCCTCCTTTTTCTTTTTTTAAGCACTTCTTGTCTCCTCTGGTAAGTCAAGATGGCTTCCTGGCCCCTTTACCACATTCCCTGCATACAGGAATGGACCTTTTATGTGCTTTGAGGAACAGCCACCCTTCCTGAACTCCCTTCCCCACCAGTCCCTCTTCCCATAGGGTCTCTCCCACTATTTTCCTAAGCTCATTGAAGTCAGCCTTCCTGAAGTCAAGCACCTCTGCCCTACTGGTTGACTTCCCTGGCCTACAACAAATAGTGCTCATGAGATGATAGGATTCACTATCTCCCAGATTACCCTCAAAAAGAGTTATCTGTTGGTTCTCTGGAATTCAGCTTTAGGGTTTGTTTGTTTTTACAAGCCATGCCAAATAATTGCTGTGAGACCTCAAGTCATGTAGCCTCTTCATCCTTCACTTTAACTATCTGTAAAATAGATACTTTCCCATTGTATTTGTGGAGTATTATATATAATTTATTACTTTTAAAAGATTTTTTGAGGTTTCAGAGGGAAGTTTCTATAGAACGGTAACATGTTATTGTGTATGAAATACAACATGCATTTTGCATCTTATTTTTCATATAGATCTGTCTTAGTATTGTAGCTTACCCCTGGGTACGTTGTTTAATAAGGTAATTTAGGAATACTGGAAGTCTTATGGACTAGAAGGAAACTTGGGAGATTATAAATAATCACATGTTTTTAGAATGGCATCTTTATGATCAAATATGACAGGAATTTCCATTTATTCACAATGACTGCACAATAGTGATGATTATTATGTAGTGGCACAGTAGTGACACATTAATAGTACGTGCCATGACATTTCCATAGGACAGACTTTCTAGTAGGGCTTCCTTTTTTCAGTAAGCTTTAAATTGGCTCAGTCTAGGCTGTTTCATATATTGATTTTGTCTACCCACTTTTAAATATCCCATCTTCTCCTATACGGACAAATTTCAATTCAAATTCCAGAAAACATGGGCTATTGTTTCATGTGAAAATCTTTCATAGTTATGAGAACTTATAAGAAACCTTGATACATAAGACAGATATCCCATCAGATATGACTGATTTATGGTTTGTATTTAACTTCTGCTATAGTTTCTATATTAACACATGGCCTTGAGTGAATAGCTCTCAAGGTTTGCTTAGCTAATATGTTCAGAGTCACCTTCTGAAATGGTGGATGGAGACTTTTTCAGTGAAAAGAAAAGCTGGAGCTGATTCTGTATAACATTTTGGAAAGTGGCATTTAAAGTAACAGTTTTACATCTATATAGGTTATACACTGTTATACATATTAGACAGTGCAAGATACAAAAATATAAACAACATGGTTTTGAGAAGGAAATGTATTAATAGATAAGCTTTCACCTTGCTTGTGTAATGGATGGACTTTGGAAAAGGCAAAGAATATTTCCTATTAAGAGATCCAGCCTGGGGCAAGCAACTTCCTCAAGCTATGCTGGACTTGAGAGAACTTGTGGGACTCTAGGATGAGAACCTGAGACTTTGAAGTGATTGTGTCTGTGAGAGAGAGTATTAGAGAGAGGGTTCTATTCTGCTGTGCTCTAAGTGATACTTCCTGTACTCTACATTTCAAACTCTGTTCCCACCTTTCAGCCATTCTCATGGAGTCCAGTTAAATATAAAATGTACCAATGAATTAGCCAGGCTGAAAAGAAATTAGTTACTTCTTATTTTCTGAGTTTCCTTTCTAACTCAAGATTTTACATATAAAATCTACTTTATTTAAGGCAAGGTGAATTGGATGGTAGGTAAGCTGGAGAGTATAGGCTAGTGAGACTGTTGCTTCTGTGGAAGAAGCTGACCTCTTATGTCAGAGGATACTGATTCAGAAATGAGGTAATAGTCTGAGTAAAGGGAAAGGTTATGATTCCTGTGCAAAATAGTGCTTGATAGATGCCAGCATGCACACGGGTGCAAAATCAAAAGTTCTGAGCTAGTCACACTGCAAAAACAAAGAGGTTGTTACGTTACATTTTTGTTGTTTTCAGGCATCACTGTCCCATGGAAACAGGACTCACTGACTGCACAAATTGCCTAATGAGGAAGATAATTCTACATTTCCAACTGCATTTCAATAGCTTTTTAAAACCACTGCAGTGAATATTAGATTTTAAAACACCACTGTTCTCTCAGTGGCAAAAGTAGAGTATGTGTGAATGTGGAAAGTTCAAATCTTTATTTAGGTTCTATATTTAATCAAAAACTTTAGACTTGAGACAAAGAGCCAAGAGAATTTTATATTGAGCAAGAAAGATAGTTACTGCCATTCAGACATGTATTGCTGTATCTTACAAACCTCCTTCAACAGAAAGGCTTCTCTCTAATTCTATAAGTAGCTGGCTGTAAGATCAGATATTGAATGTTGTTTTAGAAATATTTTACCTTTTCATTTCACAAACCTTGCTGAAGTTAAGTTGCATTTTGCAGTCTCACTTATTTTGACTTCATGTGGCATGTTATTGTTGTTCCATAAGGCAAACAATTTTGTCTGTCATCTTGCTTCAAAGATCCAATGTTGCCATCCCCCACTTCTCCAAGCCCCCCAGTTCAGTGCACCATTTTGAACTGCTTGCTTGTAGCCTACATGTGGATAATACCGTATTATTTTCTCCAGGCCTCTGATCAGATGGTTAGTTCAATCAAAAACTGAAAACTATATTAGCTTTGCTGTTGGCCAGGGGTGGCTAACCAGTGGCATGAATGCCACAAATTAAATGGGAAGTTTCTGTGTAGCACATGAGCCCCTGGCATCTCTATTTCAGCCCCATGGACCAGGACATTATACTTTTACCGGTATAAGTGATCAGAAAATGGTCTATGCTCATAACAGAACAGAAGTTCAGAACACAAAACTGGTCTTTACTCATAACAGAAATTTGGCATACATCAACTAGTTTAAAAATGACAAGAACCCTTTATCCAAGATTTGCTCCCCCACCTCACAAAGGTGAATGTGTGTTCTGTTCGCTACTGATATAAACCACATTGCTTATATAAAACTGTGTAACTTAAATCAATTCTGCCTCAGGCTTTTGAATGTCTTCCTAGCCTTAGAGTGAAAACTATACCAGTCCTCTATTGGGGGGGGGGGGGGGGGGGGGGGGGGGG
>NW_017729033.1:90660943-90662552 GCF_001723915.1 Gavialis gangeticus | reverse complement strand
GGGGGGGGGGGGGGGGGGGGGTCAGAGTGGCACTTAGGGAAGTTTGGACTTAGCTTGGGGCATGCCAGCCAAGAAAGGTTGGCTACTTGTTTACAGCATGCTAAAACTAGATAGTTTGTTGAACTTGATTCATGGGACTATATACATTATACAACTATAAAGTAAATGTTAAGTTAACTCTCTACACTGTGAGCTGAATTAGTGATTTGTAGGGGGAGGGGGTTCTCTTTAATGTAAAACATCCTTAGAATTCTAGAGATGGTAGCAGAAATGTGTTCAGTTTTTTGCTTTTCCAGAACAGTTTTTAATTTCTGTATGCTTTAACACTTTCAGCACATTTCCCCAGTTATTCCTTTTCTTTAGATCAATAATAGAATGAAATAGTTGAAATCATTCATAGCATGTAACTACTGTCTACCAAATGGTGCTAATTACACCATGACTGATGATTAATTAAAGACACCCTTGCTGTCTTTGCAGAATTGCCTTGGCTTACCCATTATCTCCTACAGCTTGTTCCAAGTGAGCAGTTATTTCACATTGAGCCCTCTCATTGAAAGAGCTAATATGGACAAATGGACATGTAATTTCCCAGTGTAACTCCATTGAAATGATTGTGTAATTCAGTGTAGCTACATAAAAATGACAATATAGCTGCTTCCCAATTACATAATGGTTACAGGATAGTCAGTGTTTCAGTGTAAAATGTAATTGATTCCTAATTATTCCACTTTGGGAGAAGGGCCATAGTGTGTAATTTCATTAAGGTGATAAGAAATGACTCTTAAAAAGAAAGACTCAGCAGTATGCATACATGTTTATGTTCCATTTGTTGGAAGCCCCAGTTTTCTGATAATCTCCATTCTCAGAAGAGAATTGTGAAATAATATCCTGGTTCTGCATTACATCTGTACTAATGCAGCCTCCAGAGAAGGGTCCTGGGGACAACTGTGATAGGTTTTTGTTCTTGATATGCATATATTTATTGTCCCTAGGAAGAAATTAGATGCTGAAAAACATCATTAGGGTAAGACTCTTCCAGGAAAATTATAATATTAAATGAAAGCAAATAGGAGGCTTTTCCAGCTGAAGTTCCACTTTGCTAATAAAGTATCTCAATCAACAAGCAAAAGACAAAATACGCATACTCCCTGTTTTAGCTCCTACATCCACAGAAGACAGGCGGGCGATCCATGCTGACCTGGACAGGCTCAGCAAATGGGCGGATGAGAACCTGATGATGTTTAACACTGAAAAATGCAAGGTTCTCTGCCTTGGGAGGAAAAACCTGCAGCATCCTTATAGGCTCGGCAATGCTACGCTGGCTAACACCATGGAAGAAAGAGACTTGGGGTCATCATTGACCACAAGATGAACATGAACCTGCAATGCGATGCTGCGGCTAGAAAAGCGACCAAAACGCTGGCTTGAATTCATAGACATCATTCTCTCCTTGTACTTGGCATTGGTGAGGCCGCAGCTGGAGTACTGCATCCAGTTTTGGGCTCCACAATTCAAAAAGGATGTGGAGAAGCTTGAGAGAGTCCAGAGAAGAGCCACGTGCATGATCAGAGGTCAGGAAAACACACCTTACAATGACAAGCTGAGA
>NW_017729033.1:90655446-90655943 GCF_001723915.1 Gavialis gangeticus | reverse complement strand
GGCCTGACCAGTGCCACACAGAGGGGGAGGATCACCTCTCTGGACCTGCTCGAGATGCATCTGTGGATGCATGACAAGGTATGGTTGGCCTTCCTAACTGCCTCCCCACACTGCTGACCCATGTTCATCTTGGAGTCAATGATGACTCCAAGATCCTTTTCTGCCTCCGTGCTGACAAGAGGGGAGTTCCCTAACCTGTAGGTATGGTGCCAGTTGTTCCTTTAGCTTGGAAAAGCGCAGGCTCGGGGTGATCTGACGGCCACCTATAAGTTTATCAGAGGTGACCACCAGGATCTGGGGGAACATTTGTTCACCAGAGCACCCTAAGGGATGACAAGGTCTAATGGCCATAAACTACTATAAGACTGTTTCAGGCTGGACATAAGGAAAAATGTCTTTACTGTCCGAGCCCCCCAAGGTCTGGAATAGCCTGCCATCGGAGGTGGTTCAAGCACCTACACTGAACACCTTCAAGAGTAAATGGGACGCTTATCTTG
>NW_017729033.1:90651723-90655342 GCF_001723915.1 Gavialis gangeticus | reverse complement strand
TGAGATCCTTTCCAGCCCTAATGTCTATGAAATCTATGAAATCCTATCAGTCAATTCAATGGCGTTTTTTAGCCCTCAAGCCCCTGTCTTCTGTTCAGTCAGAAACTGCCTGTGGAACTTTCCCTCACACAGGACTTGATCTTCTCCCTTACTATTGCTATCTGTAAGGAGCCATCTGCGCTCCCAGATTCAGGGCACACTAACTCCTGTGTTTAAGTCAGGTAGTTTGCTCTCTCAGGGACTTTATTTTGCCTTATTTTGCCAGCTGTTTGCCAAGACAGTGTCCCTGTAGAAGAGTAGTATATTCTCCTGGCCTTCTCCAGACACTTTCAGAGTACTTTATGCCACTTACACACTACAAATTGGCCTTCATGGATAGCAGAATGTAGCCCAATGGACACAATTAAACTCCCATCAAAAAGAATGTCACCACTTAATACAAGAGAAAATGAGGCAGCCCTGAAACTCAGACTACTTCCTTTTCCAGTGCTCAGAGCAGGTTTTTAAGCAGTTTTGGAAATTAGTATTTTCCTTGTCTATGCTTGAAGATAAACTGTGGTCACATGGTGGTCTGTTTCAGCTGCACTGTTTACACAGTGGCCCTCCCCTGGACCCTTTCAATGCTGTCCACATCCCTCCTGAAGTGCAGTGCCCAGAACTGGATGCAGTATTCCAACTGCAGCCTGACCAATGTTGCATAAATGGGGAGGATCACCTCCTTGGATCTGCTCGTGATGCATTTGTGGATGCATGACAAAGTGCGGTTGGCCTTACCAACAGCATCCTCACATTGGTGGCCCATGTTCATCCTGGAATCAATAATGACTCCAAGATCCTTTTCTGCCTCTGTGCTGATGAGAAGGGAGTTCCCCAGCCTATAGGACTGCTGCTGGTTCTTTCTCCCTAGGTGCAGTACCTTACACTTGTCAGTATTGAATCCCATCCTATTCTCATCCACCCACCCCTGTAACCTGTCCAGATCTTGTTGTAGCCTGTCCCTCCCTTCTATCATGCCCACTTCTCCCCACATCTTAATGTCATCCATGAATTTGAACAAGGTGCTTTTCATCCCCTCGTCCAAGTCACTTATGAAGATGTTGAACAGTGCAGGCCTGAGGACTGAGCTCTGGGGGACACCTACTGCCCACATCCCTCCAGGTCGAAAATGACCTATCCACCACCACTCTCTGAGTGCAGTCCCTCTAGCCAATTTACAACCCAACTGACTGTGTAGGCATCGATGCCACAGTTGCCTAATTTTTTAATGAGAATGGGGTGAGAGACAGTGTCAAAGGCCTTCCTAAACTCCAGAAAGACTATGTCCACTGTGACACCTGGGTCTAAGGAGTTTGTGACTTGGTCATAGAAGACAATCAGATTGGTCTAACGGGACCTGCCCCTAATGAACCCATATTGGTTGCCCCTAAGCATAATCTCCTCTGCTGGTCCCTCGCAGATGTGCTCCTGGATAACTTTCTCAAAGAGCTTCCCCAGGACCAAGATAAGACTAATGGGCTTATAGTTTCCTGGGTCCTCCTTCCTCCATTTTTTGAAAATGGGGACCACATTGGCCCTTTTCCAGTCCTCTGGCACCTGGCCAGAGCACCATGAGTGCTCATAAAGCTGCACCGGGGTCCTGCAATGACCTCTGCCAATTCCCTCAGCACCCTTGGGTGGAGGTCATCTGGATCTGCTGACTTGAACATGTCCAGCCCCACCAGAAGTTCCCTAACTAGGTCCTCTCTGACCCTAGGCCAGGCGGTGCCTCTCCTGAGTCTGTCTGGAATCCCGGTGGGGGTAAGGTCCTGGTCTCTGCTCAGAAAAATGGAGGCAAAGAATTTGTTAAAGAGGTCAGCTTTGGCATCTGGTGCAACCACCAGATTGCCAAGCATGTCTTGGAGGGGCCCCATGTTACCTGGTGACTTCTTTTTACTCCCTATATATTTAAAAAATGACTTTTTGTTATGTTTTATCCTGGTCACTAGTCGTAGTTCTGTCTCCGCCTTAGCCTTCCTAACATCCCCCCTTCAGTCTTGAGCAATGGAGCAATTCTCCTTGGTGATGGCCCCTCCCTTTTATGCCTCCTTTTTAGCTTTCAGACATTCCTGAATGCCTTTGGTAAGCCACGGGGGCTTTTGAGCACTCTTGCTGACTTTGATTCACGTTGGGACTGTCACCCTTTGGGCTCAGAGGATCATCTTCTTAAGGAACGACCACTCGTCTTGGACTCCCAAATCACCTACCCTCTGAGGCCTCAGTGCCTCCCCAACTAATCTCCTTAACTCATTGAAATAGGCCCTCCTGAAGCCAAGGACTGCTGCCTTGCTGCAGAGCTTTGACACCCTGTGCTGGATGGTGAATTCCAGTAGGTGATGATCACTATCACCCAGGCGGTCAAGAACCTGCAGTCCCCTCACCAAGTCATGGCCTGTGGCCAGGACCAGGTCCACCAAGGCATTTTCCCTGTTCAGACTGTGCATCTCCTGGATTAGGTGAAGGTCCTGTATCTTGGCTAGGAACCTATGTGAGTGGTCAGACCTGACTGACTGCTCCTCCCAGCAGATGTCCAGGTAGTTTAGGTCACTCATGATGACCACGTCCCTTGACTTAACTGCCTCCCCCAGCTGACCTGAGAATTCCCAGTCTAGCTCTTCCCCCTGGTTGGGTGGTCAATAGTAGACACCCACCGTTAAGTCCCTTTCCCCCGACTCCCTTGTATTCTAACCTTCAATCTGCCCCTCTGCCCCAGTGCTGTTTGTTGAGGATGTGTATTGCTCTTTGATGTACAGCACCAAATCCTCGCCTTTCCTCCCCATTCTATCCCATCTGTACAGTGTGTAGCCCTTGATGTTTACCACCCAATCATGGGGTGAGCCCCACTTATGTGGGTTTGTGTTATCTAGCAAGAGGGCAAGTTCCTCCTGCTTGTTGCCCATGCTACGAGCATTAGTGTAGAGGCATTTAAGGCCTCCTGTGGGTGCATGCACCACCCCCCTGATCCCAGGACTATCTGGACCCCTGTCATGCTTGCCTTTAAGGGAGACATGAAGCCCATCCCACCTGAGTATTCCCCCTGCATGAAAATGCGGGTTATTGTCAAGGAACCTGAGGCCTGCCTGGTAGCACCAACTCCAAAGCCTCCAGTTGACCACTCCGATGCAAGCCTCATGGTGCTGTCCATGTCTACTTACTAGGAGAATAGAGAATACCGCCTGTTCCCCTGCCTCCTTGAGCTTGGCCCCCAGAGTCTTGTAATCCTTCATGATGTGGTCTGGACTGCTCCCCGCTGTGTTAATTGTCCCCATGTGGGGTACTGGTGTGAGGGTCAAATGAGGTCCAGGATCATATCTGTAATATCCTGAATCCAAGCCCCAGGCAGGCAGCAGACCTCACGTGCCATGGGGTCAGATTGGCAGATGGGACCCTCTGTTCCCCTCAGGATGGAGTCTCCGACAACTTGGTTTAGTTTTCTCTAAATTGAAATGGTGTTTTTTTTAAAACTGCTTCAATTTAGGGAGAATGAAACCAAATTAAACCCCCATGGTGTGTACCCAAGAGTGTGAGCCTGATCCTTACCTGCTTCTTTGGTTGAGGTGGGGAGGAGAGTCAAGCTGCTGGC
>NW_017729033.1:90644447-90646723 GCF_001723915.1 Gavialis gangeticus | reverse complement strand
CTGCTTCTTTGGTTGAGGTGGGGAGGAGAGTCAAGCTGCTGGTGGGCCAAGTGGTCCCTGAGCTGTGCAAGGGCCCCCCAGGTGGCACCTGTCTGCTGGCACCCAGCCCGAGGGGTCCTGGGGGGGTGCCACAGCTGCAGAGGGAAGCACTGCCCCTCCTGCAGCCATGGAGGGAAGCACTGGGCCCTATGCAGCTCAGGCAGGCAGGCAAGCTCTGGGGAGGAAAAACAAAATTGGCTTGCAGCTTTTTTTTTTTCTTCAGTGGAGCCTGCCTGCATGGGCTGCCGCCAGGTCCCACAGCCCCGGAACTGTATGGGGCCCACCAAGCCCCAAGCACATTGGCTTTCAGTGCCCCATGCACTGTTGCACTTTGTTAGGTAGCAAACTAAAACACCTCAGAGGTATTTTATCTTGCTACGTACAAAAGTAATTTAAAGTGGAATACACCACTGAGCGTGCAAACAGCAACTCCATTAAAGCAGTGCAAAAGGGCATATAAGCCATATTAAAGGCCAATTTTTTGCCATGTACAAAGGTCCATTAGGCCCAGTGGACCTGACACAGAAATATGGTGAGTATCCTAAGTGGGGGGAAGTTTAAATACTTCTGTAATCACACCTGGCTAATGCCCAGGCTCAACAAGGGGCATCTTTTCAAATTTAGACCAGATACCAGATTTACCCTTCAAAGCTATATATCCTATCCAAGACTATTGAACTTGTATCTTTCAAAAAAGCAGTGTAACTGGAAAGACCTAACCCTCAAAGTGTTTACTCATGTGCAGATTTGAATGATATTTATGGGGAAGGGAGGTCTGAAGGGGAGTCTGAGATTTGTTTGCTCTGTGCCTATTCCATATTTATTCTTTTAGTTAACTTGCCAGCGAGGATCCCAGTGAAGAGCATTTTTTTTAATGTTCTCAAGGTGAAGGTTCTTATGTAGTGAGACACTTGGGGCACAAGGGAATCACTAGATGGCAATGACTCTTACTCATCATTATTGTCCTGCTCTGTATTAGTCCTCTTAGATGTAAGGCTTTTGGTAACGTAAACTGTAAGATTTGTAATTTTCCAACCTCTTGTTATGATAGAATCTGTTCCAGGTTCTCAAATGTGACCTAGAGAATCAAATTTATATATATCAATGACAAATACACACACATTTGTATATGTGCGTGTCTGTGTGTGTGTGTGTGTGTGTAGTTGTAAATTTTTAAATTCCTACAACACAGTGTACCTCCTTTAACAGTGGAACTTTGCTAGTTAATCCACAACACTATGCTGAGTTAACACGTTGTCACACCCTGCTTCCTGCTACTGATTGGGTGCATCTACATGTGCAAATAGTGCAACACAATAAACTCTGGAGCTCTTTGAGTTGGAGTGAACTGCTCCTAAGAACAGATTGACTTTTAATCTACACATGAACCTGAGCCAGCAGCAGTTTAAGCTGGAGTGGAGCTCTCCCAGGCTGGCAGCAGGCTAAGGGGGTCAGTCCCAGGCTCCAGGTGGTGGCAGTGGGGGGCAGAGAGGCTAGTTTGGGCATGAGGATGCTAAACATGTGGCCCCTGCCCAGTCACTGTCTACACATGCATTTCAGTGCAGTTTATTACTCTCCTGAGAGATGGTACTGTCTTCTAATAGTGGTACAGCATGCAGATAGTGATGCTTTACTGCAGAGCTAATTAGTCAACTCCATAGTATATCACATATGTGGATACACCCAGGACTTATGCTAGGGACAGTTATTACACATAAACTGGTTTAAATGAACAGAGACCAGTTTAAACCTGTAACAGAACAGAAGCTCTATCCACATAAACCAGTTTCAAAATTGCCAAAACTGGTTTAAGGTAGACCTGAATGAATACAGTATCAAACTTAGCTGATTTAGGTTGCATAGTTTCATAGTTTCTAGGGTCCGAAGGGACCTGAGTAGATCATCTAGTCTGACCCCCTGCCATGGAAGGAAAGAGTACTGGGGTCAAACGACCCCAGCAAGGTGTACATCTAACCTACTCTTAAAGACCCCCAGGGTAGGAGCCAGCACCACTTCTCTTGGAAGTTGGTTCCAGATCCTAGCCGCCCTGACTGTGAAGTAGCGCCTCCTGATATCTAGCCTAAATCTACCCTCTGCCAGCTTGTGACTGTTATTCCTGGTCACTCCTGGCAGTGCTTGGGGGAAAAGTGCCCGCTGGTCCCCCCTGACTAGTTTGTAACAGGCCACTAGATCCCCCCTCAGCCTTCTCTTGTGGAGGCTGAACAGGTTCAGGTCCC
>NW_017729033.1:90593594-90643636 GCF_001723915.1 Gavialis gangeticus | reverse complement strand
CTTCCCACTTCCCCCCAAGCCGAAAATGACCCATCCACCACCACTCTCTGGGTGTGGCCCTCCAGCCAGTTGGCGACCCAATTGAGGTTAAATCAGTCTATCAAACTTCAGTCCCAGATCCCCTCCTGACTCAGGTTAACTCACAGTCCCCAGCATCCCAGGATGCTTTGTACCTCCTCTGACCCCCACCCCCACAGGTGGGCAGCTGTTCTATATTCCTGGTTCTGTCTGCACCTGTCAGCATGTCAGGATGGGTGGGGAGGCAGAGGAACAGAGCCCCCTTCCCCAGAACTTAAATAGTTAAAATAACACCCCCCCCCCAAAATCTCTACCACACTTCCTGCTAACTGTAACAATTTTATAAGCAAACTCAGCAGAGGAACCAAGAATTGAATGGTCCTTGTATTAGTCTTGTATCCTTAAAAGCAACATTTTCTGGGTAAGGCAAAAATAAGATGGTGTTGAAACCACATAGTGGGAGTATGTTTACATGACTCTGTCACTATAGCAATGCACTACATTGATGTAGCATCCATGGGCAAAAACCCTGATGCCACAGCTACAGCACTGTACAGGTTTCCCTCACCAATTGTTAGGGTTAGATTCCTGAAAGTTCCTGTGTTGGCAAAACCTTGGTTGGCAAGACAAAAGCTTATGGGGAAAATGACAGGTAGTGGGCTGATGTGCAGCCATGGAAAACTGTGTTTACTCAAAACTGTATACCGTGGTAGCCAAAATGGTATATAGAATATTAAGTGTGGATACTCAAAACCATGGTTGGCAAGGGAAACATGTAGTGATGCATTCACTCATTATAGAGCATCACTACAGTGATGTGGTGCCTAAAAATAACCATGCATGGTGTGCACAGTGCAGTACAAGTTGATCCTGCATGGGAGTTGTTACCGCACGGGGCAGCACACAGCAGCTCTCTTGCCACAGCCTCTGCCTTCCCACACCATGGCTGCTCCAGCCCTTGTCCCTGGCAACTATGCCCAGCACCTTGGGCTCCTGCTAGCCACTGTGCTGGCTCTGCTGGCCCTCTGTACCAGCTTCCAGCTGGTCCACAACCATGTGGGCCCCGTTGGCTCCCCAACATGCAGCAACCCCCTGTCTGGCCCCACAGTGTCGTCCCAGGGCCACCACCATTGCACAATGCCACCTGCACCCTGTCCTGCTGCCTGGACCCTGCCAGGGATGCTGATGATGGGCTCTTAGATGCCACCATAATGGTATCCATGCCCTCCTGGGGCTCCAGCCCCACCACCTCTGGGCCCACTGGGCCAGCCAGGACTGGTGGCTGCCATTGTCCAGCAGACCTTGGATGACAAGCTGTGACTGGAGGCATTCCGCATGACCTGAGCCACCTTCGTGGACCTCCTGGAGCAACTCTTCCCTCACCTGGAGCAGCAGGACACCAATATGTGGCAACCCGTCCCTGTGAACACCAGCCTGGCCCTCACCCTGCTGAATCTGGCCATCTCTGCTGATCCTCCGTGGCAGTCACCAACCAGTTCAGAGGGAGAGTCCAATCCTGGGTCTTCCTCCTACAGATGTGGGCTGCAGTGACCCTGAGGCTGCATCCTGGTTGCCAACTGCAACCTCTCCTCCACATGTAGCTGCAGGGCCTGCAGAGCCATGAGAAAGAAGCTGTTTGGGGAGTCTGAAATCCTACTGAGATAAAATGCTCTGTAGCAGGGGGCATGCACTGCCCAGACTCAGATAAGGGGTTGAGCATGCACACATGCCCACAGACCATGATAAATTGGCTTAGCAGGCTTGAGCCCAGGAAGCCACTGGCTGGACCCCCCATCCCCACTTGCTCTGCAGCAGCCAGTGGGCTGCTGGGTGCTGGACACAAGCAGTCTGCCTCCCCCACTCTGTTCCCAGGGTCGCACAGGCCAGGCTCCTGGCAGCACCTACTGTCACAGCTACAGACCTCACTGAACCGCCCCCCCTTCTCCTGCAAGCCAGCCAATCTCCTGTGCTGCCACCAAGCCCATAGCACGCAGCCTCTGGAGGCCTGGGGCTCCCAGATGACTAGGACGAGCAGCTGCCTGTGCCCCTGACCTCCCTGCAGGGGGCCTCTCCAGAGAGGTGTCCTGAGACCAGCTTCCCTCATGCTGGCATTGTACCCTGAGCAGGCTCCTGCTGCACATGTCAGAGGTACTGTACAAGGAGCTCTTTGCATGGACTGAGGGGTGCCCAACCCACTGTGCCCTGTTGCTGATCACCATGGTGCCCTGGGTACACCTGTGCACCTAGCATGAGACCCTAAGCTTCGACAGTGTGGGGAGCAAGACTGAGCTACTCCACAAGCTCTGCCACCACCTGGAAGCCCACCTGTGGCTGCACTACACATTCCTGCCCCCTGCAGCTGAGGAGGACATTGCCGCTGGCATTGACATGTTGCTCAGCATGTGAGAGGCCCATGCCTGCCTAGATGTGGGGGCATGGGCTGCTCAATAATGTTTTTCACTGTTTCCTCCTTCCCTGCATGCTGTGGAGGCAGAGCCCTGCAGGACTGGATGGCGTGGGCCTGGCGGCCATGTGCCAGTGTGGAGCCAGGCAGTGGCACCAGCCTGCAGACAGGTTGGCATGAGTAGCCCATGGCCTGTGCAGGGGCAGCAGAGGCCAAGAGTCCCCCCAGGCTCTCTGCTGTTGTGTTCCAGGGCTCAAAATACCTGCAGGCTTCCATAGTGGTAGCCCAGCCCTGGGGCAGGAGAGGCTTCCCGCCCCCAAGGCCCTGGGGCTGAGCTCAGGTTGGTCCCCTAGTGGCAGGACTGACTGGGAGTAAATCTGCTCCCAGTTGGCATCTACATGTGTGTTACTGCACAGTAAGTACTTATGAGTAAATTGGCAACTTGCAGGTAACACATTTACTTGACAGTAGTGAAGTTTACTGCATGGTAAGTCTGTGCATGTGTACACACACACACTTACTCTGTAATAAACTATGATACTGTGCCGTACAGCATCTCATGTAGACCCACACACAATGTCCTGGTTTTGTGTTGTATCTGTTCTGTGGAGAATAGATAAAGGAATTCATACTCTTGTTCTGTCAGTCAGACACCTTAGAATGATTTTATGACATCTAAAAAAATAAGCACCTAAAAACCAAATAATCTTTAAAAAATGTGAAAAGAAAGATTTTCACATACCTGTGTAATCATGCAATTTGAAATACTTCTGTAAGAGCAGTTGTTTTATGCTATGTACCAATTTGTGGGCTAAGTGCTCAAAAATAGTGCCTACTGGCCTTCATATTTATGAGTAATGTATAGTTCCTTTATCCAGTACAAAAAGAGAGCAAAACCACTATCCTACTTATCTGACAATGTTTTACAGCTTTGTGTTACACTGGAACAAACAACTCCAGAAGATGCAGAACAATGGTGAATTGATCCTTTTCATTTTATAAATGCAGAATAAATAAAAATATGTAGGCATTAGACAGACTAGACATTTCAGTGTCCATCATCTGTCTCATATGCTGTGCACTGTGAATACAGAGCAAACAAATCAATATTGGGACATTAAAATGCAGAAAGTTCATTTCAGTTGAAAATTGTTTATGAATGACAGGCCACAGTTTAAAATAAAATCTTTTTTCAAGTTTCCCACATTCTGGGGAGCTTGTAAAATCTGAAGCAATAATGAGCCTTTCCTACTTGGCTGCCGGCTGCTACAGTACTCCAATTCCCATCTGCTGGCAGTTAAAAGCCTTCTCAAAGTCCTTGCATCTGATGTACATACTGTACTATCTCTGTGTCAGACGACACATGAGATGTAGGGCATGCTCAGCAACCAGTTTAAGCACCTTGCCATTTCAGTCCTTTGATAGCTGAAACTGGAAGGGTTTTGTGTAGTTTTCAATAAGCAAAAGAAGTTCCTAGCATTCAGAGAGCACTTCCATAGATGGAGAGAGAAAGTAGGTTAAACTTGTAAGACTTTCAGTCATTACAATCTTTTGTTTCTAGGATAATGATTCAAGCACCGAGAAGTACAAGTATGATCTTGTTTATCTAAAACTCACCCTATGGTCTAGAGTGTACATTATTATAGTTCCTTTATTTGCATTTTGAATGTGCTTAGGGGTGTCTATGCACATGCTCTGGGATGGGGGGGCGTGCTTTAATTAAAGCCACATTAATTAAAGTGCCTACAGTGCAACGTGTATTCAGCATCCTGTGCTTCAAAATGGTGGTGGGGGCACTTGAACTAAAGCTCATTTGATGAGCTTTAGTTCAAGTGCCCCCACTGCCATTTTGAAACATGGGGATGTTGAATAGATGTGACACATAGGCTGCTGGAGTGCATTAATTAACAGGCTACAACAGGCTCAATTAATCGAGTCTGCTGTGTTGCAGGTTAATTAGCAGAGGTCCAGCATGTGTATTAGAGCCCTAATTGTCCAGAACTCTAGTGTGATAAGTGTTGTACAAACTTGGAGCTTACCAAGTATAAATGAACAGAGAATGGATGGATGTAGCCAGGTGGGGTAGGAATGAGTGAACAATGAGATGACATTGATCAGTATTATAGGTAGTTTTCATGGAAAATCCCTGGTGCATGAAATTGGCTGTGTATCTAATCAGTGCTTTGTGTAAGTATAAATCATTCAGTTGGTATAAATGAAAGAATTGTAGCCCAGGTACACTGAGGGGTGTGTCCTGTCTGCAAGTGGAAGGGATAGGGTGGTGAGGCAAGAGTGCTGTGAGAGGGGCCTGCGACTGGAGAGCAGTTCCCTCTTTTCTCTATACAGCCAGGTCAGGACAATGCACTTAAATATATATTTATTTTATATAGCAATAAATTTGTATAAATTATAGACATTAACTATTCACAATAGAATTAGTATGTGACACCTTACACAATAACCTGCAATCAACACACTGAACCACTCTGAGGGACTGCAAAAGAACAGGTGAGTCACAGCGTAGAGAATAGTTAACCTCTTGCACAAATTATCATTAACACCCTGAAACAGGTAAGTCAAGGCATCAACACAATAAACACACATAAGCATCAACTTAGATAAACCCAGGTAAGTTGAGGTGACAGTACAATAGACGTACACAGGCAACAAGACAGGCAAGTTCCAATGATAGGCAGTAAACACATATAAGTAATGAAGACAGATAAACCCATATAAACCCCCTTAAGGAGTACCCATAAATATATTAACCTATATAGTATGAAGCAACATCAGTCACAAAATATGGGGTGTTGCCTGGAGCCCCTCCCGTTTAGGGCCCTGGGATGTGGACACACCCCCTCCCACAATGGAGGAGGGTGGAGGCTGCGGACCCTCCGCTCCCAAGCCTCCCCTGTGGGACCTGCCTCCCCAGCAACTCACACTCCCACTCTGAAGCAGACAGAGTTCGTCCTCTGCTCACCAGTCCTGCAAGGGCCACTCTTTGGTGGTGCCTCCGGCTCCGCTTGATGGCCTGGTGCCTGGCACTGGGCACCCAGGGCACTCCTACAGGTGCCGAGCCCTTACTGGCTCCAGTTCCCTGGCCTCACACTGGGGGTCTTCCCCTTCCTGGACCCTGCTTTGAGCACTGGGGCTCTTTTAGTTTAATGCAGAGCCACACTGAGGGGCTGCAGCTACTCAGCCTAGAGTCAGAGCTAACTTGAGCAGCCTCGAGCTGCTCCCAGGGCTACCTCTCCATGTGCCGACCTGTGCACTGGCTGGTGCCCGAGCAGCCTGAAGCTGCTCTCAGGGCCATCTCTGTGTGCCAATCCACACACTGCCCAGCCAGCCACTTGCTGGGTTCTCAGGCTCAACCTGCCTTGAGTGGCTCCCAGAGCCTAAGCACCATGTGCCAATCTGCACACCATCTAGGCTCAGGCGAGGTCTCGAGGACAGTCTTCTCCAGATCTCCTCTCTCCTCACTGTCCCTCACCACGTCTTGTCTCCAGCATGCCGAGAATGCTCTCCTTTTATACACTTCAGGGGTTCCATCCCTGAAATCCGGCAGACCTGCCGTGCTACAGTCCACAGTCCAGTCAGGGAGCTCTTCTCCCCCTCCCTTCGGGAAAGGAGTGGTACCCGCTTTCCCCCAGCTTGTTTCTGATTGGTGGATTTGCATCATGAATTGGACTTGAGGATTCTCGAGCCCCTGGACATGTTGGAGCTCGATCGGATAAATCTGTCACAGAATATTTATAAAAACAAACTTGACCCCAATTTTGTAAGCTAAACTGGTTTTGCTTTCTTTTCTCTCTCTCTCTCTCAGAGGCAACAAGTATAACATGATGGAGAATTTCCCCTTTGGTAAATAAAGCTCATCACTTTGACCCTCATTCTTGATTTTAGCATCCAGGCTCTTAACACAGATTTACACATTTACCTTAAAATATTTAAGTATTAACTTTGAAAAGGTTGGGGTAAAGAAAGTGAAGCTCAGAGTTTCAGTGAATATGACTTTCTCTTTGCTAATCAACTTAGCAGCAGCATCAAGTCAAGGTTCAGTTCTCTGAAAGGTGCTGCCACAGTGTCAGTTCTGTAGAATTAAACAATACTTTGGGGAATACTTTCCAAGGATAGATTTTACTATGGTACTCATTTATATATAATGTGGTATTATTCATTATGTGGTACACATAATAAAATGCACCTCCTGTGCAAAGGGCTCACACAAAAAGTTTATCCTCTAATTAAGTATGCATAGGCCTTTTATTAGCTTGCTACATCAGTTAAATTTCAGTCTCATTTTGCAGGTATAAATTACTGTGTGTACAATGTTGAAATGTACGTTTGGTGACAGAATTTTATCTAGATATCTACAGCTAACAATGTAGTCTTAAAAGCATTAATGAGCAATTTTGCACTCAAGTAGATGAAAACCAGATGGGGACTGGCTGTCATTTTTGTTGAAGCTCAAATTCCTTGATTCAGAATAGCAGTTGCAAACTGTTCTGACATAAGCCAGGTAATGAATTTATGTAACTTCTGACTAAGGTGCTGCTTTTTAAAAATAAATCTACTGTCCTACTATTGATAATATTATTATTTGGGGAGGCAGGTCATGTAATTTCGAAATTGAGAGAAAACAAATGAGATAGGATTTTTAAGTTATGTTTCTTTCTTTTCTTCAAGCTTCACCAATTTGTCTATAATTTATATATGTACTAAACAGGGATTTCATTTTCAGTATCACAAGCTACCAATCCAATCTGTCATGTGACTTACAATCTTTTTTCTTGAGTTCTTTCTCAATGATATCTCCTCCCTACAGCACACTACAGGAGGTTACTGTTCTGAAAATATACCAGTAGCTGCACAGTAGTTTTTAGGTGCGTCTACATGTAGCAATAGGGGGCAACAATAAACTCTGGATCTTATTGCTCCTTAGTTTATTGCTCTTGGGAAGCTCCTGGACATGCAGTTTACATGTGCACCTGAACCGCAGCACATTGAGCTTGGTTGGAGAAGGCCCATCTGGCATGGGGCCTAGGGGGTCAGGCTGCCAGCCCAGGCTGCTCTGACCAGGCTCAGTGTGCTGCAGAAGGGTTGGATAGGGCATGAAGGTGCTTCACTGTGGGGCTCACTGGTAGGCAGTCATGGCACTGAAGCTCCCTTGTGCCCCAGCCAGCTGGCTCACTGTTTAAGTATGAGCTGCTGCACACAAAAAATCTCTGCATTAGGGAATATTTCCATATACTATCCTATTGTGGAGTGTATTAGTTTTGTGCGCCCTAATAGGGGCACATGTGTAGATACTGTGATGTTTACTGCAAAGTTAATTAGCCAACTGCACAGTAAACTTTTCATGTAGATGCACCCCTCCTGTATCTGTCACATCCTGCCTAGATTAGACATATGCTGAAAAAACTTAAATTATTCACCCCCTTGCCAGATTCTGTGGACCAGATTGTGGCCTGTGGCCAAGAATCACTCAATGTAGCTCAAGAGGAATACCAGGGTAGCTTTATACTACCTTGGCACCTGGAGTTCTATTAGGCCTTGGTCAGGTTCCCAACTGAATTATGCTTATTGCAAGAAGACTCAAAGGGTTATTCTGGCAGATGAAGATCCACCAGGCATGAGCCAGCTTTGACCATGCCTATTTTGCCACAAGTTGGCTATGGGCAGAAGAATGATTATAGCAGTTCTATGCCATAAAAAGATCCCCCATACTGGAGAAACTCTCCAGTGGCTGCTGAACAACCTGAGAGTAGCTTTGGACGAATAGGCTAGACAAAAAATATCTTAATGCATAAGAGAATTGGGCCTTGAAAATATGATGGTGACAATGATCTATTTGTAGTATAAATGGTTGTATATGCCAGCTGCTAAATTTAAGAAAAGTCAGAAGAGAGAGCCTAGACATTAGGCAGAATATCTTCAGTCAGTTTTGTTTTACTTCCCCTGTTCTGGTTTTCCAGCTCCTTCTCATGAGTCAGTGTTGTTCTTCCTCATCCTGTTGCAATGGTAGTGAATGCTGATGAGCTATTTCTTGGCAAAACACCAGCAAGTAATTTCCTGGTAATTAATTTGTGTTATATACACCTGACCTGAATTTTTTGCAGGTAATTTGCAGGTCAGGTAATGCATCAAAATCAAATAATTTTAGGGGGTACCCAAGAGTACAAGCAAGTAATGGTTATTTTGACTCAAGCTTCCTTCAATATCTTTCTCTCTCTCTCTCTCCTGGTATTAGGGTTTCATTGCTATTATAGCACTTTGCATATAATTGCCAACAGCTTTAGGTTATAATTATATTGTCATTTAGTACATTTGTAATGTGGAAAGAATGAACAAAGCAGTGAATTAAATATATAATGACTGTTGGTGTTTTGTGCCTTTTGCTTTTTAAGCACCTTCATTAATATTTTGCAGTGTTTATGAAGAGATACCTGGAAAAACAGCCATTGCATCTACTCAAAAATGTCACAACATAGTTGGGAACTGGGAGAAGAGAACAAGATGTGCAGATAATATTAAGGATATTTTAAGATGATGTTTAAAAGGTAGCAACACTATTTGTATGTATTTATTTCATGTGTAATTTTTAGAAGTCCTCTTTATGGAGCTTTGCCTTATTGGTACCTCAAAGCTAACATAAACCACGTGTAGTGGGCATGCCAGACACAGCACAGCTTGCACACAGCTTGTCAGCTTGAGCAGGACGCTGAGGCATTAATGGAATTTCTTCCACCGATCAGGAGAAGGTGCCTCCCTTTCTCCTGATTGGTGCATTTATGATCTGGGGGCAGAGCTCCCAGGAGGAGGGGTCCCAGTGAGGTTTTTGCCACCCCTTGCTCTGATTGGACCTTATGCAATCCAAGGTGGAGCCCTGGATGTCTATAAAAAAGAGTATGTTCAGCTGGAAGATGATACCAGTGAGGGACAAGAAGAGCAGAGCTGAGAAAAGCGGGGGAGAGCTGCCCCAGTGGGCAATAGCCCTAGGCTCCTGAAGATGCTGCTAGAGGAACCACTGCAAGAGCCTCAGCCCTGGGAGCAGGGACAGCTTGCTCGGGCCCCACACAATGCTGTCACAAGGTCACGTAGGTGCCTTGTGCCTAGAAGAGGGTTAAGAACAGCTGCTAATCACCAGGGCAGCTCAGCTGCCGGTTGCTGGGGCAACCATGTTGGTCAAGTGACCAGAAGGGGGCAGGGCCGGGCCCTTATAAACAGCCCAGGCCGGAGCCTGGCCAGCAGTTCCTTGCTGGCAGCCAGAGGAGTGAGAGCTCTGTAGTGGAGCTGAGCTGCGTCAGGCAGACTGATAGAACGAGTAGCTGCATCATGGCAAGGGGGGAGAGAACCCTGACTAGGAGGTCTTACTGGAAGGCCAGGTGGGGCCTGGACTTTATGTTATAGCTGGTAGGCTTATTGTTCTGTTACAGCCGGTTGGCTTATGGTTCTGTTGTGTTAGTTGTGTAAATAAACCAGAGGACTGGGTGAGGCTGTAGGGGTGCGAGGAGTCCTCACGGGAGCTCCCCAATAGTCTGGGGGTTCCTGGGTGCCCTGTTCAGGCACAGAGCAGTGCCTGGGAGGCACGGCTGTTTGGCACCGGTGTGGTGCGGGGTGTGGGGGTTGAGACCCCAGCCCGAGGGTGGTATTCTGCCCAGTCGGGCAAAGGACCCCGGGAAGGGTCAGGGGGCCAGGCACGGCTGCATGCCACCTGAGCCCTGAGCGCGGTTTAGCGTGGGACAGAGCCCAGAGAGGGCGATAGCATGGAAAGCACGGGGCAGAGCCCTGGAGGGGGCGAGAGCATTGCGGTGAGCCCTGAGCATGGAAAGCATGTGTATAGGCCCCAGCGAGGGCGAAGAGTGCAGCAAGCATGAGATAGGCCCGAGTGCGGGTGAGAAGAGGCTGAGAAGGGTCAAGGGGCCAGGCATGGCTACTGGCCACCTGAGCCCCAGCGCGAGAAGTGTGGATTGAGACAGCCCGAGAGATGGGCGAGGGCGCAAGAAGCGCAGGACAAGCCCAGAGAGGGCGCAGCACGAGAGGCGCGGATTGGGACAGGCCCCAGCGAGGGTGAGCGCGAGAAGCGTGATTAGCAGCCCGGAGAAGGGCGGGCGTGTGATTAGCAGCCTGGAGAAGGGCGGGCTTACTAAGGAAGCCCCAGAGAAGGGTGACCTTATTGAGAAGCCCAGAAGGGCGAATATACCGAGGAGGCTCTTGAAAGAGTCAGCCTATGGTGCCGGCCCAAGAGGGCTAGCGAACATAGGCGCCAGAAAAGGGGCGCTGGTTGCGTGACAAGCCCAGGGGCACTAGAGAGAGGGGCCGGTTGCGTGACAAGCCCAAGGGCGCCGGGTAGGGCGCAGAAAGGAAAAGGGACCAGATAACGTCCGGAAGAGCTGTGAGGCTTGGGGCGTGCTAAAGGGGAGGTAGGAGGCACGCATAGCCCATAAGGCTGAGGTGCAACAGGTCACCCGTAGAGAGTAGGAGCTCAGACAATTATAACACAGTGCTAGGAGATCAAAGGCAGCCTCCCATATTAAATTATATACGACCAAGATGTGGCGGGCGAGAATCAGAGGGTGCTGGATCTCCTAATTAGGCATGGCAGGGGGCGCTAGCAGGATCACGGCTGCTCCTAGGGCCCACTCTGTGACAAATGCACACCCCAGTGCACACAGCCTTGGCCCTGGGAGCAGGGACAGCCTGCTTGGGTCCCACACGGTGCACACCCTGGTACACAAAGCCTTGGCCCTGGGAGTGGTGAGAGACCACCCAGGCCTTGTCAAGGGCCACCGACCTAAGGCACTGTTGGAGCATTGCCAGTCCCTTTCTTCCCATTGGGACACTGGGACTGGGCCCAGAAAAGGTGGGCTGAGCCCCACCTCTTGCCTTGACAGAAGATGGGGTCTTGGAGGTGCCCAGGGTTGGACCCCGGCCTATGAAGAAGGAACCCCCTGCAGCATGCTGGAGCAGCAGCTGGGTCCACACAGGGGGAAAACAAGCCTATCACATCCCCACTCAGGACAACCATGCGTTTAGGAGATAGGGGCTTCACAGGGGTGCGGCCAGAGAAAAGGGACACTCTACCCACTTCCTTTCAGAGAACTGAGAATGTGCCCTACAAAATGGGAAGATGCACCTAATATTTCGTAAACTGATTGTACTGTGTGAGTTGTGTTATACTTTAGCTGGTAAATAATTTTAAGGTTGCTGTTTTCTATTAGAGTCTATTTTTCTTGTTGTTTAATTTATTGAGTATTATATTGGGTACTTACCTGCTGGAGGCCTGCACAGGATCACGCTGTGGGCATAGTGGTTTACCTTAAGGATCTCGGCATCCTGGGTAAAGGGGGTTACTCTCAAAGCATACCCTGCGCAACCCCATTCCTGAATAAACTTATAAGTATGTGTATGTATAAGAGTGTATAGTGGTTAATTTTCTCTAATATTATCTATTGCTTTGGGACATATATATGTACATATTTGGGATAAAGATATAGAGATACATATAGAGTGTGTGTGTGTGTGTGTGTATATATATGCGTGTATGTATAGTTGTATATCATTCTTTGTATGTTAAATATATTCTGTATATAGTTAAGAACACTTTGTGTGGTGTGGTTCTATAGAGAATAGAGGGATCTGTACCTGAGTCATAGCATCCCCCTCACAGCACGGTTGCCTGCCCAGCTATCCCATCTAATGGAGGATGGGGCACACCCTTGGGTATACCTGGGTTACACACAAGTTAATAAGTGCCCTGCATTCAGGTTCTCACCAGGATCTCTTTAGGCCTTTCGCCATCTCCTTAAAAAGGGGTACTTTGATATCTCTTTTATTTCATCTGCAGTTAATAGAGCCACTTCTGTCAAAAAAGTCAGCATAATTTAAGCACTCTGAACAAAATTATATTGCCTGATAACAGAATTAATTCAAAGCAGGGTCCTGGTGCCATGGCATACAATATTTAACAACAGATATTGCACATACAAAGCAAGCATCATTATATGTTTTAATGGTTGGGTACTGAGAACTTAAATGACCTGTTCAAGGTCATGTACCTCATCAGTGGCAGAGTCAGGAAAAGAACCTAGGAATCTTGACTCGGGAAACTCAGTAGGACTATGTCTTGATTGAATCCACAGGTACTATGAGTGCCAGAACTGACAGTAGAATGTAAAAACCTCTTGTTCTTAGTTCATCATATTATGCTGCCTTTCATTCTGCTGACCTATTTTTGCCTGCCACCAGAGATAATAATGACTGGACATATATATATGAGATGCTATGTTGCTGTAGCAATGAGCTACTGCACCGTAGCTCATTGCTAAGGTGACATTGTCACCAGGCACAAACTGTGATGGCGATGCTACTGTGCTGTATCTCATTATGGCCACAGAAGGGAGATCCAGCCACATGGATTCCAACACTTGGCAGCCATGTTGAAGCCCGAATCAGTTGCCAGACCCTGGCAGCTGTCTGGGAAACTCTGATCCTTGACCAGCTCCTTCCCTGCCTAGGAGTCATGTGGCCAGCAAAGAGGCAACACACAGCAGCTCCCTCCTTGCCCAACCTGCCTCCCCATTCCAGGGCTGCCCCTGCCCCTGCCAGTGATGCACAGTGCTCTGCTATTCCAGCCCAAACCCTGCCAGTGACTACCAACGCCTCATGTTCCTGCTGGCCATGGTTCTGGTGTTGCTGGCTATGGTGCTGCACCCAGGACCACTCTCAGGACATGCATATGGGTGAAACAAAAAAATGTTATTACCCTCACAACACCAGCTCCCATCCCTCCCCCATCAACCAACAGAACCTCCCCCTCTTCCCCTTAATCAACAGAGCCCCTCCACCACCCTCCCCATACACCAACAATAAAAAAAAAAATTGATTATAAGTGGAAAACTATATACAAGGGGAAAACTATATTACAAAGGGGAAACTATTTACAATATTTTGGGTCTTCAAGCCTAGAGTGGGGGCCATGGGGGGGCCTAGAGGGCAGGGTCCTGGGGCAGGTGCCCAGCACCCCAACCCTTGGATGTTCCCTGGGGCTGGGCTCAGGCTAGCTCCATAGTGGCAGGGCAGATCTGGCACTAAAATTAGCATTGGGTCATGTCTACACATGTGTTAATGCTCATTAACTAATTGTGCCTAAGTTTGATCCCTGCAATTGCATTTTTACAGATCTAAGCGCTCTAGCACCGGGCACTTTGACAAGTGCCTTGAACTGTGATGCTTGCAGTTGTATAAGTGGCAAAATGTGCATCAGCACTGAGAAAATGGCGGCAGCACACTTTTGGACTAAAACAACTTAGAGCTGTGTTCAAAAACACACCACCACCATTTTCTGTATGCTGACATGCATTTTGCTGCTTATACAACTGCATGCAGTGCAGCACAGTGTGTGTTAGCTTGCATGCAGAGCAGACTTGATTAATCGAGTCTGCTCTAAAGTGGCAGATGTCCAGAGCATCACTGAATGAAAAAGTATGTGTATAAATGCCTGATTAGTCTAATTTAACGTGCATTAAGGGTGCACACATGTAACTTAGGCTAATGTGCATTAACACATGTTGTGTAGATGTGACCTCAGAAGAAGAAAGATTTAAACCTGGGTCTACCTCCTCCCAGGTAAGTACTCTAACCAGTGGACCAGTTTAGGAGCACCACCACTATCATCATTGTCTTTAAAGGATTGTATTTTCTCTGAAAAGGTCTAAAGGATCAGGTCTCACTGGAAAGAAGGATTAGGGAACATTTTCTTCCTTCCTTCCTGAATTCCACCAGGGGTAAAATTTTTTTTAAGGCTGTAGGAAGTTTGATAATTTTGGGACTTTTCTGTGGTTCTATCTATGCCCAGAAATAGAGGGCATAGACAGAAGTGACAATTTTTGCCTATTCTGGAAACAGAAAATAGTTTATAGGCATGACCAAATACAAGTGCATGGCTGAAGACAGCTTCAAAAATGGCTGATCCAACGAAAATCTGACCTCTTATTGAATGAGAAGTCAAATGAAGACATTTCAAAACAGAGTGTTCTTTAACTTGTGTCTGTGCTGCCTCCCAGCCTGTCACTGTTTTTAGAATGGGCATGGGGAAAGGGACCAAAGGGAGTTTGGTTTGGGGGTTTTGCAGCCCCCACTAGATGGAGGCATAGGGGAGCTGCAATTCACCAATCCTAACCTCCAGAAAAGCTGGGGAATGCCTAAAATGAGCTTTCTCTGCCCCCTTTTTCTTGTCCTGTTCTGAAAACTTTGCAGCCTAGTGGGGAGGAGGGACCATTGCCAGGGGAAACCAGCTGTAGGCTCACAGCCAAGAGCTAGATTCCCCTTGCCCTTGGAATCAACTGTGAGTTTCTGCTTGGTCCAGAGGATCATAGTAACACAGACCGCTTCCTGGAAAGCATTCTCAGTTACAGCAGGGAGCTGCACTTCTGTCTGCACCCAGAAACTTGGATGCTGAGAGATATTAGGCACCTCTAAGCTAAGTGGCAGCACAATAAGGGTTTTGAAAATCTCACTATTTAAGTGTTGGACTCTGGCACCTAAATGCCTGGATTAACCCCTAGATTACATCCCTAATTCTTTTTCCATTACAAGACCATGTTTTCTCCTGTCTGTATCTTCACTTTAATCCTTTGAGCTAAAGTTTTTCATACCACTTATCTACCTCAGCTACAATGGCCCATCTGAGCCCAAGAATGGGGAAAAATAAATTTTGCCCAAATTGCAAATTACTTCATGGAGAAGTTATAGCAGCCCCATCTTTGGGTGCAATCCCTTTAAAGTTTGCTTATGAAGACCTAAATTCTGGGTAGTTTCCTAACTTCTGAGTGCTTACCTTTGTAATATAATGTTTTACTTGTAATCTTTTCTTGCCCTGAGAATATTTTGGTTTACAGTGAGATAAGATGTTGAGTGGTGATTAAATATACTAATGTAGTGCTTAAATGTACTGATGTAGTGATATTCACTATACTTGCTTGGAAAAAGAAGCAAAAAAAAGTATTTTGAATATAGCAAGCTTTTCTTCCATTTTTTTTCTTTTTTCTAAGTTTTTTAAAAATTGGAAATTTCACTGAAATTTTGCTACTTGAAAACTTTCATCCTAAGCTATAATTCACACTTGTGCTGGAATGCAGGAGCTTTGCAAGCTTTGCAATCCATACACAAAGACTTCAAGAGCCCAAATCTGGCAAAGCACCTAACAATAATACAACATTGACATCATCTGTAAATTAGCCATCTCTAATTAGTATTTAGTTGATAGTCACCTTGAAAGTTGTTTCCTAAGTAGAGAAATGACCCTTATCTCTCAGTTCCTTGCTACTAGAAATCAACACACAAATGTTGCTTATAAAATCTATTCTCATACTCTGGAGGTAAGACAGACATCTCCGCAAAAATGACTAGAAAGATCAATCTTTAGAAATAACTACCTCTTTGCTGTCAAAACTTAACCTCCCATATTGACTTGAAATATGTTACAAGCACTAGCCATTTTACTAAATACTTGTCATGTTTATTGATAAGTACAAGCTCAATGAATTTAGTGAGAAAAAGTGTATTTTATATAAGCATATATGGCACTCAAAGTTTATAGCTGATGTTCTCAACTGAATTGAGACACTTTAAGCTTTACAATGCCATCTCGCGTTTTTCAGTAACAGTTTGCTGACAGTCTTTACTAGGCAGGGATCAGAAATAGACAAATAGACCCAATACTGGTACAGACCTTGAGATATTATTGTTTAACTAAAGAAATCTATTATAAAACTTATTTTATAAATGCATGGAATTGTTCTCAACATAAGTCTTGAAGAATTAATTTGATATTTATAAGTCAGTGAACAGGCCATAGTACTGTTTAGGTATTCAGAGTCATCCCTGAGTTTATTAGGCTTACAGCCACAGTATTTCAAAAGTTAAAGGAGAAATATTTTAATTTTTTCCCCTTTGCAAAGAAAGGCATGACAAATTCAACAGAATTAAACGTATTGTTAGGTCTGAGAATTGGTCACGTGTTCTTTTAAAAATCTCAGGTCATTCACCTAAAAACCAAAAAGCTGACTTCCACTGTATGAAAATCAGTCAATGTTTCTGAGGGCCCTAGACCAGGATATAGGTTTGAAACAGTACTGGCCTGGTTTACTCTTATCTATTTCCCAGCATGAAGGTAAATTGGTTGGTCTGCTGGATAGGGGCCACATCTACATATGCATTTGATCTGGGATCAATTTACTCGCAAGTAAACTACTCATGAGTAAATGCTCCTGGGCAGCTGTTTACACATCCAGATATGTGGTAGTAGATTTGCTGCGAATGGCAGCAAACTGCTTCTGCTTTCTGGGGTCCTGTAATGGGCCCCTGCTGCCACCAGGGGAAGCACTAGGGTTCCCTTGGATAGGGCTCCCCATGGACTGGCAAGGAACACTGGGCCAGGAGACAGCTATCTCCTGGCCAGGGCTGGGACATTGAACCTTGCCCCCAGGGTGCTGCCTACTGTTGAGGTGGGGGTGATGTCCCCTTGCCCTGGTAGCAGGGAGCTCCTTACCCTGGCTCCATAATCAGGGGCAGTGGACTTGGAAATATCTGCAGGGGAGGGACAGGTCCCAGCCCCCTGCCCCATCCACCAGTGGAGCAGCTAGCAGTTAGCTTGCTGCTAGATGTCCCACCTACAGTTTGGTGCAGGGGCCTGGGACCTACCCCACCCCTACAGCTCTTTCCAAGCCCCATGCCTCAATCATCTGATCGAGGCATGGGGCTGGGACCTGCCCCTGACCAGGACAGGTCCCAGCCCTCACTCCATGATCATGGGGCAGGGGCTGGGGAACTTGTTCCCCTTCCAGCTCTGTGAGCCTGGAGCTGGGTGAGGAAAAGGCTGGGGAGCTTGTTCCATGCCCAGCTCTGTGCTTATGGAGCTGTCTAGCCTGTTCCATGCACAGCTCCATGATCACCAGGGATCCTGGTGTTCTCTGATTTTTTAAAAAAATCCCTAAGTTTTGGTTTTAAAAAGTGTACACACACACACCCACACACACATATAGTGGTGTTTTATTTTAATCATGGGAAAATGTGGATTTGGGTAAAGTATATGTGTATGTATGTGTGTGTGTACCTATTTTACTTCTTTTTAACTGAAAATTGGGGATTTTTTTTTTAAACAGAGAAAACCAGGATTCCTGA
The DNA here is from genome assembly GCF_001723915.1 of Gavialis gangeticus. Taxonomy (NCBI): domain Eukaryota; kingdom Metazoa; phylum Chordata; order Crocodylia; family Gavialidae; genus Gavialis; species Gavialis gangeticus. The sequence continues at coordinate 90,626,031 of NW_017729033.1, read as the reverse complement.
TGATCACGACTCAGCAGGGAACAGGCTTCCCCCCCACCCAGCAGGGGCTCCCAGGGTCAGCTATGCAGTCACAGGCCCAGTGCTGGGAGATCCTTATCCCACAGCCTGAGCTGGTACTAGAGATAAGGATGTCACAGCACTGGCCCCCATGACTGTAGAACTAGTGCTGGGAGATAAGGGTCTCCCAGATCCCTACTCCCCGATCACTATCTGGGAATGGAGGCTTGGAGCTCCCTGCTGCTGGACCAGAGGGACATAGTCCCCATCCAGGCTCACGGGGTGAAGCTCACCTTGATGGCAAGACTGCCCAGCAGCAAGCAGCTCCCTGGGGCAGGAAGCAATCTTCTGCCTCCTGGTGCCAGTCTGGCTGGAAGAAGATTTGCTTACAGTCAGGCATTTACATGAATGCTACTACAACATTACTAATTGTGAGTAAATTTTCTATTCGTATCTTCAGGTAGCAAATTAACTTGTGATTAGCAAGGTTTAGTGCTCAGTAATCATGTGCACATGTAGACATGCACCAGACTGAGCAATTGTTAATGCACAGTCATTTAGTACTTGCTTAAGCAAGTACAAAATGACTGTACAGAAACAGTATTCTAAACATGGAATTATGGGGACTCTTTCCATCTCACCTATTTAAGATGCAGACCTCTGTTTAAAAACTTAAATAGTCATTGTAATGTTGACTGGACAATGGGTCTCCTAGGTGAGTGCCCTAACAACCAAATTATAGACACATTGGGCATGTCTACACATGCTTTTACATGTGCCTAAACTTAATGTACATTTGCGTAATGTGTATTACGGTGATTTAGGTGTGTGTCTGTGTGCACATGCTAAGGTGTATTAATGCAGTGTATGGACTGACTCAGGACTAAAGTTGTGGGGGCAGGTGGCTCAGCTTCCCCTGATGATGTTCCTCTGCCTGCTGAGGAGGGGGATAAGGCAGGATCTCCACACTCAACCCAGAAGTGGGGGGGGGTAGCATAGTGTGGGATCATTTTGACTTGGCAGGTGATCCTAGGTATGCTACCTGCCAGCACTGCTGAAAGCAGATCAGCCGGGGTAAGGAGATGAAACACTTCACCACTATGGCAATGCAGCTACATCTCAGGAGGCAGCACCCCCTTGCCCTTGTTCCTCTTCAGCCTGGCACCAGTGGGAGCATGTTTAAAAATAAGTCACCCTCTCACTCTTAAGCCACCATCCACATGAAGCAGAGGCAGGCCCCCCTTGAGTGGTGCAGGAAAGCCACAGACAAAGAGAGGCATGTTGGAAGGGCAAGCAAGGTCACCCAGAGCACTGGGGAGATGCTTGCTCTGAATAGTCAGCCCTTCTCCTTTGTTGAGTGGCCAGGGTTCAGGTGGCTCATGGTGCTCATGGCCCCATCCTACCAAGTTCCCACATGCGTCACCTTTAGAAAGATGGCAGTGCCCTCCATGTGTGAGGAATGCAGGGAGTACTTGAGGGAGCAGCTGTACAGATAGCTTTGCACTTCACCTTGGACATCTGGAGCAGCTGGGGTGAAGATCATGCCTACCTTTCCCTCACAGGGCACTGGTATGATCAGTCAGGCCATCAGTGGGGTCTCCTTCAAGCTGAGGTGATGGATGAGTCCCACATGGCAATGGAGAACATGAGGACCATGAACCACATGGTGCAGGGGGTGGCTCCTTGGACAGGGCAAGCTCACCTGCATTTTCATGGGCACCGACAGTGGGGCCAATATGGTCGATGTTCCTGGCTGGGGTAAACCACTTTCACCAGAATTGCAGGCACTGGTGAAGCATAGGCTTGTGTGAATGTTGGCTACAAATGACCAACTCAGGATCCTTAAAATTCTAGTTTATTAGATGGATTGAAATATTGTGATGAAATCAAATCATAAACCTTGGGGCTTTCCTCACAGTGCAAGGAATCCTATTAACAAGGCTAGATCCAGGGTTAGATCTATCCCACCCCCTTAAACAGTTTAACTTGGGACACGTATACCCATTTCCCCAATTCCCTGTTATTAATTTGGACCATGGTTGGGCTCAGTTGATTCATAATAGTGAAGGGTCTGACCCATTTGGACTCCTGGACATGTGCTTTTGGGGTGAATCTAAGGAACATGACTGACTGTCCAATTTCCCATAGCCTGGGAAGATGTTGGAGCTTCTTGTCCATTCACAGCCAAGCTTGCTAAATAGCTTCATTAATCTGCAGCTCCTGCTGCCTCAACCAATAGGGAAGAACTTTCACCTATTCAATAATTTCTGTGGGATGTGGATTGTCCAGGCTCTCTGGGTATGGGATAAGCCCGGTGGGTATTAGAGCCATCCACTTGCCAAATAGAATCTGGTAGGGCTGGAGGCTGGTTCCCAAGTGGTTTCTACTTCAGAGAGCTGCTAGGATCAAAGGAATTCTAAGGTCTCAGTCTGTACATGCTTGGTTTACCACCTTTCTTAATGACTCCTTAATTGTCCTATTCATCCACTCTACTTGCCCAGATGCCTGTGGGTGGTGAGGAATGTGCCACTGCTGCCTAATGCCTAAGGTTTGCAGCAGATGTTTAACAATGGCTCCAGTGATGTGGGGACTGGTCTGAATCAATAACTAAGAGCCCCAAACCTGCATAGTACCTCTGTCCACAGTTTTTTTGCTGTGGCTTCAGCAGTGTGGCTATGCATGGGGAATGCCTCAACCCACCTACTACAGGAATCTATGATCACCAGGAATCCCGGTTTTCTCTGATTAAAAATTGCAAATTCTCTGATTAAAACTGGCAAATTCTCGGATTAAAACCCCTAAATCCATGATAAAAATTAAAGCTCCCGCCCCTCCCCAGTGCTGCTGGTGTTCAGTACTCCCCACACAGTCTCAATGCCTTCCTGATGCCCCTCACAACAGCCTCACATCACCACTGGCACACAGTGGCCACTGATGCTTACCTGTGGGGCCGCCCATGCCAGTGGTGATGGCCGCTGCATACAAAACCTCCCACTCCTGCCGCAGAGCTGGGCTCGCAGCTGTGCAGCTGGTGGCAGTGGCACAGTGCAGGGTGGTGGTGAGGATGGCTGTGTGCTGACCAGCAACCACCACACTGCCACTGCTGCCCTGTGGCTGACCGCACAGCTCCAGGCATAGCTCTGTGGTGGCAGTGGGAGGTTTTGTAGGCAGCGGCTGTCACTGCTGGCATGGACCCACAGGTAAGCAGCAGTGGCTACCGCATGCAAGCCCCCCACCACCCAGTCACCATCCCTTGGTGCCACTGCCAAGCTGGCCACAGAGCTGTGCATCTGGCTGCATGCCAGCCTCCTCCTCCCCTGGGCAGGCGGTTGGATGGCAAGTGTGCGGCCTGCACATGGCAGGCACCACCACACTATGCCCTGCATCGCTTGCCCACAAATCCCCCGCAGAGGGGCACCCCTTCCCTCACCCCCTGGCCCTGCTCCTAGCTGTGGTGTGCTGCCTGGGGCTGGCAGCACCCCCCACTCCCTCAGCTCTCCAACCATCTTCCCCAGCCCTGCCCCACAGCCCCACTTACCCCTAGAATCCAGGGGTGAAGGATGAGCCTGAGCTTGAGCCCAGCCTTGGCTGCCTCAGAGGCTCAGGCTCCACCCTTCCCCCTCTCCCTACCCTTCTGGGCACAGCTGGGGGTTTCCCACCCTTTCTTGCAGCCTGGAGCTGTGCCACCCTGCAAGAGCTCTTTGCAGAAGTGGAGAATCCACAGATTTCTCTGCTAAAAAGGGAAATCCACATTTTCTCCAGTAAAAGCAGGGAATCCATGATTTTCTCCATTTTTCCATGGGAAATGGAAAACCTGGATCCCTGATAATCACCAGTAAATACTGGTTTCCCCTGGCTGTATGGGGAAGCTAATCAATATAACCCATTTGGATCCATTGCCATGGACCCACTATCATCTGATGGAACAGGAGCCCAAGGTCCTTTGGCTTTGCTCCCTCCCCTGCACAACATAAGCAGTTCTGCACCCAATCCTTCACATCTTTGGACATCCCTGGGCAGTAGGCAATTTCCTGCACCCTAGCTGTGGTGGCTTCGGATGCCTCATGCCTGAGGGTGTGACAAGCAGTGAAGATTTCCTCTCTATACTTTGGAGGTGACACCCATCTAACCTCCCCAGTTTCCTGATGAACAGCATAATCCTCCTGAATCTTCCAATTTTGGTGTCTTGAGGACTGGGTTTGTACCACAGCAAAGTCTCCCCATGCTCCTTTCTTTGCTGCAGCATCTGCTAATTGGTTCGTTTTGGCTTCTAAAGTATCAGCCTCTTGATGGCCTCTAACATGTTGAATGTGTAGTGAGGATGGATGCCTTTGAATCCATTCCCAGATTGCCTGCCAATCAGCCTTTTGTGCAATTCCTTTGCCATCAGCAGCATTCCAATTAGCTTTGTTCCAATTATATATCCAGTATAGCAGAACCTTAGTGCAGAAGTCAGAGTCAGTGTAGATCCACAGTTTCCCTTCAGGTGGGTTATGCTGTTCCAGGAATTCCCTCAGGGCTCTTACTTCCACAGCATGAGCTGAGTAACCTCCTGGCAAGGGACCCCCATTTGATCATTATTTAAATTCACCACTCAATATTCAGTAAACCGCTTCCCATTTTCAAAGCTGAAGCTCCCATCTGTAAACCACACACAGGTAGGCTGATCCTTCACCGCTGGGTTTTCTTCCAGTCTTGGAGCCTCAGTTACCCCTATGTTCCCTTGGCAAGGATCTATACCAGGGCACTCATGAGTAGTGCCTTCTATTAAGGCATATGGGAGCATATCCACCATAGACTGGGTTTCATGTCTGACTCCCCATCTGGCCAGGAATAATGCCCATTGAGTGATCCAGGTGTTGGACACTTTAGAACCTGTCAGATTCCCTGACAAAATGTACTTTAAGGGTGAGTGATGCATCTGGATGAATACTGGGGCCATCTCCATAAGTCCTTCAATTTTTTTAACAGCCCATACTGCAGCTAGGCATTCTCATTCACACTGGTTACAATTAATCTCTGGACCTGTTAATTTGTGGGATTTGTAAGCTATGGGTACCAGTTTGCTGTCCAAAATTTTTTGTAGCAGTATGGCTGATAGGGCTTGTTCATTCATTGCCAATTTAAAATAGAAAGGCTTTAGCAGGTTAGGGTACACGAGAGCAGGAGTGGCGATTAACGCCTCCTTAAGTAAACAAAAGATTTTTTTCTCACTGTCTTCCCACTCTCACTGCACCTTTTTTGTATAGCAGCCTCCACAGGGGCTGAGTAATCTCTGCAAATTGGTAGATGTGGAAGCAGAGGAAGTTAAAACCTCTGAGCAGCTCTCACAGGGAGTGAGGTTCCTTGGGAACCAGCATGTTTAACAGAGCAGTGACTGGCTGGGATCAATCATTTTCCCTTCCACTCCCAGTTTTACACCCAAGTAGGTTACTTCTTGCATGACCAATTGAGCCTTTAGTCTGCTGACCCTGAATCCAGTTTTCTGGATCACAGCCAGCGTTCTCTCCATACATTCCTTCAGCTCCCACTCCTGATCTCCCCATACCAAGATGTCATCTACATAGGAACCACTCTCTCCTGATTGGTTCCAGTGAAATTCTGGAGCATGGATACAACATGGTGGTGGGCTATGGCTGGAGCATTGTGAAACCCCTGTGGGATGCAGGTAAAGGTGTACTGTTTCCTTTTACAGGTGAAAGCAAAGCAGTTCCATGGCTTGGGGTGTAGGGGAATTGCAGAAAAGCAGTTGGCCAGATAGATCACAGAAAACCATCAGGGACACTCTTGTACCCTGCTAAGCATGGCAGGCATGTTAGCCACTATAGGAGCCATGGGACAAGTCCCCTTGTTAAAGGCTCAATAGTCAATGGTCAGCTTCCACAATACCCAGTCCGCCTTTAGGATGGGCCATATGGGGGAATTAAATTCTGAATTCATTTCAGTTATCACTCCCTGCTGCAGAAGGTCTCAAATAATTAACCGTATGGCTTCCTCTGCTTGCTTAGGGAAGCTATACTGTTTTTGAGGGGGCAATGGATCACTTACGATTTTAACACAGGCGTTTATCTGGCCACAGTCACTTTTACTCATAGCCCATACATTAGGGAACTGCTGCACCCACTCATCACCCGAGTCAAGGTCAATGGCTCCAACCCCCTTATACCATTCTCACCTCCCATATGGTTTTTTCTCACAAGGCTCCCAGGGGACAGCTGTCTGTGCTCACCATACAACTGCATTGGCCAAATTCAGGGTCCAGTCTTCCTGGTGGAACAAGGGGGCTCCAAGAATAAACTGTTCAGTGGAGCCCTTTTGTTGAAACCCATCTATATTAATCTCTTGTGGTCCCTCTGGGAATTGGATGAAGATGGTTACCCCTGTGCACACCATCCCAGTGGTTTCCTGCCCTGTAAAGCACCAGAGTGTAGTTCGATCAGTTTCAAATTGCCTCAGGTCCCATTTCCTCCCAAATACATTTAGGGCAGCTCTGGTGTCCAAGAGTGCACTGGTATGCCTTTGGGTTCCCACCATAACAGGTATTCGGGGTCTCCCTCCTGGATCCCAGTTGAGAGTCCCCAATTTCTCCCATGAACCAAGGCTTTGCTCAGGAGTCTCGTTATAGGGGCTCCATAAGTGCTCTTCACAGACCAGGGCTGAGGCCACAATTCCGTTAGAATGGGAAGGCACTGCTTCTGCCGTGCTCAGCTCTGCCATTCTGATAAGCAGCTCAGCTACAGGCTTTCCGTTCCATTTCTCTTTGGGTTCCCCATGCTACATTAAAAATCTCCACACTGCTGTCCAAATCTCATTTTCCCCCTCTCTTTTCTTTGTTACCCTTGGGTTAACCCAGTGTGAGCTGGGGTGATAATTTGGACCCCCAACCCTCCTGTTAATTTTGGGATATGCACTTTCATTAGAATAGGTAACCATATAATTCAGTGTGTCATTGGGCTTCTCTTTGAACTGCTTGGCTGCAATCACACCCCCCTTGACGTCCACTCAGCCATTCTGCATCCTGAGCATGGGCTATGACTTCTCCCAGGACATAATTCCCAGTCTCTCGGAGTGGCCCCATCAGTCCAATTATGGACTGGTGTATGCCCTCCTGTACCTCCTTCTAAAACCCAGGAGGGTAATTTATATTTTTTACATCAGGTGTCCATTTGCCAGATAACCAATACCCAATATCCAATTGCATATAACCAATACCCACCCCCTTGGGTGACTATAGCCAAATGCCCACTCCTCCATGGATGTGGGTTCTATCTGGAGACACGGTTTACCCAATTACCAACCAACACAATTCATTAATAATCCTAGAATTTTGCCTGCGTTCTCCACTAAATAATGTTGGCTACAAATGATCAACTTAGGATCCTTAACATTCTAGTTTATTAGATGGGTTGAAATGTTGTGATGAAATCAAATCATGAAACTTGGGGCCAATCCCCTCAAACACACACTCATACATGCACACACACACATACACACCACACATGCACAGTAGCTAGCTATACCTGTGAAGCACCAGAGTCAAGTATACCTATCCCACAATCATTGGAGTCTGCCGTTGATGGCCGGTTGAGGTTTCTTCCAACATGTGTTGTCTTCCAGACAGGGTTGCTGGCTTATTCTTCTAGCTGGACAGGTTGGGTCCTGGTCAAGTTGAAGATCAAGAGGGTGCCATTGAGGGTCACTGTTCACTGCCTTTTATCTGTCCTTGGCAAACTTTGGTGACTCCCCAGTTTTTGGGCTTTCCCAATCCAGGGGTCGTTGACCCTTGGTGACTACTGGATGGCAGCTGTCAGTCCCAGGGGTCACATCCATGGGTACGTGCAGTTTTGGGAGTCAGTTGATGAATTTTGATTAATTTATCATTTTTATGAATAGGGCTCTGGGAGCAGTTGATCTGGCGATATTCATCCCCAGAAGTTGGTCTTTGGCTCTGATTAATTCAAACTGGGGCTTCTGTCCCTTTAACAATGAAGGTTCAAGGAATTCATGGCTGCTCATTGGCCTGTATTGATTTCTCCCTCTCATTAATCTGCAGTTTCCTAGGTGTCAATTGCCACTCATTAACTTGTTACTGTAGCTAGCTACTGTGTTACTCATCAATTACTGATCCACTCATTTAGGGTGAATGAGTGAGTATCACACCTGATACAAGGAGGTGATGGTTTGATTCCTGCCTTTCCTAGCATTGTTACAGGGTGAAAAGTATAAAATATAAAAATACAAGAGTATCATATAAAAATACCATGGCACACCGATAAAAATATCAAAATACAATAAGGGGGGATATAAATGCACACCTACAAAATGTAGAACACTTATGTAATTTCATAAAACATGATTCCTTATGCCAGAAAGAAAAATACCCAAATAATTCTATATCTTGTAGTGAGAGAGGGAGAAGAAGAAAGGAGGAAAGAAGAAAAGATAGAAGAGAAGAGACATATCCAAGAGGGCAATTACTGGTGGAAGGAGAGGCTCCTTGTTACACTGGGGCGGGAGCAAGAAAAGGGGCTTTCTACTACAGGAATAGAGAACTATTTGGTTTGGATTTGGATTTGGATTTGGACAGGGGACATGGAAGAGGGAGTTCCACTTCCCCATGCCAGCACTCCAAGCACCAGCCAATCTCCTCCATCACAGCAACTGTCAATGTGGGCCAAGGGCATGGCTTAAATGTTGGAGTCCAGAGGCAGCAGACCTCACCATCCGGCAGGCAGCATGGAGACCTTGGTAGCTACCTATCTTCAGGAATACCAACTGCTCCACCAAACCAGGATCCAAGGAGGTGCAGTAGGGTGTCGCAACATCCCCAGCAATGGTGGTTGATGGAAAGGACAGATGTTCCTGGGCAACCATGGCCAGATCCTGCCACATCTGGCTGCAGATTGCCCAGTAGGCAAGGAGTCACACTGCAGTGACTCCACATATTTGGTACACTGGATGAGATATACAATGTTTCTGGAGGTGCAGCTCTAAGATCCAGGAATGGTGATGGTTCTGTTGTGGGATGTAGTAATTGTGGGGGTACTGGAGATATATTGGCAGGTTTTGCATTTCTTGTCATGGCATGATCTGGACATGCGCTTAGCGTGTAGGCATCCCCCTTTTGACACACTCCAAAATTAGTACTAAGGAAGCAAGTACTGTTTAGAAGCTTTTCCTGCTACATATACATGCTCTATAAAGCACAACAGGGGAGGGCTTGGTCCTCCAGCATCCCAGATGTGTCCTTCCATGTGGTGGGAGGAGGCCAAGCTTCAAGTCACTGCAGCCCTGTGTTGTTCCCCTTGGCTAGGCAGCATGATGTTGCATGCAGTTGTGGAAATTTTGGGGCATGGCAAAAAGGCTGTACATCTCTTGGTGTCTGAAGTGTTCCATTTTTAAATGACTTCAAATGTCTGTCCCTACCCTTCTAATAGCCCTCATCTATTCAGTCTCTTATCAGATGGAACTCTTCCTTCCCCTAATCTTTTCCAGCACACTTTGTCTTGATCATTTCTGTTGTATCTGTTTTAGTTGGGGTAAGTGTAACTGAAAATTGTGTTCAAGATGATAGACTACCATGATTCTGAGTTTATGAGCAAGTGCCATAAATCATATTCCATCTCTGTGGCTAAATTGTCAAACTGTACTTCTACTGTACATTGCTTTACATTTATCAATAGCTAATTTCATTTGCCATTGTGCTGCCCAATTGCCTAGCTTCGTTAGTTCCCTCTGGAGCTACTTACAGTCTCCTGATTTTGACTAATCTAAACAATTTTGTATTATCTGCAAATGTTACCATTTGGTTTTCGGCCCACTTCTCCATAGCATTAAAACAGATTAAAAACAAGTACCCTTTTATAGATCTTCTGGGCATTCCACTGTTAGCTACTTTCCATGCTGAAAATGTAATACCTATTGTTAATTTTTTTCTTTTAGCCTATATATTTCCTGAAAAAAACAATGTCTACATTTTCAGTAAAATTTCCAGAATAGGTTAAAATGTGTGTGTTATTTTTTGGGTTCTTATGACAAAATCCAAACTGCTGATTTTTTAATTGATTTGTACCATAATTAATTGTCCAAAAAGAAATCCTTTTTTTTGTGGAAGTGATCATGGTCATGGTATTCCCAATATAAGTATTGTGTTATATTTAGTGTATCAACTGTAGATTATCTTTGCAGATATCAGCTGGGGGTATATACCATGATGGATTAATATTCTAATAAAGGGAGTGTCTTCTAAACTAAATTTGACTTATACTTTCAGAATCGGATGCTTCTATAACTTGTGCAAGCAACTTTTCTTATGAGCTATATGTCTAAAAAGGCAAGTTTGTATCATTCTGCATTCAATGCCACTAAATAAATCTCTACTACAACATTCCCACTTTGCAAATTCTATATTACAGTCAACTTTTTAAGTCAGTGAATATTAGTCACTAGTCTAGGTGGTAAAAAGCTTTGCTAATGAAGGCATTACATAAGCTTTTCCTTTTTCAACCAGCAATCAATAAAAGTCATTAAGAATTACATTTTGCCCTCAGCTACACCTGTCCTATCTCATTTACCTTATTTACCTCTATTATCTCTTTTATTAACATAAGTGAGGTCACAAAGGTGAAATTGACTGGTGGACTGGGTACTACAGACCTATATTTACTCAACTCAAATGAATTACAAGGCTGCATCTGTATTGTTGAACAATAAATTAGTCCTTATGTAAGCTTTTTGACATTAGTTCACCTTCATTTTATTTTCTCAGGGACCTTTATAAATGTATTATTGAAAATTGTGTTTCATGGAAAAGGAATATTCTGTTATATTATATAAACAGCATAGTATAAATCTAGAAGTTCTTGCTCACTTTTCATTCCACTGTTGTTTAAGTAATTCTCTCATTGACCAAGGATCAAGAACAAAGCCAGAACATCAGGCTTTGACTGGCTGTTTCCAGACATGCAGGCAAGTGCAGTTTGTGGCACTGCAAACCTCTTTATGGAATCACAAACCACATGAAAAAACATTAAAATGTGCCTCATGCTGCAAATTTGCAGCATAGGGGCAAAATTTTCTACTGGGAAATCCCGGTAGCAAAATAAAAGCACCAGGAAAAAACATTGCATGGTGCATGTGACCAGAATATGTGCCAGAAGACACAAAGGCTTGGTGCTCCAAAGAGATGCTCTGGCCAGAAGCCAGAGCATCTCCACTTCTGCAGTTATGCCCCAGCTCGTCCAGCATGCTGGGAGCTGGAGAAGCCCACCAAACAAATTTGTGTTGCTGCTATTTTTGCTGCTATAGTCACTGCAAATTGGTACAAATTGATTGTTGTCAGTGGATTTTTTCTGATCTGTATCTTGAAAGCTTTGACACTAAATATTTTCCTTCTAAGTGTTATATACTAATTCCAACTGTATTCATTTTCTCCATTTATGCAGTCCACACCCAACAATTCCTTCAATGCTGATTATCTAAAATATTCTGATTCTAAAAAAATGGAGACACTAAGATTTCTGTTTGTTCAATACTGCATATTGATAAAATAAAATAACACCTTCTAATACAGAACGAACTAGAGAAATGATTGCATATACATTACCAGAAAGATAATGACTATTTTTGAAAATTATTGTTAAGTTTGACTTAAAAAGCTATAGTGAGGTTGAAGGATGAAACAACTTTTTAAAAAATACTTATAAAAGGCTTGATTAGAAGAGACCAACAATGCATGCATACTGTCTTTTGCATTTATTACTCACTTTCATATACAGGGAGATGAGATGATATTAAGAAGAATCTGGGAAGGTGGACAACTCAGTTGTTATACTGCAACCCCATTTCTGTTATATTTGCATACAAATTGATCTGGAAATCCATCAGCTGACTCTGTTAATGAGGTCAAGAAAAACATGCAGAGTTAATCAAACCCAGTTACAGATTTTGTTGGTTAACTCTCTCCAGGGAAAGAAACTCAGGAACGCATTTTATTTCTGTGCTTGCTGAAACACCTTCATTCAGTAGAGGTATGAGAATTAAATTTCATTTAAGAGCTCCCTTCCTTTTCCCTTTTGCACAAAAGTTACCCATGCGTCATTCTTGTCATTTTAATTGAACTTATAGACATGATCGGCATGTGGTGGAATTTACTCTGACAGTATAACAATAATAAATTATTTCAAAAGATACAATTAAAAAAGCAGGAACTTTAAAAAGAATAGTGAGGAATTTGGGTTAGAAAGGGAGAAGTTTCATAAGATATGTACTTTGATCTGCCAGTCAATAAGACCATTTTATCCATTTATACTTGTCATTTTTTCCTGCCTCTTGTCGCTTAATTATTCCAGACACTTTGCCCATCATATTCTGAGCTATAGTTATTAATCAAGTGGTTCAATCTTTTCCAGTCTGCCTTTTAGACAGGATAATGTACTTTTAGTTACTTTTACAACTCCTCTGATTCCCCCCCACATTTTGCTTGTACTTTGGAATGCATTGTACAATAAGATTTATCTACTCAAATCCATGAAGGATATTAGGGAGGAAATTAATTTTAACTTTGAATCTGATTATCCCTAAAAGATTAATTGACATTGGTATTTGTGACCATGTGGTCTGAACAAAAAACTGTCCTGGGAGATGTTTGGGATCTTTGTGGTCATATATATTCAGAGCACAAAGTACTGTTCTATATTGTGGCAAGCAACAGAGTATTCTTCCACGCAGAAGTATTGGTCATCTTCTTAATTTTTACTTGACAACTACTGAGAGCCCACTCCTACCCTAGGATGGTAACAATGAGAAAGATCATATTAAGTCATATTTTTTAAAGTATCTATGTCATTTTTTAAAATAGGACTTGGAGCTTAATTCTCCTTGGCTGCTTGCAAACACAAAAAACTCCCAAAACAAATGCTGATTGAATCAGCAATTAGATGAGCACCAAAAAGCCCCACTGAAGCACCCAATCTATACAGCTGCTGCAGAGATAAGTTGAATTAACATACTGTTTCTTCTGACATGATAAAGCACTTTTTCATGTCTGTCAGCAGTCCTTGAGAGTAACAAGGATTAGGCTCCTAGATCACCTTAGATGTTTCTGAGAATCTTATCCATTGAGCTGGAGATTGCTGGATTGAGCTCCAACTAAAAACTGTAGAGAGTATTTCTTTGGAGCTAAATCCTGTCCTCAGTAAAGTTGATGGAAAAACGCTTATTGATTATATTTATTTGCATTTCTATAGCAACCTGGAGTCTTAAACAAAGACCAGTATGTCTTTGTGCTAGATCCTGTACAAAGACAGAATCCCACAAAAATTATAATCTAGTACAAGAGGCAACAGATGGATACAGAAAAATGGGGAGCAAGAGGTAAAAAAGACAGAGTACTGGTCAGCAGAACAGGCAGTGACACTGACAACATTTAGGTGGCTAATATGCCAAGGTTTTTGTAGACAAGTTTCTTTGGGTAGATGTGAGATCTTTTATTAGACCAATTAAGTAGTTGGAAAAATTGTTCTTTCAAGCTTTCATGAACAATTTTTGCAAAGAACAATTTTTCCAACTTTTTAGTTGGTCCAGTAAAAGACATCACATCTACCTAAAGAACCTTGTCTACCTATGTCCTTAGACCAACATGGCTGCAACCAATAACCCTGAAGGTTTTTGTAGGCATTCTGATAGAGGAAAGTTTTAAGAGGGGGTTTGAAGGAAGACAATGCATTAGTTTTATACATGTCCATGTGGATCTCTCATGTATGAGGAGCAAGAAGGGAAAACATGAAGATCCTTGTTTGAAATCCTAACAAGTAGGTGACTGTGCTAGACCCTTGAAAATATAGATTGGTCACTTATTTGATGTGCTAGAGATGGGGGGAGCTAGTATAGGGATTCAACAAAAGGAATGGCCTAATCAAACAAAAGACTATAAAAACACTCTGGAGTATCATTTAAATAGATATGCACAGGGAAGACTACAAGCCAGAGAAAAGGTTTTTACAGTAATCAAGATCTGAGACGAGGAAAGTGTGAACAAGACTGTAGGTAAACAGGAAAGGTGGTGTTTTAGAGAAATTATGGAGAAGAGTCTGCAAGATTTGGGTAATGCCTAGCTGCAATGACCTAAATAGAAATCTGTATCATATATGATGCCCAGGTCTAGGGGATACTAAGTGACGGTCTTGATGGTGAGTTCTCTGCAGTTAGTGAGAAAGGAGATAGCAGGGAAAAGAATAAACTGGGTTGAACTTGACACGACAGCTAGGCTTCCATAAGAATGTCAGAAAGAGAGCCTTAGAGTTTGGTCTGCACTGATGGAGACAGGTCTGGAGTAGAGTGAATTCACAAGTTGTCAGCATAGAGATGGTAGTTAAATCTGTATTTCACAAGAAGAGAGCTCATTCCTTAAAGACAGAGAAATGTCAAGCTTCTCAACTAATGTTTTTACTAAGTTTTCATCGATTGTATCGCAAATCTGAATCAAGAATTTGAACAGAGTTTAAACTCAATGTGCTAATATGGAAAAAGAATACGATAGGCCAGAGTCTTCTGTCAAAATATTGTAAAACTGCGGTGCTCAAACTATTGAGTCTCTGTGAGTCAGGTGTGAGGCTGGTCTGCAGGCCAGATCAAGCTCTGCACACCCAGATAGGTCCCTTGAATGTTAGGATCAGATTCCACACTCTGGCTGCCTGGCCCTGCATGCTGGAATCAGGCCCTGTGTCCCCATGCCACCCCCTCCCAGTTCCGTGTGTTCAAATTGGATCCCGTGTACTAGGATCAGCCCCTGGGGCCTGACACTGCCCCCATGCAGCCACACATCCTGGAATTGGGCCCTGAGGTCCCACATGCCAGGATCAAGCTAGCACCATCCCCTTCCCTGGTCTGCATGCCAGGATTGGGTCCCACATTCCAGAATCAGCCCCTGGGACCAGCCTGGCCCTGCACTTCAGAATCAGGTTCCACGTTGCCCTGCGTGTCTGATCTAGTGTAGAGGGTATGGGGCTCCCCACCAGTCCAGAAATTGGCAGAGGGACAGTGGTGCCACTGCTGCCCTACCACTAAATTTTTAGACCCATGGGGAGCCCATGGGTTGGATGACATGGTGCTGGAGGCCAGTGAAAGAAGAATCAGCCCCTTAGTTCTTCCAATGGACATACATTTCAATGTAGTACATACAAAAATATATAGCATTTTTTGTTTTATATTTCACAATTAGTAGTTAAAGCCTTTAATAATGTGATATGTTTAAGCAGTCTGAATAGGGCTTGTAGATAATCATGTCTAACTAATTATCTACTGCATAATCAAAAAAACACCAGAGGAATAGGCACCTGCATAATGCAGGACTGTGGAACAGATGTGCCCCTATTAATAGAAATGAGTTGTCTGTTAAAACTCTGTGGTGACACAGAATGTTATCCCCTTTATGAAGGGCTACCCTCCCTAACCTTCAATTTCTATGTAATTATTAGCAAGAGACATTCAGAAGTGGCATGACTTATTTCTTCTTTCCATTATTCTACAACATGAATTGTTAGAAATCAAGGATTTTTTTGTGTTTGTTTTTATTTTATAAACACATGTACCATGGAATATATTCATTCTTTTTGGCAGTATTTTATAGAATACGTCGTTTCTAAAAATATGACAAAAAAGATCATTCAATAAGAACATTTTGTCAGTAAAAAAATCCATTATATTATGGTGTTCAGAGCTTGTTACAAACAGCAGACAGATGTCTTGTGATGATAATTATAGATACAATAAATAATGTAATGTCAGAGATTTTTTTAGATATAAAATAAAGTAGTCTTAAAACCATATGACTATGGTTGCAGTAAAGAATTGAGCTACTTAGAAATATACTACAGGGAAAGAAAATTAATGCATTATTCATGAGGATAATATTTTAGATATTAATAATGCCTTCCAAGCCCCAACTTGTTTCACAATAGATGAAAAATAAGACTTTGATCCTTTTTACGCTTAGGCACATATTTAGCCTTATTTGTCTTATTAGCCTTAATAATAATACTCACATATATAAAAGTAAGCATGGGCATGGATCTTTCCAGGATCAAGGCCTTGAGTATTAGATATGCCATCCACAACAGTTAGAGATACATTACAAAATGCTGGGTTTCCCTCCCCAGAGAAAGGGTCCCAAGTGTCACGGTGGAACCCGAACGAACAGGCTGGGTCTAGCGGCGGTGGAGTTCTGAGTGACACGGAAGCTGGATGTTCCTTAATTGAATGGGTTTATTAACTTACGCTTGGTAGAGCGCAGGTACGGAGTCTTCAGTTACAGTTAATAACGCACAACAGGGGGAACCTGTTGTCCCACGGGGTTCGCCGACAGGCCCTTGCTTTCTACTCCCGGTGCCGGAGCCCGGGAATAGGTCCGGCTGCCTGTCAGGTAAGTCCCAGGGATGGTCAACAGTTTATAAAGGAAGACAAATAACAAACAGAACTGTAACGCGTCGGTGTCGCCAGTCCACAGAACAGTTGGGTAGCCGAGATGATTGCCGAAGTCAGGAGCCAGGTAAGTCACGCCGAGATTGAAGTCAAAGTCCGTAAGGGTGATCCGGAATCGTGGTCGAAGATAGTTGGAAGCCGAAGATCAATACAGTTAACGATACAGAATGCCAGGCGGGGAGAGAGGCCAATAGGCCCAAGGGCCTAACTGAAGGACAGTCCCTGAAGGAGTCAGCCTCTGTCTCCAGTTACGCGGGTCTCTCTCTCTGTCTCTCTTCCCTCTCTCTCTCTGTCTCTCCTCCCCCTCTCTCTGTCTCTCCTCCTCATGGGAGGGGCTCACTAGGCTTTTATCAGAATTTAGGTAGCCAATCAGAATGTAAACTCCACAGAACTTTCTAGTCTGATTATATAACATAACTGGGCATGCGCACTGTTATCCTCCCTCACACTGGGCATGCGTCTCACAGGGAAACTAGGTCACCCTTGAGTGACAGGCCCAGAGGTCATGCAAAGGCCACGTGCAGGGCCTGTTACTATGACGCTTACAAGACAGCTTCTGCACTGGCAGCACTCACAGAGCAAATTTCCAAGACACAAAATACTTTCATAGTTTTGATATGTTTTTGAAAATGGTTGCCTTTAAATAAATTATTACAAAGTAAGAATAAACTATCAAGTAAAACCTGCCACTCCCCTTCATACCTCCTCTCAGTGGCTAATTAATAATAATTCTAAATTAGATCTCATTTTGATTGATAAAGATGAGATGAATGCTGAAACTAAAATTTGATGGTGGCCTCTTGTGCGTAATCAGGATGTAATCTCATTTCTGAGCAAACAGTGTACTCTTCATGTGTCATATTTAGAGATACAGGATGTGTCTACATGAGATGCTACATCACTGTAGCAGCAACGTAGCTCATCCCTATGGTGACATAACATCGGCAGGCACAAACCATGACACTGATGCTACTGCTTAGTAGGGTTGGAAATGACCTGTGTGCCACCAGAACTGCACAGGAACAACTGCGCAACTGGGCACACATGTAGATGTGATATATAATATCACCCAGTGCTTTAAAAAAGGGCAGTTTCATGAAGCTTAAAAGCAATCATGAACAAACTGAGTAGAAGAAAAAAATTAAAAACAAATCATTTCCATAATAATTTGGAAACCATTTTGGAACATTTATTTGATGCCTCTAAGAACAAAATTCCATAATTAGGAAACGTCACTACAATGTTTTCCCAGTAAGTCAAACTGGCTGTTTCTTGGATTTTTAATCTTTGTTTAATTTTAAACTTTTTTATAAAGCAGATCATGGTGCTAGTGAACCACAGGAGATATTTTCTTAGACAGAGTGACTGCTTTCGCTATGGGTCAAGTTTTTTAAAAACTTCGTAAATGAGATTTTTTTGTGGCTCATCCCACTCTCAAAGTTCAGCTCTCAGATCCTGATGCTTGTACCTGGGGTTTTGTTTGTGGAGCCATCTCTTCCTGAAGAACTTGAAACCTTATTCTGGTAGCCCAATCTTGACAGATAAATGACTTTTGACAGTTGTAGACAACTTTTAGCTTCCAGCCACTCCAGGAGGAGGCAAGGATTCTCAGCATGTTGTAGCACTGGCTTTATCAGGATTTTCCCCAATCACCATTTAATCCCATTTCCCTTTTCTCCTAGAGTTTGGTGAAGTATTTCCAGTCCGCTTCTGGGTTCACCACTGAGCATGCGCCCCCCCTCCCCTCAAGCTCCTGTGGGACGCTCCATCCACCCCAGCATTGCAGCATTCATGAGCCACGCTTATACCTCAAGGTATGTAGAAAAAACATTTAAGGCTGTGTCTATGTCCAAATTGCTGATTCTCTGAATCAGCATCTCATCTTCAGATTACAGCAAATCGAATCAGGGACAGAAATCTGAATCAACAAATCAAATCACTGTCCCCGATTTTGGCCAAATCTGAATCGAATAGGGCCTGCTTTGCACACCCGTACTGCCCATGCTGCTCTCAAAGTGGAAAGAGGACCCTTCTGTCTAGAAGGGGAAAAGGAACTCCTTGATATCTTCACCACAAGCAGGGAAACAGCAGTGTGAAGGCCGAATCTCCACCAGAGAGGTAGGCAGCCATCTTGGGCTGTGCCTAGGCTATCAAATTGTACTAATTTAGGTCTGTGTTCTTCATCCTTTCACCAAAAATGGGTATGCCAATGAACTACCTGTTTGTATCTGAAAAAAATGCTTTAGGAAGCTCTCTAACCTTCACTTTAAAACATTTAAAATCAACCATAAATGTCCTTTTTTAAATGGCATTTTTTTTCATTATCAGAATTTGGTGTAGATTGAGTCCAACTGAAAGAAACAATGTTCAGGATGGAATATAAATTGAAAATACTAGTTAGACATTACTTATTCAGGCAGTTTTACTGCCTTTCCTTGGGCAGCTCTTTTATAGTTAAGTATTATGTGATAAAAAACTATATTTGACAATATCAGACTATTACAATAGAGCCAAAAACAGCTGATGTTTAGACATTTTCCTTGTCTCAAATATCTACATTGTGATAAGCAAAGCTTCTTTTTAAAGGTCAAAATGAATGTTTGCTATGTACTATAGTAAATGTTATATTGAAGGTCATTAATATATACATTTATAGTGAGGAGGAGTGTGTTCATAATAGTGAATATAAATGTATTCAAACATATACACAAATTCTACTTTGTCCATGTAGGTCTCTCAGGCCTAGGTGGTCACCCTTAAAAGTCAGCATTTATTATTTTTGTCTCAGTAATACATGAGATTGCCATAGTATTTCCTCTTAGTTAAACTACGAAAAATCTATACTATGCTAACAGGGTAGAAACTACATGGCAATGATTTTTTTTTACACTTTTGAATCTTTTTGGTTTGTAATGCAGGCAGCATTACAAAACAATACTTTTTTTTCTTACCCGCATCAATTGGTGAGGGTTGATTCTGTATCTCAGATTCTGTACCATGGAAGACACTGTGGCAGAGGGAGATATCCCTTGTGTTTTCTCAAGTTGACTGTAATTTGCAGTATTGATAGTAATAGTAATTGCTTATCCAGCATCAAATTATGACACATTCAGTGATAATTCAGTTGGACAAGCTGGTTTGTTAGGTGATGATGTGAAGGCTCTACCTATTTGCTGCCCCTTCATACTGTAAAAGAAGGTGTCAAACTCATCCAGCCTGATGCCCTGGAGACAGTACAAAAGCCAGACCAGACCTACAGACTGAACCCCATTCTGGATCTCAAATAGATGCTGTGTTCAGTGCAGTCCTGCTCCAGCTGCTCCAGGGCTGGGCAGCATTGCTTCAGATCCACCACTGCTGTGCGGCTGTTCAGCACTGCCTTGGAGCCATTGTCACAGGGCTGTTCTGCATGATCCTAGATCTGAAGCCAGAGCTGCTACTGCTTCAGAGCTGTGTAGCACGGCCTCAGAGCTGCTACTGCTGCTGCTGCCGCTGCTGTGGCCACTGCCAGCGTGCTGCACAGAACCCTGTGTGCTGCTTGTGGTCGCCATTGCTGTAGGACATAAGCTAGCATGGGCACACCACACAGCATACAAGGCTATCTGGCACATCCTGTATACCACCTGTAGGTCACTCTGAGGCCCACAGGCAGCATCAGGGGCTGGATGATATAGTTTTGTGGGCCAAGTCTGGCCTGAAAAGCCATATGCTTGACAGTCTCACTCTAGAGACTAAGAATAAGAGGTGCACAGTGCCTATACCAAAGTTCAGGGAAGCCCTTGGCCTTGGAAACAGATGAGGCCATGGAGTTTACCAGCAGTTTTTATGTCCTGTGGTTCACTCTGCTCATTGCTATTTCCCTCATGGATGCATTTGCTCACAGAGACCTGTTGTCTGGCTAGAATTCATCATAATTTTGTTGCACATTATATTTGACACAACTATGATGAAAATCCAGGGTGCTGCTTTGCCATGCTGAGAGCCCTGCTTTAGAGTGTATACTCTGTATTATCCTTTGGGCTCAGTTCATTCCAATACCATTTTTTAATCTAGAAAACTGAATAGCATGTCTTTATTTTGGGTTCTGTCCAATGGTAATGATCTGTACTTGCCTGCACCACTGCAAATCCTTATTGGAACAGTGATGCATACAATAAATGGCTGAGATGACTGTAAGTAGCCCTTTCCTTCAGCTAAAGAAAGATTTAGGCTAATGAACTCCAGAGGAGATGGTGTAATCCATGTTAATGATCCCCTTTTCCGCCAATGGTATATTACCCTCTGTAGTGACAAAAAGTTTAAGCAGTAGCAAGACTTTTACTCCTGGATGACCTGGAAAATTTACTTCACTTCTCTGAGACTCAATTTCTCTGTCTGTAAATAAAATTAATGGCACTTATCACTTTTGTGTTGTGTCTTGAGACCTTTAATGTCTGTGGTGCTCAACTACTTGGCCCCATGGGCCAGATGACTGGTATGGAGCCAGTGCATAAACTGTTCAAGCCCCATGCACCTGCATTGGGCCCTGGGGCTCAGCACTACACCCTCCCTGCTCCATGCACCATGATTCAGCCGTGAGAGCCTGACACTGCCCCTTCAACCTCTGCATCCTGGAATTGGGCCATGGCGGTCTGGTGCTGCTCCCTCCCAGCCCCCAGTGCTAGGATTGAGTCCTGGGACAAAGTAGTGCATGCTGGGATTGGGTGCCCAATCTAGCACACAGGACCCAGGGCTCCAAAGGAGTCTGTAAACTTGGCAGCAGGGGAGCAGTGACACTGAATTTCTAGAAATCTCCATGGGCCAGATGAGACAGCATCACAGCTGGATCTGGCCCAGCGGACAAGGGTTGATCATCCCTGTTTAAGGTGAAAAGTCATATATGCTAGCTATAGGTACTATTTTGATGATAATGATGATTGAGGTTAGTTATTAGGGCTGTGTGAAACAGCATCATTCCAATTCAACTTCTGTTTTGACAATTTGACAGAACAGTGTTTCGTTTTGAGCTTCATTTCGCTTTGAAACAACAGGTCCATTTTGTTTTGTTGAAAATGTTTTTCTGTTTCAACACTGTATCGATGTTTTGCCCATAGCTTATTACGGCGAAACATAAAATGCAGCAGGCAGGCAGATTGGGGTCTTCCCCACACCTCTGAGAGGGCTGCCAGGGCTGTGTCTGAGTCCTCCTGGGGGTGTGAGCCCCCGATCTGTCTGCCAGATGAGAGAAACTGGGTGCTGCCACCTGGGACCAGCGTGAGGAAGATCGCTGCTTCTGCCAGTCCCAGGCGGCAGCACCCAGCTCCTTTCATCTGGCAGGCAGATGAGGGGTTTGCCTGCATGCCTGGGAGGGCTGTGGGGGCTGTGCCAGAGTCCTCCTGGGTGTTCTGGCCCCTGATCTGCCTGCCAGATGACAGACTGGTGCTTGGCACAGCCTGCACCCAGCGCCAGGAAGATCTGTGCTGCCACTGGCCCCAGGTGGTAGCACCCGGCTCCTGTCAGCCAGCAGGCAGATTGGGGCACGCACCCCAGGGAGAACTCCAGCACAGCCTCTGCAGCCCTCCCAGGGCTGACAGTGGGCTCCAATCTGCCTGCCGGCTGATAGGAGCCAGGTGTTGCAACCTTGGGCCAGTGGGGCCAAGGCAGATCAGCTTGGGTGGGGATCGGGATGGGGGAGCATCCCCACACTAGCTGATCTGCCCTGGGGCACTACCTGGCTGGCTCCGGTAGGAGGTGGGGAAGATCAGCTGGTGTAGGAACTTGCCACCCTGATCACTGGGTGGGGGAGCATGCCCACACCAGATGATCTCGCCTGCCCGCTACCGGAGGTGGCAAAGTGGTGGCCCGGAGCAGATCAGCTGATACATGAATGCTCGCCCACCTGGGGATTGGGGTGGTGGGTCCCCACACCACCTGATTTGCCCAGCCTGCTACCAGAGCCCACCAGATGGGATTGGCGCTGAAGCCAGCAAGCCTGATTTTGAAACTCAAAATGTTTTGAAACTTTCAAAACATTTCAAGTTCCCTTGTTTCGTTTCAAAGGTGTTTTGAAGGCTTTTGTTTCATTTCGATTTTGCTATTTTGAGCTTGAAACACATCGAAACATCTTAGGAATGAAACACCGGGCAAAATTTCGCACAGCCCTATTAGTTTTTCCTGCCTACACAATGGCATGCATAAATCTCCTTATGACACCAGATTTAACTGTTCTCTTTCACATCCTGTGATATTATGTGAAAATCCCCATTGATTTGATACCCAAACCAGATGTCACCACACCACCTAATTCTGCTTGATTTCATAGAAGTCAATATCATCTCTAAATTTGTCAGTCTTGCTTATTCCCTCATTCATACGAAACTAATGCTAAGGAAGTCCTAAACATGCAAAACACTGATTATAGAAAACATGGCAGGTGTAGAAAGGTTAGAAGAATTGGGATTATTTAGTCTAAAGAGGGAAGACTGAAAGGAGAATCTGATACATGCAAAAAATGGTTGTTTATAAAGAGAATGGTGATCGATACTTGTGCTGTCCCCAGTAGACAAACAGAAATAATGGGCTTATATTGCAACTAGAAAGAGTTGTTAAGGAGTACTTTCTGATTATGAAAGTGGTTTAATGCTGGAGCAAATTATCTAAAAAGACTTTGTAATCTTTGTTGCTGTTAGAAAAACATTTGTCTCCAAATGTTTAGACAGAATGATCCTGCCATAAACAGGAAAAAGATAATCCTTTCAGCCATATTTTTCTGTGATTCTCTACTTCTTCTAAAGGCAGCTGTGGATGGCAGACACATCTGGAGGATTTGGAGAGTGTGATAGAAAGACTAGAGAACAGTGTTCCATAGGGGTAGATGGGATTTTTTTAAAACAATTATAGTTTTGCCATGTAGACTACACAAATCCTTTGAATCTAAGTAACTAGATCCTTATCAGAACATATTTGCAGGGATTTATAAATCTCAAGTTTGAAAGGGTTTCCTGTGGTTAAATCTCATTTTAAATTTATAGGTAAATTTGGATTCATTTAAGCATAAATTTGGACTCAGCCATGTAAGAGAACACCGGGTGACCTCCATTTTCCTTTTTCCAGACAAGCATATTTTAACTTAAAAATACATTGGCAAAAAAAATTTACAAAGTGTCATTGTGGATATCCATTTTACTTAATCAGGCATTGTGCTGGCATGAATAAATTGTATGCAGATTACTATTTAATTAATACCAGTTTAATTTAAATTATGGTTGATTTTGAGTGCCTTTGAATCACATGCTTTTATTTGGCAACAGAATACAAAGTTTTGGTTACATCCACCTAATGTAATATAATAAGTCTTTCTAATCAGGATGTCCTGCTGAATGACCTTTCATCCTATTAGTCACTCTGTATAAAAAGGATGTGATTACAATTATAATGCTGATCCAGGGAGCTTTAGGGTTGTAGCAAGCCTGTCCTTTGGTCATTGGCATGGTGTCATTTAGATGTTTTGGTACCTCTGGAATAATGAATAAGACATGGTCTAAGCCAGAACATGTTGTATATTAAACTTTTCTATGGGATGAGCTAAGGACAGCACAACATTATGTAGCTAATGCTTTTATAACATCTTAGTAGGTACATGAGAGACATTAGATAGAAAAACTTGATGTGACAACAGCAAACCAGTACATTTTGTTAATATAGAAGTTGAAGAGAAGTCAAAACAATAGAGTTCTTCCTGAAATCTCAGGAGGTATGAAAAAGAAGGAGTGCAAACTATTGTTACAAATGCAAGCAGAAAAAACTGTCATGAGATGAATACTCACACAGATAAGCACCAGTACATCACAAAAAGACATCTTAATTAAGTGAAATTAACATTCTGTTTAAGTAGCAATAATTACTAAACAGTGTCAACAAGACCAAATATTAGAATCATAGAAAAAATGGGTTGGAAAGGACCTCAGGAGGTTATCTAGTTCAACTCTCTGCTCAAAGCAGGACCATGCCCAACTAGATTATCCCAGTCAAGGCTTTGTCTAGCCAGGTCTAAAAAACTTCTAAGATGGAAATTCCACAACCTCTCTGAGTAAACTGTTCCAGTGCTTTACTACCCTCCTAGTGAGAAAGCTTTTCCTAATATCTAACCTAAATGTCCCTTTCTGTAACTTGAAACCATTGCTCCTTATTCTGTCATCTGTCATCACTGGGAATAGTCTAGCTCCATCCTCTTTGGAACGCCCCTTCAGGTAGTTGAAGGCTGCTATTAAATTCCCTCTCAGTCTTCTTCTCTAGACTAAATAAAAGCAGTTTCCTCAGCCTCTCCTCAGAAGTCATTTTTCCCAGGCACTTACCCATTTCCATACCCTCTGCTGGACTTTCTCCAACTTGTCCATATCCTTTCTGTAGTGGGGGGCCCAAAACTGGACACAGTACTCCAGAGGTGGCCTCACCAGTGCCAAATAGAGGGGAATAAGCACGTTCCCTGATCTGCTGGCAACGGTCCTATTAATAAAGTATGCTGTTAGCCATCTTTACAATAAGGGCATACTGTTGGCTCATGCTCAGCTTATTCTCCACTATCATCCCAGAGCTTTTCTGCAGAGCTGCAGTTTAGCTTCTCAGTCCCCAGCTTGTACTGGTACATAGGATTGTTCTGTCCTAAGCGCAGGACTTTACACTCAACCTTATTGAACCACATGAGATTCCTTTTGCTTCAATCCTCCAATTTGTGAAGGTCTCTCTGAATCCTAGCCTCCAGCCTATCTACTACTCCAGCCAGGTTGATGCAATCTGCGAACTTGCTGACAGTGTACTCCATTCCATCTTCCAGGTCATTGATGAAGATATTGAACAAAACTGGCCCCAAGATCAATGCCTGGGAAACTCCACTTGATACCAATCTAGCCATTGATTACTACCCTTTCAGCCTAAAGACCAAGCCAGTTTTAGATCCACTTTACAGTCCTTTCATCCACTCCATACTTCCTTAGCTTGACTGGATGAATATTACAGGAGACTATACCAAAAGTCTTGTTAAAGTCAAGGTATATCACATCTACTACTCTTTCTTCATCTACAGAGCCAGTCATCTCATAAGGCCATTAGGATGGACAAACAAGACTTTGCCTTGGTGAATCTGTGCTTACTGTTCCTAACCACCTTCTCCTCCTCCAAGTGCCTGGCTTACTTCAGTGTGACAGAGCACACCCAAGCTTCTCTTGACTGACTCCATGCTTCTTGAGTGGTACTGGTGTAAATACTGGTCATGGCCCTGGCCCTACAGATACAACTGGCTGCAACAACCAATGCCATGCATGTGGAAGAGACATGTAATCTATTCTGTCAGGTCCTTGGAGTTGTTAGTTCAACAATAATTATCTCGTGTACAGTGGCTTCCTGCTTCTCCAGGGGAAGCAGATTTCCACTGATGCCTGTAAAGTCACTCACTAAAAATGCATTAGTGGCTGGGTATCTTTTAAATAATAGAAATGGATGACAACTATTCTGTCAACCATCAGACAAAGATCTTCACAACTCCTAAATCAATTATCATAGGAAAGAAGAACAGGACTTCAACACAATGTCAGTCTCCAAAAGATAAAATCAGTGTTTTCTTTGATAAGAAACTAGTTCTGGAAATTTCCCATCTCTCATCTGTTCATTATTTGCAGAGGGGGATGAAAAACAGGATTCCTAGGGGACTGTTTAGTTGGAATGTAGTTTCAAGAGCCCATGTCTGCAGCTTTATTACCCAGATAGACCATTTCCACATTTGTAAATTGTATTTACTGCAATTGTTTATGCAAAACAGCTGCTTCAGAAACTGATCACTCCAAGTAGCATTTGCCTGCATTTTTTTCCCAGTTTGTATGTGCTGAAACAGTAAATGTATAAGAAAATGTGGACATTTTTTTAAACCTGACTTTTTGCAGATCTTGCATTGCTATGTTTAAGGAAAACAGCCATAGTAACTTTCCCTAAGTTTCACAGGAAAATAATGTAATGTGAATGTAATACATGTAAGAGCAGGAGAAACCAGGGCAATCTGCAGAGCTGTGCTGTCTGTTCATTTGGAATACAACTCCCAGAAACCCTGAGGAGCTGGGGCAAGGGAAAAAGAAAGAGGAAGCTTGAGACTGGAGTAAAGGGAAGAGAGAGTGGTATGCACATGGAACCTGGTCGGCCTTACACAGAGGAATGCACAGTGAAACTAGAGATCTCACTGGCACAGTCAGCCAGGACTGTAGACTTGAAGGAACTAGACTCAGACTTGGGGGCTGCTGCAGGTTGTTGTGTGAGTGCTGTAGGGGCTAAAGCAGCAGCAGGCAAAGTCTGGCCCACAGACTGGATTGGGCCTGCAGTGGACTCCATTTCCCAGCAGCTCCTGCCTGCAACATTGTAGCCGGTTTCCATGGAGGCCCCAGCAGCAGTGGTTCCAGGATAATGCAGGGCCAGGATTTCCATGGAGACCATCCCCAGCAGCACTTGCAGGCTGTGTGGCTTGTTGGGGAGCTACTCCAGGGCTGGGATCTTGTGGTGGTCACAGTGTGGTCTGGAGCTGGGGCAGAGCTGCGATCTGCTGCCTGCATACCCTAGGCAGGGGCATGAGGGCAACGGATCATGGATCTGACCTGACTCTGGACCACTCTGTCACCACTGCAAGATCCCAGCCACAGAGCATCTCTTTCACCAGCCACATGCCCTGCCAGTGCTGCGGGGGGGGGCTGGTCTCCATGGAAACCATGGCCCTGCAATGTCACAGGCTGCAGCTGCTGGAGTCTCCATGGAAATTGGCTATAGCAACATAGGCAGGTGTTGCTGGGAAATGAAGTACGGCCACAAGAGGGATCTGTCATTTTGCCCACCTCTGGGTAAAGGCTTGTTTGGGATCACCTCCAGATGTGTGAAGCGGTAATTAAGGTGCTGAGTGTATGATAACACAGTGCTGGATGATATTTCTTAACCTTTTACCTGTTCCCTACCTTTGGCTTGTTGGCTTGTGACCTTAACTCCTATGATTTTCTATATAAAAGTGAGAACTCCCCCTTGCTTCTTGCAGCAGTTTCTGGGGCTGCAGGGTTGGGGCACACACAGAATGCAGTCATACTGATTTCAGAAGGCAGTATAGCAGTCTCTGTTACCAACTTCTAGAAATTCATATTTGTATTGAAATCTCCAGGTGAAACCAGACCAAAATGCTCAGGTGCATTATGTCTGCATTACAGTAGCGTCACATATTGGCTATCCATTTTTACAAATATGTAGTGCTGCCTACAGGAACTTAGACTAGGATTTTATAGTCACATATGCCTTGCCACTTTTCCCCAAAACATTTCTAGCCCGTAGAAGGAAGCAATGAGGGGAATGAATCTCAGCGTGCGCGCGTGCGCGCGCACACACACACACACACACGCATCAGCATTTTGAATGGTTTTAAACTTTTCAGTTTTGGATTGGAATACTGTGAAAAAAAATGGTAAATACCAAATACTTTATAAAATACCAGAAAACACTTCTACTGGAAAAAAAAACCTCACGTGAGAGAAATAGAAGATGTGTGAGACAGAGGAATGACCCTGTTAAAAGAAAGAATAATTATTGAGGAATGGAAGGTAAATTATAATAAACTGACTTGCCACAAGAATTGATTGTACCTATAAACTTTTTTTTCCCTGTACATTAAACCAAACATATATACAACTTGAATAAATATCTCAAATAAACTAATCCAGCCTCCTAAATTAATATTCTTTTAGTGAACCAAGTTCTGTCACTGCCAAGTTTCTGTGGCATTTGCAGTTTCCTGTCAGTAGCATTTAGATTATTGGATAAGCAAAAGTAGATCTAATACGTACCTACCAAGTGTGGTTGTGACTTTATATCCTTTATTTGTTATTGTGACCTGAACACTGTTTTAACTTACTATTGTAGGTTTTTCTTCTTTTCAGGAGTGGCACAAGGTTATTCTCCTCACCTGCATATGCAGCTGAGAAATAAATCACTGACTAATTGCATCTCACATTTGTGATGGTAATTGTAGTTTGAGATGATTTACATTATTTAGGTCTATAAAAGTAAGATTAAAACATTGTCATAAATGATTACACTAAAGGGCATCAGATGAAATCGAAACAATACAATGAAAAGGGTAGTTTTTGCTTGAAGGCATTATTCTGAGTACTGTATATGGCTCTCATGGTATTCCTAATGTTTTACCCTTTGGGGTCAGAGCAATTACAGCAATTCTCCATGGAACTAATATTTTTCTCTGCTTCATCATTTCAATGTACATGTATTTAAAATGTTGCAGTATCATCATATGTGCATATAGGAAGGTTTTGTACGTTACCTGAAGGTTTAACATGAATTCATTGTATGAATCTTTTGTGACAGTTAGTTTTTAACATTTTGACATGTATTTTTATATTGGCAATGTCATCATGAATGACAGCTTATGGTATCTCATCTTTAAAGAAACAGGGAAGAAAAGACTCATAACTAGTACTAAATGCTGTGTTTTATAGCAATAAGATTCTTGATTGTATTGGTAATATACCATTAACCCCAAATGAGCGGATAATGTCTACTTATCTATCATCAGAGTGAATTAAAGTGATTCTCATTTAATTAGATATCTATATTGGGATCATACTTTCAGATAAAAACCAGCTTATGTATCATATAAGATGGATGCAATAACCTAAAACTGTATAAATCAAACTCAGTAACATAAAAAAATGTGATTAAAGGCTCCTGTTTTGTTGCCATAAATCTTTTATCATAGTGGGCCTGATTCTGTAGCCCCACCTCCTATACAATTTTTATTGACTTGAGAGGAAAGTGTATTTAGATTTGGTTTTGTTTTTAATTTAATTTTAATGTTAAAAGTGATAAAAAGATAATTGTACATGCTTTATTTACAGATGATTTCATGGTAAAGTGAGGAATATTATAACAAAATCTAAACATTCCATAAAATTCTATGGCATGTGATTGTTTTCTCTGTTAAGATAATCTAATACTGCAGTTAATGTAGTGAACGTTCCAAGCCTCATTCACATCTCACACCAGTGTAAAGCAGAGGTAATGTCAATAAACTCATAGTAAAACAGGTGTGAGAGGAGAATCATTCTTCAGTGTATATGTTTAACCCTGGTTTCACATTATGTTGGTTTTCCTCAATAGACAATAGGTATCACTTTATTTTACTATGCAGCTATTCCTACTGGGGCAGATCCAGAGTGGGTGCAGTGGTGCAGCCTCACCCCCCTTGGATTCTTGCTCCACCTAATCCCTGAAAAAAACTGCCTGAGAAGGGCAGTGGAATTTCTATTCAGGCGGTGCTGAGGGAGTCAACTGACTTCATGGTTTCTTATAATCTATCTGGTTCCTGCTAATCTCTCTTCACTCCAAGGTGTTAATGACCCTCTGTTCTTGTTAATGGTCTTGACATTCCAATAATCAAGCTATACTTTCTTCTGCAATTTGGCTGTTAGCCATTCCTTATAATGCCTCTCTTCCATTTCATAGATTTCATAGACATTACAGCTGGAAGGGACCTTAGAAGATCTTCCAGGCCAGCCCCCTACCCCAGGGACAGGAAGTCAGCAGGGTCATAAGATCCCAGCAAGATAAACATCCAAATGTCTCTTGAAGGCATTCAAAGTAGGTGCTTGAACCAACTCTGGCAGCAGGTTATTCCACACCTTGGGGGCTCGGACAGTAAAGACGTTCTTCCTTATGTCCAGACTTAAACAGTCATGGAGAAATTTGTGACCACTTGATCTTGTCATCCTTTGGCACGTTCTGGTGAACAGACATTCCCCCAGATCCTGGTGAGCACTCCTGATAAACTTATAGGCGGCCACCAGATCACCCCTGAGCCTGCACTTTTCCAGGCTGAAGAGTCCCATGGCTCTCAGCCTTTCATCATAAGGTCTGTATTCCTGACCTCTGATCATGTGCGTGGCTCTCCTCTGGACTCTCTCAAGCTTCTCCACATCCTTTTTGAATTGTGGAGCCCAAAACTGGACGCAGTACTCCAGCTGCAGCCTCACCAAGGCCGAGTACAATGGAAGAATGATGTCTTGGGATTTGCTTAAGAAGCATCTATGGATGCAAGCCAGCATTTTGCTTGCTTTACTAGCTGCAGCATCACATTGCAGGCTCATGTTAATCTTGTGGTCAATCATGACTCTCAAGCCCCTTTTGTCCATAGTGCTAGCCAGTGTAGCACTGCCAAGCCTATAATCATGCTGCAGGTTTTTCTTCCCAAGGTGGAGAACCTTGCATTTTTTGGTTTTAAACACTATCAGGTTCTCATCCATCCATTTCCTGAGTCTGTAAAGGTCAGCCTGGATTGCCATCCTGTCCTCAGGTGTGGACGCTTTACCCCAAAGTTTGGTGTTGTTGGCAAACTTAGCCAGTTTGCTGATGACATAGACGAGCAAACTGTTTTTATCTCTAGCTAAAAATCTTACTGCAGGTATAGTAATATTAACTCAGGTGAATACAAGTCCAGTGTGGAAATGACTGACAGTGAAGTGTTGGATGCAATGTCAAGAGACTCAAGCAGGCTAGTTTTTTGTTTTGTGAATATGAATAAGAGATGTATATTTACCTATAATTACTATAGAACTAATAACACAATATCTTTTAACATGTTTGCCTAGTTTCTTGTGTTTTTAAAACTTAATATATAATCTAAGAAATTATTGTACATTCCAATAAATTTATATATATATCTTAAACTGAATAATTTAGTGATAGGCCCCTAGCATATTATTAAATAAATCTTGTATCTCTTTACCTGGAGAAAAATATGGGTTGTGTTATATTTGATTATGCATCACACCATCTGCACCTCCCCCTTTCTAAATCTTATATCCACCTGTGATTCCTCCCGAACAGCTTTCAAAATATAAATACATGTTTGAGGTGTGAAAGTAATGTCTGCCCTATGAGAAAATAGTTAGGTCAGCAGTATTACTTAAAAGACTGCATTGTCAACCTCGTGCATGATATGACTATCCTGCACTCTAATGGTTCTGTACAGTAGCATAACTAACAGTGGATGAGGGGGATTGAGCTCCAGGTGCTGCCAAAGTGGGGACACAAGAACAGAAGCAGAAGTGCTCAAGACTTTGGCACCTACAGCCCCTGGCATCACAGAGCAGCTGGAAGTGGCCAGAAACCAGCAGACAAGGAAGCTCAAGGCCCCAGAGTGGGAAGTACTGTGTGTCAGAGAAGGAGCCTGCAACCTAGTGTTTAATCCTGCCACTGAATTAGACAATTAGATGCTAGAGCTCCCTCTGTATACCCCATGACCGTGAGCTCCTAGCCACTTTCTGCTGCACCACACTGACACAAGGCCATAACTTCTAGAGCCTGGAGCCCCTCTTCCAGGTCTGCCTCTGCTGCCCAAGGCACTGAAAATACTAGTTACATCCCTGGATCTATAGAGTAAAAAGAAAAAAAGAGGCTTTCCCTACCAACTGCAGCATGGTGGCAAAACAGAATTGCAATCTCCACCATAGCCACAGAACAATAATAATATGTAGTAAGTTTGTCACATGGAGCACATGACCTGTTTGCTTCCCTAACTAATTTAAATCCAGAGAAAACCTTTGCTAAAATAAAATTGACTTTCTTACCATCTCCTGCCAGGCACAGTAATACTATCAGTAAAGCATCTACTCTGGCCTCTAGCTTGGGGAAACTAGCTCTTTATCTGCTTCTTACTGCAAAGTTTACTTACTGCAAATTTTACTATGGAGCAAAATCTGAGGTAATTTACCCCATGGTAAGAAGAGACAGGACCCACCTGATGAAGACAGGGAAGAGCCTCTATGTAGACAGGCTTGCTAACCTAGTGAGTTTCATAATTTCTAGGGTCGGAAGGGACCTGAGTAGATCATCTAGTCCGACTCCCTGCCATGGCAGGAAAGAGTACTGGGGTCAAACGACCCCAGCAAGGTGT
>NW_017729033.1:90590933-90593498 GCF_001723915.1 Gavialis gangeticus | reverse complement strand
GCCTCTGTGCTGACAAGAGGGAAGTTCCCCAACCTGTAGGTATGGTGCCGGTTGTCCCTCCCCAGGTGTATCACTTTGCACTTATCTGTGTTGAATCCCATCCTATTCTCATCCGCCCACCCTTGTAACCTGTCAAGGTCTGACTGTAGCCTGTTGCTTCCTTCTAGCATGCCCACATCCCCCCACATCTTAGTGTCATCAGCAAATTTGAACAGGGTGGTTTTTACCCCCTCATCCAAATCACTGATGAAGATGTTGAACAGTGTGGGCCCGAGGACCGAGCCCTGCGGAACCCCACTGCCCACGTCCTTCCAGGTTGAGAAGGACCCATCCACTACCACCCTCTGGATGTGGCCCTCCAACCAGTTGGCGACCCATTTGACTGTGTGGGTGTCGACACCACAGTCACAGAGGAGGTATTTAAACTAAGTTCACTTGGGGATGGAGACCAAAGCCCTGAGGCAAGTTGGGAAGTGGATGACTTGGATGAAGCACAAAAATGAGGTGGCAACAAGAGAGGCCCTCTCATTCTTCCTGAGTAAGGCAATCAAGTAGTTATATCAGTTGTCTGTACACAAATGCATGGATCTTGGGAAATATGCAGGAAGAATTGGAAGGCCTTTCACAGTCATGGAACTATGACATGATTGGAATAACTGGGTGCATCTACATGAGATGTTTAAAGTGCAGTTGGCTAATTAGCTGTGCAGTAAACATATGTGTCTACACATGTACCCCTATTAGACTGGAGCAAACTATTTATTCTGTAGCAGGATAGTACTTGTAAATACAAAAATTATCCTGCTGCAGAGTAAAAAGCTCCACAGCAGTGCATGTGCAGACACTGGAGAGGCTGACTGGGCATGAGGGTGCTTCAGTGTGGGGACTACCTGCCAGATAGCCCTGCACTGGAGCTCCCTCATGCCCCAGCCAGAAACTGCACAGCAGGTTGAGCCAGGGGGAGCATACCCCTATGGCCCCCTCCCAGGCAGGGATGCTTAGCCCCAGCTCCATATGCTGCATGTTGAAAGGCTCTGGCTTAGGGTCAGATGGGACAGTAAAAAGGTGATGTCATGGTCAGTGTCTGCCATAGACCAGGGGACCAGAAGGATAAGGTAGATGAGGCTTTCTTCAATCAGCTAGATGAAGTTTCCAGATCAGAGGACCTAGTTCTCATAGGGGCCATTAATCACCCTGATGTTTGCTGGGAGGGCAACACTGAAGTGCACAGGCAATCCAGGAAGTTTTTAGAGAGCGTTGG
Source organism: Gavialis gangeticus (assembly GCF_001723915.1). NCBI lineage: Eukaryota > Metazoa > Chordata > Crocodylia > Gavialidae > Gavialis > Gavialis gangeticus. The sequence goes on along the minus strand of NW_017729033.1, from coordinate 90,592,237 downwards.
GAACAACTCTCTCATGCAAGTGTTGGAGAGGCCAATTAAGAGCAACAATATTCTTGACCTGATGCTCAAAACAGGAAAGAATTGATGGGGAATGTATAAGTGGATGGCACCTTGGGCACCAGTGACCACAAGATGATTGAGTTCAGGATCCTGAGGAAAGGAAGGAAGGAGAACAGCAGAGTAAGGACCCTGGACTGCAGAAAAGCAGTCTTTGACTCCCTCAGGGAACTGATGGGCAGGATCCCCTAGAAGGCCAGTCTGAGGGAAAAGGGAAACGGGAGTCCAGGACAGCTGGTTGTATTTTTAAGAATCCTTACTGAGGGCAAAGAAACTGATGCACAGGAAAAGTAGCAAATACGGAAGACCAGCTTGACTTAGCAGGGGATTTTTTCATGAGCTAAATAAAACACGAAAAAGATGTCAAGAAGTGGAAACTTGGACAAATGTCTAGGGAAGAGTACAAAAGTATTGTTTGGGCATGCAGAGATGAAATCAGGAAGGCCAAAGTGCCACTGGAGTTGCAGCTAGCAAGGGAATATGAAGAGTTACAAGAAGGGTTTCTACAAGTGTACCAGCAACAAGAGGAAGATCTGGTAAAGTTTCAGTCCCTTACTGACTGGGGGAGCCAACCTAGTGACAGATTGTGCAGAAAACCTGAAGTACTCAGTCTTCACCTTTTACCTCAGTCTTCACAGGCAAGGTCATCTCCTAGACCTGTAGCAGAAAGCCCCCTTTGTACATTTCCCTTCTGGACATTAGTATAACAGAAGCCCCTTCTTGCCTGCAAATTGCACCCTGCCCCCCATCCATGTTGTGCATTTCTTTTTCCTTCTAAGTATTGGCAGAGACCTAGCACACTCATTGAATGGGTATGGCAAGGCTCAGAGCAAGCCAGAAAGCTAAGGTGGCTTTCTGTAGGAGAAATCTACAACCCACATCTATACAACCTACACCTATATCTATATGTAAACCATATCAATTAAGCTCAGTGTCACTAAAGAAAACAAAAGAACTAAAATATCCACTTCAAAGACTGTAAATATATCCTGGTGCTAACCTAACTCACTGTTCCCAGTGTTTGATCCTCACTACCTCACAGTGCATTTTTATATTTCATTTATCTCATCTTTACTCTGGCATTCACTATTTTATATTTTATACCTTTTAACTTTTAACAAATGCATTTTTCTTTAAAGTAAAGAATTACTAGAGCTAGGTTTCAATTAGTGAGTGTGTAGCAAAACCCCCAGTTTTTCTTTCTTTTTTTTCTTTTAAAATGCATTCCCTCCCCTTCCCGAACCATT
>NW_017729033.1:90583306-90585933 GCF_001723915.1 Gavialis gangeticus | reverse complement strand
TCATATGGATATTGTATGGTTTAGGCCTGTGTTTGTAAGTAAACCAAAGTCATGTCAAGTTTCCATTTTATATGTCTTCTGTCCTCTGCCTGGCCATCCCATGTTGCAACAGTATGATTCATTGTACCCCTCCCATGTAAATTGGTTCCCCGATGAATGAGAATGATTGGGAATGATTGAAATAAAATGGTAGCAGGCCTCTACTGAATGGCCTGTAATGCCTGGGCCATCACCTCGCATTGATTCATCCAAGAACCATGGACCTCACCCAGGAACAGAGACAAGACCAGCATTTGAAAGACAAAAGACCCTGCAGAACCAGCAACTCGACCATTGTACCCCACCATTACAGACACCCGAAACTGCACATCCCTGCACGGAGAACACATGCTCAGTGCGCCAGGGGCTGACCCTTGCCTGGGCATGCCTCCTGTCACTAGGGTCACACACAGTCTGCCCCCATAAAAAGGGGCAGTGAAGAAAGGCCCAGTGGGAATGCCATTTCTATCCGGACCAGACCAGCTTCACATCACCTATCCACCCCACAGGACCTGCCAGTGAGCCCCTCTGGACAACACCAAGCTGAAGGAGACCCCTACTGGCCATTGAGGATCAATATCTGGCCTGGGATAGGTAGATATTACCTACACACCTCCTCCTACAATTTGGACTCTTTCTCTGTCTCTCTCTCCTCCTGGACTTCAGTGGACTTCAGCCCCTGCACCAAGCCTCTCTAACACCTGCTGCCATTGTATGTGTGTTTATGTGTCTGCGTGTGTGGTTGCAAGGGAACCAATTTGACATTGTCACCATCTCCCTTGTTCAATAAAACCACTGTCATTTGAAACCCCGAGTCAGGTCATGTTTTACTGAATACCAGTCCCTTCCCTATCTTAAATTCCAGCTTCGTTCTCTCTCAGCTCCAGTCCCCACCATCTCTGCTAGTTTCCCGATCTCCTCCCAATTCCATCTCCCCTTTTCTGTGACCTCTCAGCTTCTCCTTGCTTTCCTGCTGTCTCTGCTGCCTCTCAGCCTCCCCTTCTCCTACTGCATTTTCTCTGTGACTTTCTGCTCCCCGGCCACCTGCTGTTTTTCCTGTGATTTTCTGCTGTTTGTCTCTCTGTTTTCAGGCTTCCCCCACACCTTCTGTAGTCCTCTCCCTCCACCCCTGCAGGTTCCCAGATTCTCTTAGCTGTCCTGTAGTTTCTCCAGCAGCTGGAGCCTTTCTCCAGCTTCCAGCACCTACTGCCACTCCCTGCAACTTGTCTAGCTGCCCCAGAACCATCCTCTCGCTCTCCACCCAGAGCCCCTCTTTAACACCCACACTTACTTTTAGTTCCATTTTCCCTCTCCCCACCTACCTTTTCCACTCCCCTGTAGCTCTAGCTCCAGTCCCAGCCTCTGTGCTGGCATTGCTTCCCTGTTTTGCAGGCTTTGGGTGTTGTCTTTTAATCAATTAAGAAGGCATCTGGGAATGCCTGATTACCAAAAAGGCGGTGTACACCCGGTCAAAAGGGGGGTGCTATCTCCAAAGAGGAGTATACCACCTCTGCTCGGGCCTGTAGGGGGGCTGTCAGGAAAGCTAAGGCGGACATAGAGCTAGGACTAGCATCCAAGATCAAAGATAATAAAAAGTCCTTTTTCAAATATATAGGAAGGATGAAGAAGGCACCGGGAAATGTGGGGCCCCTGCAAGATATGCTGGGCAATCTGGTGGTTACGCCAGAGGAGAAAGCAGACCTCTTTTACCAATTCCTCACCTCCGTTTTCTTGTGCAGGGACCGGGACTTCTCCACTGTAGTGCAAGACGGACTCAAGAGGAATGCCTCCAGACCTCAGGTTGGGGAGGACCGGGTTAGAGAGCTTTTGGAGGGGCTGGATGTGTTTAAATCAGCTGGTCCAGATGCTCTCCACCCCAGGGTGTTGAGGGAGCTGGGCCCTTGGCATGGCTTTACGAGCACTCGCAGTGCTCAGGCCAGGTGCCAGATGATTGGAAGATAGCCAACGTTGTCCCCATCTTTAAAAAAGGGAGGAGGGAGGACCCAGGCAACTATAGGCCCATCAGTCTTACCTCAATCCTAGGGAAACTCTTTGAGAAGATTATTAAGGAGCACATCTGTCATGGGTTGGCTTCAGGCATGATGCTCAAGGGCAACCAGCATTGTTTCATTAGGGGTAGGTCATGTCAGACCAACCTGATTGCCTTTTATGATCAGGTCACAAAAGCATTGGGTGCAGGTGTTGCCATGGAGGTAATCTTTCTGGACTTCAGCAAGGCCTTTGACACCGTCTCCCACCCCATCCTCATTAAAAAACTAGGCGACTATAGCATTGATGCCTACACAGTCAGATGGATTGCAGATTGGCTGAAGGGTTGTACTCAGAGGGTGGTGGTGGATGGGTCATATTCAACCTGGGGGGAAGTGGGCAGCGGAGTCCCCCAAGGCTCAGTCCTTGGGTCCGCACCGTTCAATTTCTTTATCAGCGATTTGGACAACGGGGTAAAAAGCACCCTGTTTAAATTTGCTGATGATACCAAGATTTGGGGTGAGGTGAGCATGTTAATAGGGAGGGAAAGACTGCAGCAAGACCTGTATAGGTTACAGGGGTGGGCTAACAAAAACAGG
>NW_017729033.1:90576193-90578306 GCF_001723915.1 Gavialis gangeticus | reverse complement strand
CCCTAGCGCCCCCTGGCATAACAAGGAATAACGACCACAAGTTGTTGGAGAGTAGGTTTAGATTAAACATCCGTAAGAACTACTTCACAGTTAGGGCGGCTATGATCTGGAGCCAACTTCCAAGGGAAGTGGTGCTGGCTCCTACCCTGGGGGTCTTTAAGAAGAGGCTTGATGCCTACCTGCTTGGGGTCATTTGAGCCTGGTTTTTCTCCTGCCCAGGTGGGGGGAGTCAGACTTGAAGATCTACAAGGTCCCTTCTAACCCTACTTCTATGATTCTATGAATTAACCTTAAGTTACCCCTGAGCCTCAGTTCTTCAGCCCAGGCCCCCTCCATTCTGCCAGTTCTAATCCTGGTCCTGGTGACTTTCATTTCCAGCAACTTTCACTCCCTACCCTTCTACTTTCTTACCTTAACCTTTCCCCAGGTATCCCAAGTAAACCAAGCACATACATACATACATACATACATATCACAATACCCAACTTAGGAACTCACTTGTGTGTATGTGTAGCTGGGTGGTATGTGTGTCAATTAGTGAATACACACACACACACACACACACATATATATATATACACACACACATATCATTGTGTGTGTGTGTGTGGTAAATGAATTAGTAATCCAAATATGTGCATTGGATGTGCAGGTGTTGGTAACTGGTAACTGATTCTGTCTAAATTTGGTGTGTGTAGTGTGTATGGGCTTAAACTGGTGATAGATGTGAATGAACCTAGACTAGTTATTTTGAACATGTGTGTATCTGAGTTGCTAGTGTGAGTGTGTATGCCTAGTAGGGGTGTATGCACCTAGTGGGTGTATGTGTGCTTAGTTGATTTTTATGTGTGCATGTGCAATTGTACACCACACCCTCCTGTCTAACAGCGCAATATTGAGATCCTGAGCATTGGCCTGACCCTTCAGGGCAACAAGTGCAGGGGTGTGTGTGTGTGTGTGTGTGCACGCGCACGTGTGCACATGCACTAAGGTAACCAGTACCCCGCATAATTCAAAGTTTGCATTTATGATTTTATTGGTAATTTCATATCCCATCCAGTAAACTAGAATTTATGATGATCCTGAGAGTTGGTCCTTTGTAGCCAACAGCTCAGTAGTTCCCAAACTGCGGTACATGTACCACCAGTGGTACACAGACAACCTGTGACTGTTATGTGGAAGGACGGGGGGAGGGGTGCAGCACGCGCACAAACACACAGCCCAGCCACGTGTGCAGTAGTGCCCAGCAGGTGTGTTGGGGGGAAGGGGCGGGGGGGCAGATTGAGGCACACACACTAAGGGAGGGAGTGGGGCAGGGGCAGGAATGAATGGGGCCCCAGAGGGGAGGGGGGATGCTGGGACCCCTGGCAACTTGTCCACGGATGCAGGGGAGGGGGACTCCCACCACTGTGCACGCCCTGGGGTAGGCACTGGGGGGACCTTCCCCCTGGGTTTGTTCACGGGGCAGAGGTGGCTGCCATTGCCTCATGGCTGACCTAATGCCACGTACCTTCAGTGCACTACCTGCTCGGCAGTGGAAGGCACATAGCATCGCATGTGACTCCCAAGGTGCAGAGCCCAATGGCAGTGCCTCCACCTTGCACATAAATCTAGGGAGCAGGTGGTCCCCTTGCCTACCCCTGGGTGCACACAGAGGCAGGGCCTCCCATGCCCCTCGAAAGGCCCAGGTTGCACAAGGAAGGGCTGGGGCAGGCAGGCAGGCAGGGGTGCCCAGCTGCACCTTAGGTGGAACCTGGCTGGGCCTATGCAGCTCTACGAGGGGACTCCTGGCCAAGGCACCATGCCTGGCTGGGGTGGGGTGGGGTGGGGGTTGTCCTGGTCTCGGCTTCCCTATGTACCGGGCAGAGTGCGAGCAGGATAGAGCTGGCTCTGCTGCAATGGCTTGGCTGGCACAGATGCCCCAGCTTGCCCGAACCTCAGCCTTGCCCACCCGCAGTTCCCCTCAATGGGCCGGGGCTGGGGCCACTGTGCCCCACCCTCATGTACCTGCGCAGCCCAGGCCGGGCCCCACCTCCAGTGCTGCTGAGCACCCCGGCTACAGACTGTGTGGAGCCCTGGGGAAGCCCCTGCTCTCTACCCCACCCTTGCTCTC
>NW_017729033.1:90568109-90571193 GCF_001723915.1 Gavialis gangeticus | reverse complement strand
GCTCCCGCCACTGCGGCTCTCCTGTCCCGCTCTCCTCACAGGGAGCCCCTTTCCCGCCTTCCCCAACTGCCGCTCCCTCCAACTGCCACCTTCCCAAGATCTGTCCGGGCCAGCCTGCCCATAGTGTCTCCCCTGCATCTGCTCTCCCCGTGCCTCTCTCCCTCTCTCTTTTTTCTACCTCTAAGTCTTCCCTCCCTCTCTTCTCTCTCTTCTCTCTCTCTTCCTCTTCACTCTCTCTTCCCTCTTCTCTCTCTCTTCCTCACCTCTCTTCCCTCTCTTCTCTCATGACTTCCCCTCTCTCACCTCTCTTCCCCCCTTTCTCTCATGCACCTGCTCTTCCCCTCCCTCTCATCACAGCATGATTAACAAAAAAGATCACACAAGAACAAAGTTTTATTTATTGTCACCAGGTTTAGAATTTTTAGAAAACCTGGTATTTACTGTAAAAAAAAAAAAGCAATATTTATGATTATTAATTATATTAATATGTAGTGCATCCTGCCATGTACCCTCCACCCCAGTTTAGTTTTTCTAGTACACCCATACTCTAGCACCTTACAGGGTACACATTGCAGTTTTTTCCATAGTCTGGCCAAAAATATTGCCTAGCCCTGATTTACACTGTATTTTTCCCAATTTACAACTGTTTTACATGACTACTATAACTGATAAAATAATGTTTTATGATTACTAAATATTTTGATGCTGTTTTAATACATAGGCTATTACCTATGTGTATGAAAAAATTGCTGGTGGTACTTAAGGCTGTATCATTTTAAACAGGTGGTATTCAGTCTGTCAGAGTTTGGGAACTGCTGTCCTAGATTACTGCACCTAGCATCACAATTTGGAGAGAAGGTAAGCAGCTGGCAGAGGTCAAAGAACAGGTTAGGGACTATTTTGAAAATCTGTACATATACAAGTCAATGGAGCCAGCTGGAATACACTCAACAGAGTTGGCTGATGTGATTGCAGAACCACTGGTTATTATCATTATCTTTGAAAATGCATGGAAATGGGGATAGATCCTGGATGACGGGAAAAAGGCAAATTTAGTGCCTATCTTTAAGAAAGGGAAGGAGGAGGATCCAGGGCACTACAGTCTGGTCAGCCTCACCTCAGTCCATGGAAAGATCTTGGAATATGTCTTCAACAAATCTATTTCTAAACACTTAGAGGAGAAGAATGTGATTAAGAACAGTCAGCATTGATTCACCAAAGGCAAGTCATGCCTGACCAACCTGATTGGCTTCTATGACATGATGACTGGCTCTGTGGATGCAGAAAGAGCAGTGGATATAATACACCTTGACTTAAGTAAGGCTTTTGATACAGTGTCCCACAATATTCTTTCAAGCAAGCTAAAGAAGTACAAGTTGGATGATTAGATTATAAGGTGGATACAAAGCTGCCTGGATCTTCAGGCTCAAAGGGTAGTAATTAATGTCTCAATGTCTAGCTGGCAGCCAATATCAAGTGGAGTGTCCTAGAGGTTGGGGGCTGGTTTTGTTTAATATCTGTCATCTGTCTGGAAGATGGTATGGTATGTACCCTCAGCATGTTTTCAGATGACACCAAGCTGGAGAGAATAATAAATATGCTGGATGGTAGGGCTGGAGCACATGACTTATGAGAAGAGGCTGAGGCAACTGGGCTTAGTTAGTCTGGAGAAGAAAAGACTGAGGGGAGATTTGAAGGGTGGTTCCAAAGAGGGTGGAGCTAGACTGTTCTTAGTGGTGACAGATGACAGAACAAGGAGCAATCATCTCAAGTTGCACATAGGTAAGTTTAGATTAGACATGAGGGAAAAATTTCTTACTAGGAGAGTAGTGAAGCACTGGAACAGGTTACCCAGTGAGGTTGTGGAATCTCCATCCTTTGGAGGTCTTTAAGAGCTGGATGATATACTTTGGGATGGTCCTGCTTTGAGGAGGGGTTTGGACTAGATGACCTCCTTAGGTCCCTTCCAACCCCAATTTTCTATGATTCTGTGGTAATTATATCATGTGTCCATGATACTGGTATTCTGAGAGTCAGAATATAACCCAACTCCTTCTTTCTGAGCTGCATATTGAATAAGAATAAAATATACTACAAACGTATTTCTGTCCCTAGTACAAGAAGGTATAGCTCAAAGTAGATAGAGTTGCATGGCAGCAGACTTACTGAGTAACAAGGGGTAGGGGCATTTCTGCATGGTTAATTTTAAAACCAAGGGGCAGTTCAACAACCACTATTGTGTGGATATTGCTACAGAGTTCCAGCTGGAAAACTGTCTATCACATACTTCAGTGGCACATAGCAAGGGCCCACTTTCCAGGAGAGTTACCTAGAGTAGCTAGATCATTGCTGCTGCAGCTTCATCTGGGAAGACTCCTATGAAGTAAACTCCATCAACAACTTCAACAGAATGACTTAAGCAGGTACAAAGGAATGGTTCTGCTTGCCCTTCTAGGAATTAATCCCGAAGTAATCTAGGTTGGTGCAGAGATGTTGTTTGTATTTCACTCTACCAGCAAGATTGAATTTAGGTCCACAGAAAGAAATTAACTCCCATCAACCCCTCCAGTCAATTCATAGATCTCTCTGAAGTTATTCTTTAAGGAGTTTATACACATGGTTTGGGAGTGGGGTGGGGAGCGGCACTTTAATTAGGGTGCCCAGAGCATCTCATATTTCAGCATCCCCACACTTAAAAAATGGTGGTGGGGACACTTTAAGTAAAGCTCATTGAATGAACTTTAGTTAAAGTGCCCTTACCTCTATTTTTAAGCACAGGTGCACTGATACACGAGGAACTCGTCTGCATAAGTACCATGCTTCAGCAGACTTGATTAGTTGAATCTGCTCTTATGCTCTGTAATTACAGTGCATTGGAGCAGCCTTGCTGCTCATGTCTAGGTACCCTTAGGTACTACCCAGCCTTACCTCCTGCCTAATTTCAGGCAAACACAGGTAACCACCTTCCCAATCCTATTAAGTCTTTCATTATGTTTCAAGTACTGCTCTGTGCTTTTGTCAATGGAAACACATTTACGTCCCCTTTTTTTTCATAGTTTCATAGTTTCTAGGGTTGGAAGGGAC
>NW_017729033.1:90560705-90568098 GCF_001723915.1 Gavialis gangeticus | reverse complement strand
AACCCCATCTTGTTCTCCTCCGCCCATCCTTGTAACCTGGTTCAGTATATGTTGTATTACATGATATCACATGATATGCACAAAAATATTCCCAGAATAAGACAATGGAGAATTATCCTTTTCCCTACTTACCAGAATATACACAACATCACCCTGCTTATCAAATGCACTGTGAATCAAACAAGTGCCTTTAAAAAAAGATGGTCCATGGATAGTAAAGATCCCATGGTAATTTTCAGCAGAATAAGTTCCTTAGGAAAAATATTTACCCTGCACTTCACTTTCTTTCCTTTTTCATCATATTAGTTCTTTGTGAATGTAGGACAGATCTTCAAGTGGTATAAATCAGCCTAACTCCATTAGCTTCAGTGACAATGCACCAATTTACACCAACTGAGCACCTGGCCCTAAATTTTGGTGAACAACCTTGGAATTCTTTGGGGTGGCTCTAAATATATGTAAAATACTTAGAATGTATGTTATTCTGTAATTCCATAGATTTCATAGATTTTTAGGGTCAGAAGGGACCTCAGTATATCATCAAGTCTGATCCCCTGCCTTGGGCAGGAAAGAGTGCTGGGGTCAGATGACCCCAGCTATGTGTTTCTCTAGTCTCCTCTTAAAGACCTCCAAGGAAGGGGAGAGCACCACCTCCCTTGTAAGCCCATTCCAGATTTTGGAAACCCTCACCATAAAGAAATGTTTCCTAATGTCTAATCTAAATCTGCTCTCTGTCAGTTTATAGCTGTTGTTCCTAGTAACCCTAAGGAGTGCCCTGGTAAACAGAGTATTCCCTATTCCTTGCTGCCCCCTCCCTCCCCAATGAAGCTGTAGATGGCCACAAGATCACCTCTCAGCCTTCTTTTTTGGAGGCTGAAGAGATTCTGGTCTCTCCGTCTCCCCTCATAGGAACTTACCTACAGGCCGTTAACCATATGAGTAGCCCTCCTCTGGACCCTCTCAAAGTTATCCGCATCCCTCTTGAAGTCCGGTGCCCAGAACTGGATGCGGTACTCCAGCTGCAGTCTTACCAATGCCACATAGAGGGAAAGTATCACCTCCTTAGACCTGTTCATGATGCACCTTGTAATGCATGAAAGAGTGTAGTTGGCTTTACTTATCACTTCATTACATTGACAACACATGTTCATTTTGGAGTTGACTATGACTCCAAGATCCCTTGCTGGTGCTGTGTTGCTTAGAAAGTCCCCTCCCAGTCCATAGGTGTATTGGTGATTCTTTCTCCCTAGATGCAGCACTTTGCACTTTTCTTTGTTAAACTGCATCCTATTCTGTTCTGCCCACTTTGCCAATCTGTCCAACTCCACCTGAATCCACTACCTGCCCTCCAGTGGGTTTACTCTGCTCCATAATTTGATGTTGTCCATGAATATGGACAAAGTGCTTTTCACACCCTCATCCAAGTCACTGCTGAAGATATTGAACAGCATTGGTCCAAGGACCAAATGTTGGGGAATTCTACTGCCCACACTTTTCCAAGTCAAAAATTGACCTGTCCACCACCATCCTCTGGGTAAGCCCCATAAGGCAATTCTCCACCTACCTGACCATGTAATAATCTACATCACAGCCACTTAATTTATTTGTAAGAACGGGATGCAACGCTGTATCAAAGGCCTTTTTAGAATCCAAGTAGATGACATCTACCGCAACTCCTGCATTTAAGCATTTTGTGATCTGGTCATAAAAAGAAACAAGGTCAGTCAAGCAGGATCTACCTGCTATGAAGCCATACTGGTTGCCCTTCAGCATTATTTTTCCTACTGGACTCCCACAAATGTGATCCTTAATATTTTTTTCAAAGGTTTTCCTAAGAAGGTGAGGCTAACCAGCCAACAGTTACCCAAATCATCCTTTCTCCCCTTCTTGAAAATAAGGATCACACTGACCCTTTTCCAGTCCTCTAGGAACAATCCTGAGCTCCATGAGTGCTCAAACAACTGAAGCAGTGATTCTTCAAGGAGACCAGCCAATTCCTTCAACACCCTTGGATGAAGATCATCAGGGCCTGCTGACTTAAACACATCCAGCCCCTCCAAATGCCCCTTCACTAGGTCAATGCTAAGTGTCGGTGGATTGGAGTCCCTCTTGTGCCTGTCTATAGCCCCTTTGGGAGATATGTCTTTATCCGTGTTCAGGCATACAGATGCAGAGAACTCATTTAGGAGCTCAGCCTTGTCCCTCCTATCTGTTACTAGTTCTATGTTTGTTTTTGGTACATAGATTATAATGAAAAGCAAAAGAGCTCAGAGTATGCAGCTGGCTGAATTTAATAAAAAAGATGAAAAAATAAAAAGAGTTTTAAAATAGGGTTGGAGTGTTTTAATCTTTCATGTGTTTGAGCAGGACTCTGTGCTTAAGAGGTTTGAGTATCTATTATTCTTTTAGTCAATGTGTGCTTAGCTTCCTACCCACAGAGCTCTCTTTGTCATACTTTTTAATTAGGTGATGCCTTTCACTCAGGTAAGACAAGTTTTTAACAGCATTTGAAAATATAATTAGCTAGCTAAGGCAATTCTTAAAAAGAAAATTAGCATTCTCATGAGCTCTTTCATCTCAATAAATCTGGCTTTTTTTATAATTATGATTGTAAGGGTTGGGGCATTCTGTTACTGAGTTATTTACTTGTTTCTTTAGGATTTAAGTTTATGACATGTTTTGATCTTTCACATTTGGTAAAATATGTGCAAGCTATCAATGATGTACCTTCCACAAAAGAACATGAACTAATGATCCTAAGCCTTGCTTTAAAATAAGTTACCCAAGCACTTAAGAGATACCTAAATGGCTCTCAAAATTGGGACTTAGGCTCATAAGACAGGCTTTCAGGAAAATGTTTTGCCATCTCCCCTCAAAAGAAGGGGACAACTGAAAAGAATCACAAAATGCACCTGTTAAATATGGACTTAATATCTTAACTAACATGCTATATGACCACATCCTGCCAATGGGACTGATCCAAAGCCCTCTGAAGTCAATGAAAGGGCATTTTATTGATTCACTGAACCTTTGATCCAGGTCCATAATGTCTCCTGGGAATTTCTGAAAAGACCAATGGCAGAACATGTAGAACTAATGCACAGATCTTATATAATAAGGAATGCTATCCTCATGACCATAATCTGTGCTGAAAAATAAAGCCAGGAAACTGCAGCCATCCATTCTTCATATTACTGGAAACAATGTGGTTTACAGAAATATTCCACAGTGAAACCTTTTATATGTGCTTTAAAGCAAAATCATTAAAATTAGTGATGGGTAGCTATTTCCAAGAAATTTTATTTGTACATTGGATGCCATCCCAATGCTTTGAACAGAAACCACCTTTATGTCCAATTCAACACTGATGGGATGTGTGTAATGACAAACAATAAGCTGCTGCCAAATAAAATGTTTACTATATAATGGATAGCTTTAAAAACATGTACTATCTGTCTGCTTCTATAACTCACTGAATGAAGAACATTAATAGAAGTTTCCTTTACATCTGTAACCCTCACCAGCATGCTAAGCCAGGTGATATGCTGGATTCTGGATCCTCAGGGTGCCAGTAGCCCTGGGAGCCCCCTCAGGCAGATCTGCTGACTGAGGTGTCCCTTGGAGAGGTGTGTCCCTCAACCTCACAGCCCAAGAATTTCACCCCCCAGCTGGGGCCTCACTGCTAGCTGCCCCCTGGCAGATGGAGCAGGGTGTTGGGACCTGTCCCTAACTGGGAAAGTTCCTGTCCAGCTCTGGCTTGTGCAGGGATGTCTGCACATTCAGTCTGGAGCTGGCTGGAGACTGCCCAAAATGGGACAGTCCCCAGACACCTCCAGGCTCCATGTGCAGACTTCCCCATGCAGCCCAGGACTGAGCACAAACTGTCCCAATCAGGGGGAGGTCTCGACCACCTCCGGGCTGGGCAGGGAACTCTCCCTGTGCAGGGAGCTCCCAGCCACAGGCAACTGGTAGGCAGGGCATGGGGGGGGATGTGCCCCCCTGAGATTGGCCCCCAAAACTGGCAGAGGGGCCATTGGTGCACCCCAGCTCAGCACCATTCAGGACAGGGCCAGGCATGGAGAAGATCCCCACCAGCCTGATTGTATGGCCAGGGACTGCGCTTTGCTTCTCTACCCAACCCCACCCTCCCTGACAGCACTCTGGAGGCTGGAGTGTCAGAGAATACTCCAGCCAACCAGAGCACTGCCCTGCCTCCCTTCCCCATGTGGCACCTCCCTCCCCCTCTCTACCTGTAAAGAGCATCCTCCGATCCCCCAGCAGAGGTGCTGTTTCTACTGCTGGGAGAAAGGTAAGCCTGGGGCTCTTGTGGGTGGACAGGGTGGCCCAGGGAGGGGTAGTGGTGTGCTGTGTCCCCTCCCCTCCCATGTTCTGTGCTCCCCCAGACTCAGGAGGCACCAGTCGCCCATGCTCCCAGCCCCAGTTCCTTGATCATTATTCATTTTACTCATGATTGGAGAAAATTACTGTCCAGTAAGAGTCTGCACATGCAGATGGTGATGCTTACTGTGCAGTAATTTGCACTAATCTCAAGTAAAGCATCTTGTGTAATCTGTTAGGATGACAATATTTGGATCTTGGGGAGCACTGGATTTGCAGCTGAATGAAGGCTTTAATCTGTGGCTCAGCAAAGCTGCTGACCACAAGGCAGAATGATATATTAGAAGTAAGTTTGCAAGATGCTTAGGAAAGTATTTTTTCTAACCATATAGTAGTGTTGTAAGATATATAGCTATTATATATAAGATTTTGCTTATAAATGCTTATGCTAAGCCAGCCATTTGCTTATGCTAAGTAACCATCTTAACTGTGTCAACCATTTTCAAGTGAGTCTGTGTATGTTTGTGTGCTATAAATGAGGTGAAGTCTTAGGAATGTGGAAGATGGTACAACTTGGTACAAAAAACAGACTGGAATGTGAAAGATAACATGTAACTGGTAACAGAATATGAGATGAACACATGCCAAAAGGTGAATGGTGATTGGTGAAGAAGCTTCCAGGTTTTGTTCAAAGTCTGCCCAGTGACCAAGAGAAGCCAGGTTCAGAGTCTGACACAAGCACACATAGCAAAAAGGCATGTAAATGAGTGAAATGCATAGGCAATCCCATGCTAATGAAGCAAGCAGTAAACAGAGGTGGAACTTGAGATAGGATGGACTATGGATGGAACAAAGGAGGGACCAAGGTGGAGTAAATGTCAATGAGCACAAACCAAGGTATATAAATATGGGGAAAAAATAATGTTCAGTGCAGATCCCCAGTTTGTTGGACCTAGTCCGAAGCTGTCTCCATTTTGAATGAAGCTGTTGTCAAGCAATGTGTACTGGTGTTTGTTCCCTGGGCAACTGGATCCCAAGCAATTGGATCATAGTCTCCCTAGTCATTGAGCGCTGCATGAAGTCAGGTTCTAACATAATTGTACCAAAGAAGTAAAAAGATATGAACAATGAAGATATCTGCAGATAATTTTGAGTAATTTAGAGGGCGATAATCTGGAACAGTGATTCTCAGCCAGGAAGCCTTGAGATCCTTTCAAGGATGATGGGGGGTGCTTCATAATGTTAGCATATGTTAGCCATATACATGGTTTAGAAGATAAACCCAGAGAGTTCAAACTGGAATCCATCTGGCCAGAAAACAGTCTGGCCTGTTGTGGTTTTTCTAAGTTATTTGCAAAGGAAATATTTTTCTACTTTTTCTGTAGCCAAAAAAAGAGAAGAAAAATGAAATGTAAGACCTGGCATTTGCCAAGGGGATGCCTTGAGTCTAATTAGGGGTGCCATGATTAACAAGGTTGCGAACCAATGTTCTAGAATAACTAAGGGAATGACACTCACATTTCAGATTTTGGGCTGAGTTCTCCTCTCACCCACAGTGCAGCAATTAAATCCGTGGAGTTGCAGAAATGCAGACCAGATGTGGCTATAGGTCTGCTGGAGGGGTGAATGGCACAGAGCTGCCTAAACTAGCTTGCTGCCACCTGAGGATTCTCTTAAATCCAGATAGCTTTCTGCCTGAGCAGTGCAAAAGAATGATAAAAGGGATCAATGATCTGAGCCATTTCTTACATTATGAAAATACTCAGGGTGAAAATCCATGATATGCCTGAGGTTTCCTTGCAGTACAGTATGGTATCACTTCATCCAGTGGTGAAAGTATAATGAAGCTTGTACTGCTACCATACAACACAGCTTCTCCATGTAGTTCTCATCCATTCTATTTTGTTTATGTATCCTGAGTATCAAATAAATCATAGTGCACAGACAGTTTTGGATGAGGTTGGGACTAAATTCAGGTTGCCAAATTAGTGAACATCCAGATACTCTACATTCAGTGCAGCATAAGCAGGTGGCCCATATCAAACACTTTTCCTAATGGACTATATTTTTTGCCTTACAGCTGCTGCTTGGAATGGTGCAGAAACACTAACACTTTGCAAAAAATTGTCTATGCTTTTGTTTATGGTATGGTGTGACATTGTGTTTTGCAATTCATCACCTTTGAAGAACAAATGAAATATATGTATGTGTAACTTTCAAGAAATATGCACTTACTAATGTGAGCTGTGAGCCATGAGATGCTGCTAGGCTAAAGATACCTTCCCACAAAATACAATATTGATTTTGCTTTAAACCTGGCAACTTTCCATATAACTTGAAATTGCTGAGTTTTTATCCTAATGTTTTCCTGTTTCTTAACAGCTACTGTTCCAGTGACAATGTACTGAAATATAACTTGTCTGCTTGTAAATGTGTTCAGTTATGAAAACGCTATATGATTTTAAAAGGAGTCAGCTAATTTAAGCACTGGAAGCCAAATGCTGTCTGGATTTACATACCCTATTGATGCTACTAACTCAGACTATCAAACGATTAAAAAATTTTTTCGCAATTAGTTGCAGTATTAAAAAAAAATAGTCACAATTAATTGTGATTTTAATCTCACAACTAAAAACTCAAAATTATGTGGAGAAAAACTCAATATTATTCAAAATTATGAAGGTAATTTTTATGGTTGGGTGGGTGTGGTGGGGATTTGTGAAGGTGTGGGGTGCTATGGGTGTGTGTGGGGGGGTCTGGAGTCCGGGAAGGGGGGACCCCCATATGCCCTGGCAGGATTTAGAGTACTGTGGGTTAGGAATGAGGGACAGCAGCAGGGTTGGGGGGTGTTGTGGCCTGGGAGTGAGGGGCAGGTCATGGACCTATCATTTCCTCCCTCACAATGATATTACACCCACAACAGGGGTCCTCTTTTAAAACTAAAAATATGGTAACACTACAGGAATACAGCCCCACAGTGTGTACAGCAGAGCCCAGCAGGTAAGTCTGTGAGGGGTAGGGGAAGGGGCGGGGGGAGGGAAGAAGGGGGGCAAGA
>NW_017729033.1:90511919-90560588 GCF_001723915.1 Gavialis gangeticus | reverse complement strand
CCCATCACTGCACACAGCCCCAGGGAACATATGGGGGTCATGTGCCCCCTAGATTTGTGTGCGGGGGTAGGCTGCCTGCTGCAGGCTTGGCCTCTGCACCATGCTGCCTGGAAGCCGCGCAAAGCTGTTTTATGCCTCCTACCACTGGGCAGGCAGGGGGCACAGTACGGGAAGCACATGGCTCCCAGGACAAAGGAAGGAGGACACAGAGCTCCAGCCTTCAGTGGGCAGCCCACCTCTTCCCCATGCATAAGTCTGGGGGGGGCACATTCCATCCATGTGTCCTCTAGGGGTGCACCCAGTGGTGTGGAGCCACCACCCCCTGCACGCCTTGACAAGTCACCCATGGCTCTGTCCTGCTCCCTGCCCCAGCCCCAAGGTCCCATTTATCCCGTCCTCTGCCCCACTCCCTCCCTCACTGTGGGGGCCTCAAACTTCCCCCTCTGCCCCTTTCTTTCCCCTTCCACAGACTTACCTGCTGGGTGCTGTTCTATATGCTACGGGGCTGCGTTTCTGGCCCCATGCATGCTGCGGCTGCATACATGCATGTGGCATTCCAATATGGTGCCAATATAGTGGTGCACCTCTAGTGTGTGTGTGTGTGTGTGTGTGTGTGTGTTGTTGTTGTTGTTGTTGTTGTTGTTGTTACCAGATTTGCCCATCTCTTTGGGGTATGCTTATTTATTAGAGTTATGTTTTTGGGGTCTCTGGAATTTTATCAATGTACTGCTTGTGTCACTTGTATTTGTACACAGAGCTTATCTCTCCCTTCTGCAAGTCCTCACCCCCCAGTGGAGTTACCTTGCAGGGTTTAGTTTTAATGGGGCTGGGTTCCTCCAGCTACCAAATCAGTTGAACATGTACACACATGCATAGATTAACAGAGCACATCTGAGAGGGCAGGGTTACCCCTGCTGGGGACTCACAGCATGGGCTCCAGGAGCCTAACCCACAAGTTGAATGTGTCCAAATAGTCAAAAATGACACAAGAGAAAATCTCCTTTACAGAAATGGTACCAAATGTAAAGGAGCAGGTTGTGATGGCCATAGATGGAGGTACAGGAGACAGAGATGGAAACAGTGTTACAATGCAAGAACTTGTCATGATACAGCCCCCTATGTTAGGGCAAGGCAAGGACTGCTCCTTTAGTATATCTCAGGGAACATACTATATCCAAAACATGGCAAGTTCTATGCCTACACCTTACACTGCAGGAAGCAGGCTGTAGTGTCATTTAGCATTTCTTACACTCAGGACTATTCAGCAAAAGGTTGATCCTTATTAAATAGCTTTGTCACTCACCTCTGACTCACTTCTGTTCTCTCTGGTAGGCCTGAGTGAGAAATGTTCGTGCAAAACAAGCTGCCAGCTCTAATGAGGTAAAATGAGCATGCAGTTCTGCCCTCTTTCAATTAACTGCACAACTTTTTTCTTATTCCTCTGTCTGCCTTTTCAGAAGCTTTCCAAGTTCTAGCCATTCACATATGAGTTCCACAGCAACTTCCACTATAACTAACCTTCAGAGGCAGAGAAGCATGTGCTTGTTACTGAAATTTCCATCTAATGGAAAGCTTGCCTCTGTCTTTTAAGCTACCATAGCAACCAAGATTATCTAAATGTCCTGACATCAGTGGGAGAGGGCTGGTGACAAAGCATTTTTACAGGCAGTTCCTGGGTCTAGAAATCATGTATTGCCTTAGTTCTCCAAGGCCCCGATTTGGTGACTTTCAGAACATACTGCAAGGGTCAACCTGCAGTCTTTATCTAGCCTGTGCACTTAGCAGATGGGTTTGAGATTTTCGCTAAGGGACCACAACGGGTACCAAGCTGGTGGTTAAAAATTAAAAGTTTTGTCTTGTTAGAATATTATTTCCATTAAGGTTTGTTTCCCCATGTTGTATTTTTCTGAGGTTTGTTTTCTGTGCAGTGTATCTAGAGTTTGAGAAACATATTTGGTATATGAATTAATTAACTAATGTTGAGTAGGCAAGAGCAGTACAAAGAGGCTTCTGAAAGCCAAAAATATCTTATATCGGCAGGAGTACTATCAAGAAAAAATAGCATTGTAAAAAGCCATCTGTAAAAAGAGAGAATGGCATATAACCTGGAAAAGCTAAAGATGTACCAAACACACATGTGCTCATGAATTCTGCTTTTCAGTCACTGCTGTAGTAGACCTATCTAAAGGTTGTTATTTTTACCTTCCATGAGTACCAGATCTTCAGCTGGTATAAAGTGACATTGCTTCAGCCATTTCAATAGGAATGTATTGATTTAGACCAGCGGATATCTGGCCGCAAGTGTTTGCTTCCTGCTTAGGTGGAGTTTTGCAGAGTATAAATAATAGCCATATGATTGTTTATGAATCCTTCCATACCCTAGTTATTGTCCATCCAAACCACTTTCATTTGGTTTATATGTGCTGAAAGGAATTTAAACCAAGGACTTTTGGATGTAAGGAATCCTTGTGGATAGAGAGCCAACTGTGAAACTGGTTGATCTATAAGTACATAACAGATTATTACAATTTCACTCATTAGAGCCTTAAGAGAATTCCTTTGTGACCCACCTTCACATACCAGCAAGGTCACTATTTTAAACTAAGACTGTGGATATCCCTTAAAGTGACCTAAAAAGGACTCATCTTTTTATGAGGACCAACAACTTATAAAAGCCTTCTTCATGGCTACGAGGAACATATATGTCATCTGATTTGTAAGTCTGGATCAAACTTCCAGCCATTTACACTATATTAATTGATTAAAACAGCTAAAAGCTGAGCATATAATGAGATTAAAGTATTTTGTAACAGTCAAAAAATCAGCATGAAATTTTATAAGAGAAAGTCAATAATAGTGTTTTTGCAAGGGGAGTGGATTGAATAACAAATAACGAATAATGCCTGGATTAGCAAGAGAACTTGAGAATATTTTTATATAGGTATGTTAATAAGGTGTAGAATTTGTGAATCTGGGTTTAAAAAACAAACAAAAACCTGTAAACTGCCTTTCCTCTGTAAAGTAATTGCATGGATTTCTTTTCCATCTTAAAGCTTGAAGGCATTTGGGTATGCTGTAACAGTACTGAAAAATAGAAAGAGTTGGAGTCAGGATGTTAATAAGGTTTGATCTAAAAAAAAAAGAGGAGGAGAAATATAATAATGTTTTGAATTTGAATAACATGTTAGCTAACAGCAACGGAAAGAAACATCAATTCAGAGAGAAGGAAAGTGGCTAAAATCACATTACAGAATATGAATCGCAGAATAGCTGGAGGAGCAAAATGAGTGAGTAAGGGAGGGGAAAAAAAGCTTTGAGTGTTTATAAAGAAGCTGCTATAGAACAAGTTATTGATTGCTGTAGTCTTCTACCCACTTAATATAATTCAGCTCTACTAGAACTGGAAAAATAGTTTGACAGAAATGAGGACACTTAAGAATCGTGATTCTTATGATTTTGCCACCACCAAAATCCTTCCCGAAACTAATGTTGCTTCCAGGATAAATCATTTGATGTTTGTTGATACTAAATAAAAATATTATTTTGGAACGTAAGGCTGAAAGGGACTGCCTGGGACATGTAGTCCAGTCCTCTGCTATTGCAGGCAGCCACATCATACAATTCATTTCATAACCTGATCAAGCTCCACATTATTTTATCTTGTTTTATGCACTTTGCTAATCATATTGGAAGGGTGTTCCAAAGCCTCACTTCTCTGATGCTTAGAAAGCTTCCTCTAATTTCAAACCTAAATTTATTCATGATCAGTTTGTGCCCATTTGTTTTTGTGCAAACATTCCCTTTAGCTGAAATACTTCTTTACTCTCCTCGTGTTTACTTTTTTGATGTATTCATGGAGAGCAATTGCTCATCCTTTTGCTAGGCTAAACAAATTAAGCTTTTAGCCGCATCTCCTAAGATAAGGTCTCCACCCATTTGTTCCACCTTAAAGATTTAAAATCATCTTTCTTGAAAAGGGGTGACAAAAATTTTACACAGTACTCCAGATGAGATCTTGTCCTTGCCTCACTAGTTTAACTAAGGGGGCGCAGCAGTGAAGGTGGGGTGGAGAGGAGCTCAAAGCTGCTCTCAGTAGGCACATCTACATGAGACATTTACTGTCCAATTGACTAATTAGCTGTGAAGTAAACATCTCAACATCTATACGTGCACCCCTATTAGACTGGAGTAAACTAATATACTACACAGCAGGATAGTACTTGTCAATACAAGTAAAAACCTCTGCAGCAGCCCACATATGGACACTGGAGGGGCTGACTGGGGCATGAGGGTGCATTAGTGTGGGCTGCTTGCCAGCTAGCCCCACACTTAAGCTCCCTCATGCCCCAGCCAAGCCCTCCATAGCATGCTGAGCTGGGGGAAGCAGTCCTCAGCTGGCAGGCTGACCCCTGTGGCCTCCTGCCATCTAGGACTGTTCTGACAAGGCTCTACATGCTGTGCATGAATAAAATGTGGAGCTTACTGCTCCAGAGTTAATTGCTCCCAAGCGCACGTTCAAACATGATCTTGGGAGCAATTAACTGCAGAGCAATAATCGCTGCAGTTTATTCATGCACAATACTAGCATTATAGACATGCTTAATGTGTAGTATAAATGATTAGTAGTCATAAGCATGCACTTTCAATTATGAAATTTCACCCATTGCTATTACTCCATCATGCAGTCCATTCTGTATCTGATTCTGACTCTTCTGTGTGTTTATGACTCCCAACTTTGTCACTAGCAAACTTCACTAATACACACTTACTTTTTTCTGCAATTTTCACTTCTGAAACTACTAAATAAAATTGATCTGATGACTTTTCCTTGAAGGATCTGTACTAGTTACTTCCCTCAAGCTTGATATTTTTCTCTTAAGTACTAGCCTTTGTCATTTCCCACTTAGCCAGTACTTTATCCACCTTAAAAGTCTCATACTCACTGCATCTTCTCCAGTTTAATAATTCTCTGTACCAAATCAAATGTATTACTGAACTCCTAATAAACTGGATCTACTGTATCTTCTTTGAAGAAAGCCAGTTATCTTTTCAAAGAAGAGTATCAGATTAGTATGGAATAAACTATTTTAGGTAAATCTGTGTTAGATTTTTATTTCATTTTCCATTTACTTTCATGTCTTTAATTCTTTCCTTCAAAATTTGTTGTAAAGGCTTGAATATACTTGAGGTCAGACTAATATGCCTGCAGCTGTCTGGATATCTTTGCAATTATAGGCAGTATACTTGCTATCTTCCATTGTAGTATACTAATTTGACAAAAATAATTTTAAATCATCAAAATATTTGCTATGAGTTCATGTGCTGAGTCATTCATTATGCTGAGATGCAGACTATCTGATATCTCTGAGTTGAGTGCATTAAGGTTCCAGGGTTTTGCTTCACTACAGCTATGGCAATTTTCATTTCCAGATCCTCATTCCTGCCTTCTCCCCTTTGGTGAGCCTTACTGTCCTTATTGGAAGCAGAAAGTATTAATTTAGTTTTATGGCCATACCTGAATTATCTTTAAAATTGTCCCTACCCTCACTTCATGCTGATCTCACGTCTTGTTTCCTTGATCATTTTATATGGCTGAATAACATTTTACTATTTGTTTTACTATCCTATCCTTTGCAAAGTCTAACTCAGCTTGACTTTTGGCAATTAATACTTTACTTCTACACTTCTTGACCTGTGAGACATCACTTTCTTTGCTTATCAGTTATGTTTCTATTCACAGGCTCTCTGCTTAATACCAATATTTTCCTTCTTAGACTTATGCAGTTAAGACTAGCACCATTCCTTATGAGATTTTACTCCTTGCTTGAGATACAAGTTTCACATAGCTAAAGAAATTTCAACCTGTCCTTCACATTCAAATCTCTTGAGATTTTCAACCCAGGTAACTTCACTGACTAGCTCTCTCAATTTCTCAGTTAGTTCTTTTGAAGTTAAGATCTTTCAGACTCCAAAAGACTTCATTTTGTTTCAGTCCTTTTAATTTAAACTAAATTAATTTGTGATTACTCAATCTGAGATTATTTTGTAGGAACAAGTTCTCATCAATATCATCACTACTTTTCAAAACAAAGTATAAAACAACATTACCTCTCATTGGGTCAGTGACTATTAGGTGAAGAAATCTGTTGGTCGCTACAACCATATAATCTGTGCCCCAACATTATTTGTAGCCTTTATATAAAGCTGGAAGCTGAAGTCTTCCACACTGATACAATTTCCAACAGAATTTAGCTGCTGAAAAATATTATAGATATCCCTCCATATCCAGATTTAACTCTGAAGGCTCATAGCAGACACTGAAATTATCTCAATCTAACCTGTGTTACCATAATTCCCCAAAATGACTTTGACCCAAGCATAGTATGTTGTGTTTGTGCTCTCCTTTCCCCTTTCTTTTTATAGTTAATGTGCTGTATTACCCTACCACATCTACCTTGATTTTATCCTTTCCCAAATAGCACATGTTCTTCACTACCTATGCTTATATTACAAATGTCATTTCATCATGTATCTATCATCCTGTAACAGGGATGACAAACATACAGCCCACAAACCATTGATCCTGTCAGAAATGTTTCACCCAACCTGTGGGGCTCTTAGGGGGGCTGAAAATTCAAGGGAGAGGTGAGCAGAGTCTGGGCCTACTGCTGAATTCACAGCAGTGGGGCCCTGATGGGCATACATGTTGGTAGCAGGGGCCAAGGGACAAAGGTGGAGGGAAGAGAAGCAATGGCTGCATTAATCTCCATGCTGTCACTTGCCTTGTCTGCCACCATTGGATCTGGATTTGTCCTTAGGACATGGGTGAGCTTGATATCCCTGTCCTATAACATCCAGTTTCATATTCTTCACTGGAAGTTTAAATTCCTCCATTTTGTTGCCCAGGTTCCTTACACTAAATATACAAATTTTACATATCTCCCTTACTGACAACACCCAAATCTGGACACAGTTCTTTTCATAAATATGTTTCTACCTAATTAGTGTTCATCAGTATTAGTACTCCATTCTTTCTTGGAGCATATCCTTCTACCTGGTTGGATCACTGTGAATAATAAGTAATCATGGATGGTACAATGTCTACTGGGTGGCAGTATCAAGTGGGATCTGTCCTGGGTCCACTATTGTTTAGTAGCTTCATTAATGTTTTGGACAATGGGATTGAATGCATGCTTAACAGATTTGTGGATGATACCAAGTTGTGTAAGGTTGTATACACTCTGGCGGGCAGGGAAGATCCATAATGGCCTGGATAAATAGGAGAAATAGTCCTCAGTCAATCAAATAAAATACAACAAGGACAAGTACAGTGTCCTGCACTTAGAGTGGAATAATTGCATGCACAAATACAAATTGGAGAATGCCTGGCTAGGCTGCAGTACTGCAGAGAAGAACCTGGTGGTAAGAGAGTGTATCTACATGATATGGTTTACTGTGCAGTAGATTAATTTACTGCACAGTAAAACACTGCTGTCTACACATGCACACCATTTACGGTACAGTAAATTAATCTACTGCACAGTTAGCTGCTATTTGTAAATACAGGTAGTAAATTAACCACAGTAGATACTGTACAATAGTGCATGTAAAGATGGTGGCTAGGTATGTCTATACATTCATTAATGTGCCATAGTTACTTGGTTAACCAAATACTAAATCAATGTGTAGTAACTGGCACTACTGCACAGTAGTACCAGCGCACAGCTTTTTAGTGATGCTAATTGTTCAGTGGCCTCATACTACTGCACAGTAGTGTATTAGCACAGGTTTTGCCCTGCACACTACTGTACAGTAAAATTAGGCTACTGTGCAGTTAGCATCTCATGTAGATGCACCCACTGAGAGAAACTTTGCTCCCAGTCAGCCTCAGCAATAGGGAGTGACAGGAGATGAGGAATTCCCCTGGTCCCAGTGCTGCTCACCTCTCAGCTCCTCCCAAGACCTGGGAGCTGAGCAGCGCTGGGACAAGATGGCTCTCTGCCCATCCCCCTCATCCTAGTGCTGCTCAGCTTCCAGCTCCCCACAGGAGCCAGGAGCTGAGAAGACCCAGGACTGGGGAGCTCTCTGCTTCCCCATGCAGCAGGGGCGTGTCCAGGACCTGTCCCACTTCTGGGGAAGCTCCCAGTGAGCCCCTGGCTGGGCAGAGAAGCCCATGTGCACTGGGCCTGGAGGGCTGTGCAGAAGCAGCTTTCTCCCAGCCTCATGAACATCAGGGCCTCTCCTGATGTGTCCAGGGCAAGGAGACAGCTGACACTGCAGCTGTCAGAGATCTCCTGGCCCTGCAGGCTATCACCCCAGGGGAGCCTAGAGCTCCCTCTGGCTGCTGCAGGGGCCCAGAGCAGGGTAGGAGCATCCCTGTATTGGGCTGCTTCTGTTGGGAGTAGATTTGCTCCCAATGGCTGGAGCACATGTAGACATGCTCCCAGGGAAGGCTTACTGCATGGTATTTTATTGCATAGTAAATCTTCATGGCATTAATAGCCTGTGTAGATATGCCCAGAGTAGATCAGAAGCTGAATATGAGCCAACAGCATCCTTCTTTTGTAACTAAAAACAACAGTGTACAGAGTTGAAATAACAGGAGTTTTACTTGCAAATCAGGGCATATGGTTTTGCTGCTATATTCGGCACTGCTGATGCCTCACCTGGACAATAGTGTCCAGTTTTGAGCTCCTCACTTCAAAAGAGATTTTGAAGTTCAGCAGAGAATGACAAAAATGATAAAAGGCCTGGGAAGCGTGGCTTTGAGGAAAGGCTTGAAAGCACTAGAATGATTTAATCTGGAGAAGAGAAGACTGAGGGGAAATATGATTATAGTCTTAAAATAAATTAAAGGCAACTATAAAGAGGATGGAAATGAGGGGCTTATCTAAGAGGGTGCATTGGTGGAGTTGCACCTCCTTTGGCTCACTGAACTCACCAACTGGTTATGAGGGGCTTTTGTTAGAGCCACTGCTTTTGTGCAACTCCAGAGCTGAGGGACCGAGCTCCAGTGCCACTGAAGAAGATAAACTATTATCTGTGGCCAGAGAGGGCAGGACTAGGAGCAATGGCTGCAACAGAGCATATTTAGGTTGGAGATGAGGAGAAATTTTCTCACTGTGTGGGTGATTATTAATCATTGGAGCAGGCTATCTAGAGAAGTTGTAAAAAACCCATTCCTAGAATTTTTTAAGAGGAGGTTGGACAGACATTTAACTGAGATGTACTAGTCCAGAATGATGCTGCCTTGAGAAGGAAGCTATCTAGATAACCTTGTGATGTCCCTCCCAGCCTTACATTCCTATGATACTATATTCAGGTGGAATCTGTGAAACTCCATCCCAGCCCCCTCTTTTTGGGTTGTCTGTTTTCCTCTTCTCTCTCTCTCTGCCCATGTGTCTATCAACCTGATTGCTAGGCAAACACCTGGTTGCCTATGGGAGCCCCTAGGGAGGGGGAAATTCCCTTTCCCTGTGGCCAGGTCTATTGTTAAACTTCCAACCTTTGACCTAGGAGGGCAGTCCGTAGGCAGTGGTCTCTCCACAAGGTGAGGGCTGACATTTTTCAAACTCATTGGTCAGCATCAATGGTAAGATAACTTTTTCTGTGAATATCTCCTAGTGACCAAATGTACAAAAAGCCATCTGTTGATCTTCATTATCTAATTACATCTTTCCCTTACTCCTGTGGAGACCAAAAGCATTCCACTAAAGATTACCTGTTCTTCTCTGAGAGTCTTCTCTAGATTGAGAGAGTCATCCTTGAGTATTTCCAAGGGAATCCAACAATGTGATGTGTCACAATTTGTCAGCAGATTATAGTTATCCATGGATGGATTCTGTGGTGGGCCAGAGACTGATTGAGCTTGCTCTGGAGGCCTCAGCTTGATTCAGTCTCTGGATGAACTTGTAAGTTACCTGATGGATCAATGATGCTCAGAAAATACCTGATGCTGGTTGGGTCCAGGTAATGAGGTCAGAAAGGTTATAAAAAAGATCCCTCCATCTTGGGAGGCAGAGACATCTTCTGGTCACCGAATCAGGTAACTTACTTGAAATGTAGCTAGGAATTTAGAATCTAGTGCTTTAGTTCTGTGTCAAAAGGCAACAAGCCTATGTCATTTTGCTCAAGGGTAATTTTGTTTCTATATTATGGAGTTTTTTTGTATTTCTTCCTCTTGTATTATCCCCTTTAATCAATAAATTTGTCTGTTTTACCATGCCTCACAGTGTGTGCTTAAGAGGAAAAGGACCAGCTTCGGTACCTCACCTAACCAAACTGGCTAAGGTGGGCCTGGCTTTTTACACTCCTTCTGTACAGGAGGCAGCTTATGGATGCTTCAAGCTAAAGAAAGCACCCCAGGATCTCACAGAGGGTTAAGCACCCTCGAAGTCTACGTGGTATGTGATTCCTGGGGGGCACAGAGCCCTGACAAAGACCAGACCCTGGGTGGTAGCAGCGGTTACCCTAGTCTTGCGGGTATACTACAGGAAGGGGGTCAGCAGGACATAGGCATTCCAGGAGAGGCACTTGAGGCTTGGTTTTTGGTTGGGCACAGTGAGATGGGTGGCTCAGTGCAAAAGTGCCCCCTACTGGCCCACCACAGTTTTCAGTTTCCAGATTGTTAAAATGCATGAAGAAAATAAGTCCAGAGATGCTGGTGATGTGTGTTGTTTGTACCAGAAAAACCCCTGTAAATTAACCTAAAACCAAAGCAGGATTTTTTGCTGATTAACTTTTCTGCTGAGTTCTTATTCAGCAGTTTTTATGAAAAATGGGATCTTGAACAAATGTGTTGAAAAGTTAATTTCCTTTGCATATCTAAAAAGAAAGAAACATACCTGAAGAATGGAACAGTCAATAGCTGCTGCTCCCAGCCTCAGGGGAACACTGGGGCCCTTGACTGCAGGGCACCCCCAAAGTTGAGAGCAGCAATCAGCTGATCAGTGGTCTCAGGCTCCGAGCTCCCGAGGCTGAGAGCCCCAATCCACTGATGCCTGGCCACAAGTGCTAATTAAGGCATGATAGGAACCAACCAAGAACCAAGCGCAAAGTTATTATATATATTTTGTGCAATAATGTGGTGGCTTATTCCTTGTTTCATCACGCCATTAATTGAATTAACATGTGGCCAACTTACTACTTTGCGATTAACTGGTTAATCATGTCTTCAGTGTAACAGCTGCCACAGGCCTTAGTAAGTGCACCTGTGCTAGCTCTGAACACACAGAAGCTAACAAGTATCTAACCTGAGGTGTGCAAGTAGCCCACTTGAATTCAGTGGATCTGTCCATGTATTTAAACTTAGGTATTCACTTCTGCATTGTACTGAATGGGGTTTGAGCTCCCATCATGTGGCAGACCCTTTGACATCAGCTATTTATTCTTGTCTGATTTATTAGCGAAAGGAACTAACACAAGACCAGATTCAGATACATTTATGCATGTTGAGTAATATCTTACTCCCCAGATATTCCCGCTGACTTTAGCAGAACTACCTGGAAGCAAGATGCTATTCAGTCTGGGTAAAGATAATCAGAATCTAGCTAACAGTATCTAACAATATCTATGTAATAATGTAAATCAAAGATTGAGTTGGTTATCTCTGGCAGACTAAAATATTAAATTTAGAATCAATCTTTCTGTCAGTGAGTGAGTGCAGCACATAATAACATTGATATTACAAGCCACACAATATTATGTTTCAGTTTCACACCATTACTAGTAATTAAGGGATAATAGTAACTGCTTGCTGGTTTATGAGACAATAATCTTGTTCTCAAAGGGATAAATCACAAGGCCAAAAGGAACCAAATTATTGACAAGAAAAACAGAGATGATATTATTCTAACTAATACACAAAGAACTAATCAACACAAATATTTTTTAGAACAGTTCCTTAGATTTTAAGATCATATCCAACACATTAAGAAGAAAAATCCATTTTTTGTGGATTTGCTTTTTACTGATGATACTTTTAGAGCTAAATGAGCATTTTATATTCCATATTAAAATTTGATTAAAAATAAATAAATTGCTTACCTGGGAGAGCCTGGTATCCTCTTTATTAAGGCATTTATTGAGGAAAAATATATACAATTATTATTTCATTTAAAAAAAACAGTGGCTGCAAGAACAAAGGCATGTTCTTTATAACATGCAGATTTCACCTTGGTTTTCAAATGTCTTTTAGTGATTTTTTTTAGATATTAATGACTCTGAAAAATAATGTTTTATAGATAATTAAGAGGTAATGTACTAGAGTACTCTGATGTTGCTAGTATTCCCTATTAAGTAAATGTTTTATCAGTGTTAGCCACAAAATCAACAGTAAAGCTACCAAACCAAGTTATTTACCAAAAATAGTAGAAAAGGGCTCTGAGTACATGCCACTCAAAACAGAAATCTTCCTAAAGACTACCCCATTAAAATGTGAAAATATAAAATTATCTGCAATGATGGAAAATTACAAGAAGTTTATGAAAAAACAAAGGAATGTATTCCCCTCCAGATGGACAAGCAGAAGTGAAAACAAAGGTCAAAAACCAATCTATGCATACTAATGAGAGATAAATCCCTAGTAATAACAACAAACTTTCTCTCCCACCACTAAAGCAACCAATAATCTCATACTGTCACCTTGCAACCAACCAAAAATAACAGGTTAGAAGCTTCTGCCAAATCAGGGTAAAAAACAAGGCAGCACCCCATACTTGCATTGCTCCATGAATTTTTCTGGGTTATAGGAGATATGTTCAGCTATGCATTCGCATGTAAATGTATCCCCAGTCGGATTAATAGGCCAAGCTGTGGAGCACTGGTTAGTATAAGTATTGATTATTATATATACTACTTATACAGAGGCTTTGCTGAGGCACTCACTAATGTAGTCACTAAAGCAATGCTTGATACTTGAACTGCTTACACAAGGTTATACTGGAATATGCATGTATGAGGATGGCACAAAATAACAGAATGATGCAAGATATGCAGCTCTGCCAAGAAGGGGAGCCAGGTGCATCAAACACAGGACTGTGTAAGGTAGTAATAAATTGTGCCATTTTATTGTGGCAGATCTCTATTTACTTTGTGGTGGGAGAGTGTGAGCAGCCAGAGCTGCCTACACTCACCTGCCACCCTAGGCAGGCACTCCTGGGGCTTGAGAGGCCTGTGCAGGATTGGGCTGCTCAAGCCCTGGGAGCACTTGCTCAACTTTCTCTGCTTTCAGAGATACACCCCCAGCAATATCCAGGGTGCATCTCTGAAAGTGGGGAAAGTTACAGTTCTTCATTTCCAGAGATTCACCCTGGAAATTACCATGGTCGCTTCTCTGCAACCAAGGAACCCTAACTTTTCCCACTTCCATATATATGTCCTGGATATCCTGGGGGCATGTCTCCAGAAGCAGGGAAAGACAGGGTTCCCCACTTGAAGAAATGCACCCCTGGTAATCTCTGGGGACTCCAGGGATTGTCAGAGGCATGTTTCTGGAAGTGAAGAACATGTCACCCATTGCTCCACAAGATCAATAGCCAGGATAATGGGTAACACATATTTCACTCAATGAAGTAGATCAGCTGTGCCAGGACACATGCCAGAACAGCTGATCCACTTCATTTGGTGATATCTGTTTCTGGCCTCAGAGTCTTCATTACTGAACAAGCCTGAAGTCTTTTTTGTGTACAGTGTGAACTTTGTACTTTGGAGTTGGAGACAAACAGACACCTACCAAACACATATATGAGATACAGCAGCATACACAAGTATATATTTATTTGTGATGTATCCATTGCTTCTGTGACTGTATGGTGATGTATGGGTTTGAATGGACCATCACCAATATAGGAGAAGGTCTATAGCACTTGATGAAACAAATGCTTTAATTACAAAAACATATGAAGGTATATAATAGTCAAGGAAAAATGGACATGTGACCCCAGCTTTCCAAAGCTACAGAAAGCTGGGGTCTTTATGTTCTGTTTATATTCTGGTTTATATTCTGTCATTGAAGCCTGCCTCAAAATTTAATCAAGAGAACTGTAGACAAACTAGTTTGTAGAGGGTGAGAAGGGGAACAAATTTGAAAGACCTGTTCAGCTACATTGCCCACCAGCTGTAAAGGCGACTTCAGAAGTTAGGATGATAGAACCGACCAGTCACTCAGCAATTTCATTGTCTTTCTTCAGCTCACACAAACAGATCACTGCTCCCTTTTCACACACAAACCTTTCTGAGTAACTCAGACTGTGTGCACAGAAAAAGGATTAGGCCATGAACAAGTAGCACAAAGCATTGCTTTCTAATAGGATATATATGGCATGGGCAGAGCCCTGCTGTATCAATATTATTCATTAGTAGGGACTTTGTTTTTTGCTTTGCCTATTTTTTAGCTTTTGATGCATTCTTGGGCTTAGTTTCATATGCACTTACAAAAGCAGGACCAATGGCCAGAGATGTGCCTTAATGTAATCTATCCTCTTCTTCACTTTGTGCTGTAGTAAATATTCATGTGGAGTCGATTATAGTAGAGAGGAAAGAATTAAAACCTAATGAAAGTTAATCAAAGAGAAGAACTTCCTTCAGGCTGGCCATGCATGTCTATAGTTTGTCTGTCATTTATAATGCTGCAGCCTCTGGTTCATAGTCAAGCTGTAATTCTGCCAGTTAATGTATCCAATTAACCCCACTAATGAGCTAATCAACAGTGTAAAATCTGTGTAAAATCACGGAGGGTGTATGATGAATGGGAAATACACTGAACTCTCTTGGTATAAAAAGTGCTTTATTGCACTTGTTAAAGTGGCACTGTCTTCTCCCTCTCTAAAGGGTAATTTATCACTAGGGTCCGTAACAGTGCCATGCCCTGATAAGGCAGAGGTGGCAATAAACCCATCATAAAATGATTACTCAGGAATGTAGAGCAATTAAAGTGTCTCTGTGTATCAGAAGCATAGGCTGGCAAGCAAAAGTGGTTTTCTCTTAGTCCTGGGTGCTAATAAAAAATCTGTAGTCACTTGAAGGTGATCCACAGCTTGGGAAGCAATTGTCTAGCTATCTAATACACACATTTCCAGGTGCCAGATAAATATCATACGGTGTCATATACGATAACACAATGAGTTAGAGGCCTCTCACCACAGGGCACACATTTAGAATCATCTTGGCCCAGATTCTGCTACCTTTACTCATATACAGACACATCTACACAAGACGCTAACTGTGCAATAGCCAAATAATACCGAGCAGAAGCACGTCACAGCAGACAGTGCTAATACACTACTACTTGGTATTATTGGGCTACTGCACAGTAGCATCACTAAAAAGGCATTCACAGGCACTACTGCTCAGTAACTCTAGTTACTGTAAATTTATGTGCAGCAATCACTGTACAGTAGCATTTCATATAGACCTCCCCAATATATACTACACAGATAATTCAACTGATTTCAGTGAGACTATTTGCACAGTAAGGGTAACAGAATCTGGCCCTTGCCTTAAGAAAAACCTCCCTATCTTTTCTTCTTTACAGTAACATGAAGTATTTCAAAAATATGGTAAAAGCAGTGAATTTTATGTACCACTTCAGTATCTTGTTCCTATCAAGGTTCTTAGTCCTACATATATGGAAACAAAGGCGAGGAATAAAAATGGTAAAAGGTTTGGAAAATAGGCCCTATGAGGAAAAATTGAGCTGGAGCCATAGTCAGTCTGAAGAAAAGAAGACTGAGAGGAAGCCACAAAAACAGTCTATAGCTATATAAAAGGATGATAAAGAGAGAGAGGGGAATGAATTATTCTCCTTAATCTATAAGGACAGCACAAAAAGTAATGGGATTACTTTGCAGCAGGGAATATTTAAACTAAATATTCAGGAAAAAAACATAACTATTAGTACAGTAGAGCAATGGAACAAACTACCAAGAGAGTTGGGAAATCACCTGCAATGGAGATATGAAAATTAGTGCAAATTATCAGGATCATTTATAGATAATGAAATTTGTACTTACCTGGTGCAAGGGAACAGATTAGATAACCCACTAGAGATCTCTTTTAATCCAAATTATTCTATGGATAAAACTGAAACCATTATTTTACATCAGATAATGTAAAGTCAAATTATCAAGAGCATCTCTTTTCTGAATACGCTGAAGTTATTCACGATGGATCGATGTCTTCAATAAAATGAAGAAAACAAAGATCTATGTCATATGTAGACTGAGTTTTACAAATCCTGTTAGGAATAATTATAACTAAATTGCTATGGACAGTACTGAAATATAGTCTTTACAATTCATTTTGGAAAGTAGGGGCAAAAATCAGTCTTTTAGACAAGGGTTATAGAAATAATATGTTAATCAAGAGCAACATAAGGGTACACTCATGTGTTGGGACCTCAAAGTTGGAGCCATATGTTATTCTTGATCCACAGCAGTCTCCCCACTATTAAAATAGAGAGGTTTCCACAAAAATTGGGGTAGAATATAGCTATGTGGCATAATAATCTGGAAGAATAAGGTGATGTCTCATCACCAGATTTCCATGGATAGAATAACACTATATTTCTCATTAGAAAATAAAGGAAACAGCAAAATAGGTAACAGAAGAGAACTTTGAGGCTGCTTAGATCAACACTTCATCCTCTCAACTCACATCGACCAGCTTCTAAAGTTGTCATAGAGGAAGCAGGAAGCATCTGAAGATTGAATATCTTGTCATGAGTGAGAGGCTACTCTCTGGAGACCCAACTCCCTTCTACTCTCCTACACCCTACTTCAGAGCAGGTTAATAGGCAGGTGATTACACAGGGCTGAGTTTCTGTTCTAAAGCAGCAGTAGGTCCAACTCCTCCTTCTCTCCACCTCCTGCAAAGGACTTGTAGCTTTGAGGAATAGATTGGTTACGTAGTAAAGAAATGCAGGTTGTGAGGAAATTGGAGGGCGTGGGGCTAACAAGCTAAAGGAACACTTCGTCAAAGAGATGAGGAGAGAGATGCAAGATCTAGGTTGGATTTAGCAAGGATGGGAACTGTGGGATTCAGAAATGGCCTTTGTAGGGGAAATCAGGCTCTAGGAATTACAGGAGAGTTGAGGGATATGCGGGGAAAAGGATTAAGGTGTCTGGGAGGGGCGTTATAGAGATAAAGATTATTTTCTAAAAGAGGGAAGCAAATGTGAAAATTTGCAAGGAAGGATGAAGCAAATGTTCGTTCCATGGTAGTGGGAAGATAGGAGGAAACTTGTGCTGTGGGGGAGTTCACAGAACTGATGAGGCTTTGCATCATATGAGTCCCCCCTTCCTCCTCCTTAAGCCTCCCTGGCTAAATTACTCCAGTAACTTTATAGAGTATTAAGATTTCAAGTTAGTAACATTACTATTGTATTCAGAATTAGTTAGCAGGAAAACAAATAAAAAATATTGGGAAGATCATATCTGTTTCCATGTTTTGTACATTTATCTCTTTATGGTATGTTTAGTTATACTAGATTGTATTAACTGTTTGAATTAAGTGCAAATATATTAATATAATTAATATTTGTATTTCATATGTAACTATTAATATTGAAAATGATATAATGTATCTTAAGCGTTAACCCATAAGGACTAGAAATAAAATAGGAGCTTGTATTCTTCCATGGAATCTGCTATAGAGGCCATATAAACACCTTAAGCAGGTTGGATGTTTGATACCACTCCCCATCATTGCAGAACTTCAATGTTAAAAAGTGACAATCTGCCAGTAATCACATCTCAGTGGTTCTGTACCAAAATCCTGGATCAAAACACCAAACTTGGCTCAGATTAGTCATTATGCAGCCTTAATAAGAAGTAAATATGAAGTTGGCTCAGGCAACAGAAAAACATAAGAATAAAATACCTGTACTCTTTTAGGGCCCAGTTCTTCCCACAGTTATATTGAGTGTCAGCTCAAAATAATGAGACCAGAAATAGATTTTTAGACAAACTGATAAAAGAGCTAATTAACTGCCTCTCTTCTTGCACTGGATCTATAGGCCCAAGTCTGCCTCATTTATACAGTTCCAATTCTCTTGAATCATACACCCACATACATTAAAGCAGAAAAGCAACCTCGATGTGCCTTTGCTGATTTGCAAGTTGAATTTGTGACTTCAGTTTCAAAGAGGTCAGAGTCAAAGATGCAGAAATGCAGTGCTTTGCTGGTTGAGGTTTTGTTGCAAGACACTATACAGTCTCCAAATACCTTTTCACGTTTATACTAAATGTGGCTCTCTGCCAGGATATGTATATGAACTGTCACTCTGCTAAGTAAAAATAAAACTGTTATTCATATTTCTCAAAGTGACTGTGAGAGATGTTATATTTTGGTCAAGTTTTGAATCAATTCTCCTCTACTGACTAAATTATTGTTAGCTGTACAACTGCTAGCTTATGTGTCACTTTTTGACAGATATAACTAGTAAGGGATAGCTGCAGGATCCCCCACCGGGTTATGTCAGAGCCTAGATAATTTTTTACTGAGCCTAGAACTTATATAAATACATTATTGAGTATACACTTTTCCTGCTGTATCTTTCCCATCTTCCTCTGGCCAAGAAATGACAACAGTCACAAATTAAAACTCTGGTCTGAATTATCTGGATTCCATTTTTTGTTTCCCTGCATCTTATGTATAATGATTTACCTTGATACAAACTGTGATCTGATCCAAGTGGTAGTGTTTTATATCCACTGTGTAAAGAACTATACATGGTGCAGGGCAACAGAGAATCAGGCCTCCTATCATACATCTCAAATTGGGATCCCTTTAGTAGGCAGAAGCAAAACCCCATATCCAAATATTCCAAAATATTAGGGCTCAACTTGTGGCCAAATTCAGAATTTTTCCAAAGTTAAGGGTCAGGTTGAGTATTTGTAATTTGTCTGTTATGTATAAAGGACTGAGCAGCAAACCTGTATCTGATAGAGATTATTTCTGCACAGCATCACAATCACATCCAGGTTCTATATGTGCTCCAGTGGTACTTCCTTCCTGTAACTGAAGACAGAAAAACTGCACTAAGAAGTCATCCATATCTTACTTAATCTCTATTTCTGAGATGGTACAACTCGATTCAGGGACAGGCTCATTAAAACTTTTCACAAATGGGTTATGAAGGAAAAATTAATGTATTGGATGTAGAACCAAATTTTTAAAATTGCATTTATGATCCCCTCTAAAATTCCAACCATGATTCTGCAAAATTCAAGGTGTCCAAATCCTGGCAGGTTGGTTTAGTCCCAGCACATATTTGTATTTAAACACAGGGTGGGAAAATTTGATTCATAAGAAAATCACTGGTAAATGTAAGGATTTATTTTTCTTTCTTTCCTCTTCTAGTTACAATTTTGTGTTCAAATCAAACAACTTTGTAAAAAAGAGAACTAGTTTGAAATTCTATGAGATTGTTTAATAACTCTAATGGGAGAAAAGGATTTAGCAGAAGGTATGAATTAAATGATGATAATAATCATGAAGGGTTATATTACTTAGGATTTTTTCAGCAAACTTCTAATATTGTGTAATGTAAGAGAGACCACTTTTAACTTTGAGAGAAAGTATGTTTTTCCTCATTAACATTATTTCTTCTTGAATCCCTTTACTTTGCATTCATTCACAGATGCCAATACTGTGCTATGAACTTTTTTTGTTTAAAATATTTGTAATATGTGTCCCTTAAACTACAGTTCCCAAAGGATGGAGCAGAATTTAGTTGTTTATTTTTCTACACCTTTATCTGTATCTTCTCATTATCTTTTCACCTAAATTCAATTCTAGGAAGGCATTGAAGAAAAGTGTAAAAACTACTTGATCTTGTTAAAAATTAAACGAAAGAAACAGAGGACAGCAAAAAAGGAAGTTGGAAACAGTTTGCTGGGATCAAGAGGAGGAAGAGGAAGAAAAGCAAAGCACCAGGCACCAGCCACCAGGCACCAGGACCTGCTTTCAGACAGTAAGTGAGCCAGAGCTGTCTCTGTGTTTACTTGGTTGTGTGTTTGGGCATATCTTGTCAACCGCTGACTGCTGCTAGCTGAGTGATTGCTGAGTGATTGCTGCCTGTGTGTGACAAAGCCAGTCCAGGCCCAGGAGAGTATATAAGGAGATTCCCCAAGGCTAGGGACAGACATTACACATTAACCAGTATAAGTGATCAAAAGCCAATTTAAATCTGTAACAGAACAGAAGTTCAGTGCACATAGACCAGTTACAGAATGGCTGAAAATGATTTAAGATAGACCTGGATGGATATAGTATGTCACTTAACCAATTTAGGTTAAATCAAACTTCTGTCCCAGATCCTCCCCCAATACAAGTTAGGTCTCAGTACGCAGCATCCTAGCATGCATTGCAGCACCCACTAACCTCCCCATCATAGGTTGGGAAGGTTATCTTCTTCCCCAGCTTGTCTCTTTCAGCTGAGCTGGGCATCTCCATGCATGGAGCTGAGGCAGCCTTCCCAGCCTCAACAGCAGTGGCACAGGGGAGGGAAACAGGGGAACCCCTCAGTCAGGAACAAAGCAAACAGGGACAACCAGCTGGGTAATTTGCAAGGAGTTCACAGGTCAGTTTGCCACCCCACTCTTTGAAAGGTAGTGGAGTCCAGGGTAGACCTTGACTTTAGCAAGGTATTTGATATTGTGTCCCACAACATTTTTGCAAGCAAGCTAAGGAAGTACAGATTGGTTGGACGTATGGACTGTAAGCTGAATACAAAACCGGCAGGATCATTGGGCTCAAAGGGCTCAGTGTCCAGTAGGGCTGTGCAAAGCTTCAGATTGTGATTCAGATTTGGAGATGATTCGGACGCTGAATCTATTAATCCAAATCGAATCACTGGAAGCTTTAGGCTTTCCGAATTGATTTGGAAAAGATTTGGCAATTTGGAGATTCGGCCATACGGTATAATGAGGAATCAATGAAATATCAATAACTTTGTTGTCTTTTGGCTGATTCAGGTGAAACTTGCAGGAATGGTAGCCCCTGCTGAGTTTCAAGGTGAAAGGTGCAGAGGTTTCAGGGAAACTGCACCTCAAAGTCCTGAAAGGAAAACTCATGTCACGCATTTGTGTTAAGCCACAGTGGGGTGAAAACTGCAGAGACAGTAGCTCTTGCTGAGGCCAGAAAGCCTGCCAAGATTCAGGGAGATAGGTGCAGGGGTTTCTGGGAAACTGCACCTCAAACTGCTGACAAGCCAAACTCATGAAATAGGTGACACTGTGTGTGTTAAGGCACAGTGGGGTGAAAACTGCAGGGATGATAGCCCCCCTGCCTTGTAGCCCCCCCCCCCCCCCCCGTACTCAAATATAAGACAAAGAGCTTTTTCCTCCATGTTGATGAGGGGAAACAAAACTCATCTTGGATTTGAGTAAATACATTATATTAAATATAAACACTAAAGAATTTCTGTTGTCTATTATATTCATACCAACAAGTAAATATCATGTTGTTATACATAGCTGGTAGTACTACTGTTATTAATATTGTCAAACACTTCTTATTATAAAATCCTGTTTTCAGTTACTTTAAACGTTGCCAGACTTTAATGATTCAGACTGAGATATTCTGTTTTGAGTGTCAATTTTGGGCAAGATATTTTGGCACAAATTTGGCCAACTTATTTAATTAAAAGTCTGCAGTTTTCCCATGCTCAGTAGAGATTTCCTTTTGGTATACCTGCACTTCCTTTTTCACCTCAACTCAATAAGCCCAAGTAGCATGGAACATGGAAGATACAGCTGCAAGAGGGACAAGAATTGGACCTGGGACTTAGGGCTTAAGGGCTTAGGAAGCAAAGGGAAACTAGGACTGGAAGCCAGGTTAATGTAGTGAGCACTGGGATTAATAAGCACATGCATACATGAATGAGAAGAACAACAAACTTAAATTGTGGAAAAAAGCAACTTCCACAGTCCCTGTCTGGCTCTAACTCTTACTACTTAACCGAGGGTGCTAATCAGGGATCCTTGTTTTCTCTGATTTAAAAAAAATTCCCAATTTTCAGCTTTAAAAAATAACCCAAAACCTACATTTTCCCATGATTAAAATGAAACACCACTATATATATAGAGAGAGAGAGAGAGAGAGAGTGGTGTTTCGTTTTAATCATGGGAAAATGTGGGCTATGATTTACTGTTTTTAAACTGAAAATTGGGGATTTTTTTTATAGGAGAAAACCAGGATCCCTGGTGCTAATTGGTGGCTTGTAAATGGTATTTAAATGCCTCTTGGAAATTGACATATAGGTGTATATGTATATGTATTAAAAAGGTTCAGGATGGGAAGCAGGGGTTAATTTATTTCTAAAAGCCTGGGTCTAACAAACAGGACACACAGTTTGAGAAACTGGGGACATATTCTATAGCATGAGATAGGGTGGCACCAGCTCACAAAGCCAAAGAGGGGGGCCTTAAATTCCTGTTTTGGGAAGGGTGTGCATGTGATGGGCTTGGAATGTATTGACAAAACAGAACATGGACAATATGACAACCACAAAGAGATCAGTCAGCAATAGCCGTGGATGAAGAGTCATCAGGAGTCATCAGGAGGGATGGAGAATACAGAAGCAGAGACTTGAGATCAACAAAGGGCTCTCCTCCTCCCTGTCCCCCTCCCTGTCCTTTTACCTGTCCTCCTCCCTATTCTCCTTCCTGTCCCCCTTGATGAAAGGGTCCCTGAGAGGAGTCCCCATCCCCATTCCCTGGGAGGGGCCTCTGAGGCCACCATGGACAGAGGGCACATCACCAGCCCATCTTATCCACTCCACTGGAGGAGAGGGGTTGGGCCTCAACATCCTACCTCCAGGCTGCTGACATCTGACACCTAAGGGAGAGCCTTCAGAGTGAAGCTTAAGTCCTGGCCAGATGTTTCTTGACTCTGATAACAGCCCTAAGATTGGTAAGATATATAGAATTTCTTGATTGTTTGTATTGTTTCTTTTCTGTTATCACTGTGTATCAATAAATTTGCC
Organism: Gavialis gangeticus; assembly: GCF_001723915.1. Classification (NCBI taxonomy): domain Eukaryota; kingdom Metazoa; phylum Chordata; order Crocodylia; family Gavialidae; genus Gavialis; species Gavialis gangeticus. The sequence goes on along the minus strand of NW_017729033.1, from coordinate 90,537,601 downwards.
TATTATTGAATGGAACGGTCATGGTCAGTCTTAGGGTTGGGTTCCTCCCCTCCCCCCAGAACAAGGCATCTGGGTCCAAAATCCAGAGCCAACACTAATAAATGTTTGCCACACCTGGTCTCAGTTTAAGTAGCTACTTTAGACTGTCTATACCTAGACTAGGAGCACCATATGCAGCAGTTTCCTGCTGCTGGGAGTAGCATGTAGGAGCTGCACAGGGAGCTTGATGTAAGAAACTCAGGTTGAATGAGGGGTGGACAGGAGTGGAGTGGGGGGTTGACAGGTCTGTGGGGGTGAGTTAGTGAGTCTGGGAGGGGGGACTTGGGGAGCCCAGTCAGGATCAGCGGGGTGGGATTAGTTCAGCCCCAGGGAGGAGGTGAGTGGCTGTTATTCCCCAGTCCCAGAGCTGCCTTGTGAATACATACAGGCCTTCCAGAGATCAGGTTAAATTTTTCTTAGATTGGGTTAACCTGATCTCAATCTAAGTTAGTGCACCTCTTGAAGTACACTGACTTACATTTGGTACACTGTTTTCTGGCTGAATTAAACCTCCTGAATGTCTGCACGATTGGGCATTTAGATTGACCTAACCCTGATTAAGTTAATCTAAATATAATGCCTTTACATACCCTATGGATCCATCTCCCAATTCCGAACTCAGTCTCCTTAGATAGGGATCATCTTTAAATTATATCATCTATCACTACAGTTAGCAATTCTTAGAATTTAAGTCCAAGAAGAATCATTAGACCACCAAATCTAGTCTCAATCAAGAGTATAACTATCTGTGTAAGAAAACAGTCTTACATCAAAAGAAGAAATTCTAAGAGGGAAAGATGGAAAGAGAGATGTGAGAAATGAGGGAATGAGGTCTCCTCATTCCCTCATTTCTCACACAGCAAAGGGACAACTGGGGCCATGGCAGAGAGATTGAAACAAGCTGGAGTGTGGGAAGGTGATTGAAGAAGGAATCTACAAAGCAGGACTAGGAACAGAAACCAGTGGCACTGAGGAATGTTGAATGGAGACATCTATGTGGAAGCAGAGGAAGAAGGAGCAGAATGTAATGGAATGGGCAAAGAAACTGGATGAAAGGAGCCAAATGGCACTGAAAATTGTGAATTTCTTCTCCATTCCTCTACTATCCATGCACGCACGGACGCGCGTGCACACACACGCACACAATATCTATATCTATATATAAACATATTCAGACTTTCTCTATATATATTAGGTCTGTGAGAAGCTTCAGTCGCTGATTCAATTTGGCGGAGATTTGGCCCAATTCGGTGGCCAAATCTCTGAATCCAATTCAAATCAGGAGATGCATTAACCTCTCTGAATCCAATTGAAACCCTCCAAATAGATTTGAAGAGATTTGGAAATATTCAGTGATTCAGACATAGACACAGCTTTAAATGTTTTTTCTACATACCTCAAGGTACCAGACAGCTCATGAATGCTGTGATGGTGGGGAGGATGGAGTGTCCCACAGGAGCACGGGGAGCTCTCCAGCAAACACAGCAGCAGACCCAGAAGTGGACCAGATGCACTTCCAGTCCACTTCTGGGTTCCTGTGAGATGCTCCATATGCCCCAGCATTTCAGCGTTCATAAGCTGCGCCTGGTACCTTGAGAAAAAACATTTAAAGTCGTGCCTATGGCCGAATCACTGATTCTCCAAATCAGCATCAAATCTTCAGATAAGGATTCAGAGGAATAGAATTGGGGACAGTGATCTGAATCAATGACTCAAATCACTGTCCCTGATTTGGGCCAAATCCAAATCGAATAGTGCCTTTCACACACCCCTAATATACATATATATGTTTTTCATCTCCCTCTGATTAATGCAGGATGACAGCCTACTCCTCTCCCCATTACCCTGGACAGCAGTGTGAAGGATTTAAATTCCGCTTTTGAGGATGAGCTACAAGATGCCACATGCTGTAATTTCTGTTTTCTTCCAATTTGCTTTTTTTAAAGCTTCTAAAAAATAATCCACACAAACTACAATGAGAGAACATTAAGGTAAACACTCAGAAATTAGGACAGGCTAGAACTAAAGTTTCCTGAGCAACCTTTATTCCCTTTCCCACATATGCATATACTTTATGATACATTCTTTAATTCCATGATCACATAGAATTGTTTCTACAGTGCCCAAAGATACACAAGGGGAAGTTTTAAATGGTTTAACAGAGCCTGGTCTCCATTATGCAAAAAATGGTTTGTAAACATTCTGGTTTCTGTCATGAAAGGAAATGCTCTACAGTCTTTGTGGTTTGATAATCCACAAATAAACTAAGGAGGATTCCTGGAATGAATCCCAAAACTCAAACAAAATGTATGCTATGTACTATTTGTACACTTGTTATCATGATGGTTTATCTTTTCTGAGGACTATTATTTTGCAGCTTAAAGTGACCCATTAACATTTAAATCTGCAAACTACCAGGAATCCTATACAACAAACATGATTATTACTGTATTTCTGGCAATGTGATGTATGGAATTTTATTTTAGTAATTTGGTTATGTACCCACTCAGGTTTTATAGGGGTAAAGATGAAACTAAGAAAGGCACTTCAGGTGCCTAAAAAGGAGCTTAGGTAGATTTCAGCTACCTAAGTCCAAAAGTGTGACCCAAAAAACCCCTGCTTCAGTGGTTGCAAAATCTTTTCTGTATTTAAATTGAATTGACACCTACATTTTGGCACTGAAAATTGCCAAAGCATCTAAACTAAGTGTTGTGTGAATATATTGAATTGACCTGGTCTGAGTAACCAAATACCAAAACTCCTGCCTGTTGTATGACAGTCTAAAAATAAAATGGCACATAAACTCTTCTTCTGGCCCCAAATGAGGTATATCTGGTAGGTATGTTCCAAGCATAAATTACACACACCACCAGCAATCATGCCTCCAACAAAAAATACAACAGCTATGGCCATATCCATTAAAAACATGGCCAACGCAGGAGGAGTAGTGGGTAGGTGGTACAGTACCACCCTCTCACGTAACAGATCAGTAGTTAGAGCACTCACCTAGGATGTGGGAGATTCTCCTCAGCCCAAGAAAATTTAAAACTATATTTCCACCTGACTTCCCCGGCCACCATTATTTGGATGAGTACATTGTCTACCAATCCTGTTGGAGCTGGGACAGAAGTCATTGGCCTGGAATGGCAGGAAGCAAGAAGCTTAATGGCAGACTAGCGGTTAGGGCCTTTAGTTGGGAGGGGAGAACACTAGCTTCTGGTCCCTGTCCCCAGGATTATTCATGGCATATACATTACATTTTACATGCTTTGTAAAAATTATTGGAAAAACCAGAAATAATTGAGGAAGTAGTGACAGAAACCCATGCCTTCCCTCCTCTCACTTGAATATCTTAGGCATTAGGCCACTAAGTTAGACTCATTCTGGACAAATGACATTGTCTTCCTCGCTGCAGAATGATCAAGCTTCAGAGGGGGCAGGACTTATGATTCTTACTGACTTGTTCCAGGCAATTTACTACTTAGCATATGGGTTTGGGGGCTTGTCCTTCAGATACCTAACCCTCCCAGTGACTCCTTGGGGAAACCAGGTGCCTAACTCTGGTTTTATGGAAGCAGAATCTTAATTTTTACATATTGCAAAGCCTAAATTGGATGTGCATAAGATGCCTTTCAGTCTTTTCCAAAGAATCTTAATCTTTCTAGAAGACACTGCAATAAAATATGCAATCAGAAATGAGATCTACCAGTACAGAACAGATATGACAGATATGGATTTGAGATGTTTTAACTACAAGGGGTTGTTCACTTTTCTGCTTAATTTGCAACTCCATCTTAAACTTTTGCCAGTCCACTTTTTTTCAGAACAGAAGCACACCTTGCTGGGTGCATGTACACATGCCCCCACCTGTGCAGTTGTTATTGTGCAGTCATTTAGTACTTGCTTTAGCAAATACAAAATTTCTGCATTAGTGTGCAATCCCAGCAGCACACATTGTTTCCAACCCTACTGTGTAGTAGCAACAAGCAATAAGCTACTTACCTTAATAATAATAATAATAATAATAATAACATACCTACCAGATATACCTCATTTGGGGCCAGAAGAAGAGTTTATGTGCCATTTTATATTTAGGCTGTCATACAGCAGGCAGGAGTTTTGGTATTTGGTTACTCAGACCAGGTCAATGCAATAGCATGTGCATCACGGTTCATGCCTGCCAATGCTACATCATCACTGTAGTGATGAGGTATGTCACCGTCACTTGCCACTGTGGTGACGTAGCATTTTGTGTAGATGTGTCCACTGATGTGTACCGGCTTCTTGTACATTATGAGTCTTGTTGCATAAGTTTTCTATAAGCTTTGCATGCGAATGGATGCCACATGGTATGTGAATACTTACAGCTCAGAGTTCTGTGAATATAAAGTCTAATGACACAAATTGCGAGCTGCTGAGGCAGGCTTCTCTGTGGAATATGACACTGATGGTTTAAGTAGCACATACAGTCAGCATTTTTAAAAGTATGTTGCAGTTCAGAAAATTCAGTAAGTATCTAAAATGTTCAAAAAATATCATGGCCTAGTATATACTAAAGATCTTTATTATAATTTTTTTTTAAATCTGAAAACTAATTTTCTGAGAGTATATTTAATAACCAATAACCATGTTGACATAATAAAACAAGTAAACAAAAACTGATTAAATTATAGTTATATAATCAGCCTATGAATATTCATAGTGCTCTGGGCACACGACTAACAGGCCACTCAACAGGGGCATCACTAACAGGTCCAGAGAGGTCTTGCTCCCCCTCTATGCGGCGCTGGTCGGGCCGCAGCTGGAGTAGTGTGTCCAGTTCTGGGCGCCGCACTTCAAGAAGGACGTGGAGAACCTGGAGAGGGTCCAGAGGAGGGCTACTCGTATGGTTGAGGGCCTCCGTGGCCAGCCCTATGAGGAGAGGCTGAAGGACCTGAATCTCTTTAGTCTCCGCAAGAGGAGACTGAGGGGGGATCTTGTGGCTGCCTGCAACTTTATCAGGGGCCAGCAGCAGGGACTCGGGGAAAGTCTGTTCACCAGGGCCCCCCTTGGAGTCACCAAGAACAACGGCCACAAGCTGAGGAAGGATAGGTTTAGGTTAGATATCAGGAAGAACTACTTCACTATAAGAGTGGCCAGAGCCTGGAATAGGCTTCTCAGAGAGGTGGTGCTCTCACCTTCCCTGGAGATCTTCAAGAGGAGACTGGACAGGCACCTGGCTGGGGTCTTATAACTCCCCCCTCCTCCCCCAGTGCTCCTTCCTGCCCATGGCAGGGGGTTGGACTTGATGATCTGTCTAGACCCCTTCTGACTCACTGATTCTATGATTCTAAAGTCTTAGTTTTCATTTTTATTTTGTGGTTTTGAGCTTGAAATATGTTGAAATAGCCTCAAAATGAAACACTCATTGACATTTCACACAGCCCTACTATCTGGCCCCCAACCTGTTTACCCTGCACCCACCTCTGAAAACACTGATTAGGAGGGAAGGGAACACTCAGTCAGGCAGATGGGATGGGGCTGCAGGCCAGCAGGGAGTGGCATTTGGGAGCAGGACAGGTGGGTGGGGCCAGAGCCACTGCTGAGATCACAGTGACAGCACAGGGTTGGGCCCTGCCCATGGAACTGATGCCCATCACAGGGATGTGCAGGGAGGAGATTGCAACTCTGCCTTGGGCCCCACCCCACCACTGTCATCACCCCATGATCTCAGCCCCAGCTCTGGCCCCAGCCCCAGCCCCAGCCCCAGCCCCAGCCCCAGCTGCCTGTTCCAAACCCAGATGGCCCCACTGGATCTGCCTGGCTGAGGGCACCCTGCCTGCAGGGGTCCTGGGCCAGTCTCCATGGAGACCCGAGGGGCCTCCATCTGTTGTCCTCAGTGGTGGGTGTGGGCCAGGATGCCTGGGTAGCAGGGCCAGGTCTGGCAGCAATTGTGGAGACAGTGGCAGCAGCATCCATAAGTGTGAGCCACTACCAAGGAAGCTGCCAGGAAGCTAAGCCCATCTGCCATGCGAAGAGCCTCTGCCCCATCCTACTACCCAGCCCCATGGACTACAGCTCCTGGCATGTGCGCGGGGATAGTGTGAGCTGTGCTGTGTACCAGGTGGCTTCTCTGTGCCTGGGGGCAGCAGGACAGACCACATACGCCACAGCCTGGGCTGCCCCTGCCCCTGGGCTGCGTGGGGCCAAAGCACCCACCACGGACTGGATAGAGTCACTTTTCAGGCTAGATCTGGCCCATGGGCCATATTTTGCCCACCTCTGCTGTAGGCAGTGCCAGGATTATAAGCCTCATATATCCATCTGTGGCAAGGGGCAGGGAATGAGGAATAGAACCCTGCAACTGCACCCAGTAAGCAAGCCTGCACCCAGGTTACCATAGGAACTAACAAGCAGGATGGAGGAAAAAAAAAACAGGGGGCTGGCACTGATAATGATGGACACCTGGGCAAAGTAATTAGCAGCCTGTCCTGGATTGATAAAACAGATACCAGAAGGGGAAAAGGGGGAGAATGGAAAGGAACACTATGAGATTAAAAGAGTCCCTCATGCAGGTAGGGAGATGCCAAAACTATAGTGGGAAGAGACTTTAGGGTTACCCAAGCCTGGCAGACCAGAGGAAGGTTGGGGAGGATCACAGCCTTAAAGAGATGGACACTAAAGCTGACAGGACATCATAATTACCCCAGGGAAAAGGAGCCTATTTTCTTTTGATTTGAGACCCAGAGTGGCCTGATCATTGTTTGGTTAACCCAAAGGACCAAGGGGAATAGAAAAGGATTGAAGAGGAGGTACTCACAAGTGCCTAGGCAGGACCAGATACAGAATAAGACAGTGACAGTGCATGAAGGAGTATAGAGTAAAAGGAACTGAGAAGGCTCAGTCAGAAACTGAGTCAGAGTGATCCCAGAGCAGTGTAGGTTCTGCTGGGAGAAGCAAGAGTGCAGGAGATAGTGGGACAGAGAAGGCTAAGATCCATTGTCTGGACTGGGGGATGAGTGAGTTATGAGAGAGAGACAATGGAACACCATGTTCATAGATTTCATAGACATTAGGGCTGGTAGGGACCTCGGAAGATCTTTGAGTCCAGCCCCCTGCCCCAGGGGCAGGAAGTCAGCAGGGGTCATAGGATCCCAGCAAGATAAACATCCAAATTTCTCTTGAAGGCATTCAAAGTAGGTGCTTGAACCACTTTTGGCAGCAGTCTATTCCAAACCTTAGGGGCTCGGACAGTAAAGAAGTTCTTCCTTATGTCCAGCCTGAAACGGTCATGGAGGAGTTTGTGACCATTCAATCTTGTCATCCTTTGGGGTGCTCTGATGAACAGACATTCTCCCAGATCCTGGTGAACACCCCTGATAAACTTACAGGCAGCCACCAGATCACCCCAAGTCTGTGCTTTTCCAGGCTGAAGAGTCCCATAGCTCTGTCTCTCATTATAAGGTCTGTTTTCCTGACCTCTGATCATGCACATGGCTCTCCTCTGGACTCTCTCAAGCTTCTCCACATCCTTTTTGAATGGTGGAGCACAAAACTGGACTCAGTACTCCAGCTGTGGCCTCACCAAGGCCGAATACAATGGGAGAATGTTGTCCTGGGATTTGCTTGAGAAGCATCTATGGATGCAAGCCAGCGTTTTGCTCGCTTTACTAGCTGCAGCATCACATTGAAAGTTTATGTTCATCTTGTGGTCAATCATGACCTTCAAGTCCCTTTCATCCATAGTGCTAGCCAGTCTAGCACTGCCGAGCCTATAAGCATTCTGTGGGTTTTTCTTCCCAAGGTGGAAAACCCTGCATTTTTCAGTGTTAAACACCATCAGGTTCTCATTCGCCCATTTTGTGAGCCTGTCAAGGTCAGCCTGGATCACCCTCCTGTACTCAGGGCTTTACCCCAAAGTTTGGTGTCATCGGTGAACTTGGCCAGTCCACTTTTGACACCAATGTCCACATCATTAATGAAGATGTTGAATAATAGGACAGAGCCTTGAGGGACCCCACTGGTCACAGCGCACGAAAACGATTGACTTCTGTCAACCACCACCCTCTGGGTCTAACCATGGAGCTAATTCCCCAGCCAGTGGACCATGGTGAAGCTGAGGCCGCAGTTGGCCAGTTTTGCTAAAAGGTAATCATGGGATACCAGATCGAAGGCTTTTTTAAAGTCAAGATATATGACATCAGTCTCTTCCCCCTTGTCCAGGTGATAGGTCACCTGGTCATAAAAGGAAATAAGATTAGTCAAGCAAGTCCTACCCGCGACAAACCCATGCTGGCTATCCATCAGGATTTTGCCATTGGCCAGTCTGTTGAGAATGATCTCTTTGATAATCTTTTCCAGGATCTTCCCTGGGATAGAGGTCAGGCTGATGGGCCTGTAGTTTGCCAGATCCACTTTCCCCCCTTTCTTGAACATAGGCACCATGCTGGCCTTCTTCCAATCACAGGGCACTTCACCAGAGCACCAAGAGTACTTGTAGATCTGTGCCAGGGGCTGAGCTATGATGCTTGCCAGGTCCTTGAGTACTCTGGGTTGTAAGCTGTCAGAGCTGTCTGACTTGAAGGTATCCAGCCTCTCAAGATATTCCATTACAAGGTCAGCATTGATGGAGGTCTCCCTCACCCAGGCCTTCCCATCCCTTAATGGGCAGGGGTGGGGGCATCCCGTGGGACTGGTGAAAGACCAATGCAAAATACCCATTTAGCAAGTTGGCTTTTTCCTGGGCGTTGGTAGTCAGCTGTCCCATCTGGTTTAGCAGGGGTCCAATGTTGCCCTTGATTTTCCTCCAGCTCCGAACCCTTGTGAACTGTAAGCCCTTCTGAACTGTTATTAATACCCTTGTGAACTATAAGCTGCCTCTCTTCTCAAGTTAACATTTACTAAGAAATAAATAACATGCTGGGCATTACAATGAGGTAAACTTTGCTCAAAATGAGCTCCAGGGCAGAAAGAAAGAGTGGGCTGGTGCCCATCCTGTGACACTGCCCCCTCTTATGCTTCTGCAGAGGACTTCCCCAGGGGCAGGGCCATCTGTGCTGTTAAGTAGCCTCCTGTGCACTGGAAGAGCTGCTGTTTGTATACAGGCAGCACACCCATGCAGGTAACTGGGCCAGCTGGAAGTAGGCTGCCAGCAGCCAGCTTCACTCAGTCAAAAGCCAACTGGAGGTTAGTCACGCTGTCTGCTGCTCTGACACATTTTCCTTTGATCTTTTTTGACCTTGCATGAGAAATAAGATATTGTTGCCTTTTTTGATCAGGGGATAAATATTTCAGGTCTAATAGAGTTCTAGTTACAGGTTGAGTTGGCTGTTTCTTTTTCTAACACAATCCTCTTTGTTTATAAAGACTGTACAAAGTCCTGTTTCCCTGAATGAAGAAAGAATGAAACAGAGACAGGATTTTTTTTTCTTACAGCTCCAAACCTCTTTCAGTCAGTGCTGAGCCAGACAGGTCACTCTCAATGTTTTATGAGGGCCACAATCTCAATGAATGCACTGCTGCCAACGTTTTACTTATGCAGGACTACAGATGAATGGATCAAACTTCCTGATCCATTTCTTTCTACAAAGCCTCTCCCATCTTTCTTACTGGTGAATGGTGAGATGGATGGTTAATGGAGGAAAATATTCCATATTAATCTTGTGCTGGACAAGAACAATTCAACTTATATCTCTGATGGATCAGAAGGGACAAAATAATAGTTCCTAACCAGAAAGTTTCTTATATCATTCTGCTGTCCCTTATTTACATACATAGCACTACACCAGAACAAATCCAATAGAAACTCTGGGAACTCACTTTCCCTTTCCCCTCTGTAGCAGTCTAGCAATTTGCTAGATCCACTGCTTCATGTTTTGCAACCACAGTTTCCTCCTTTAGTACTGGCTGCTTATGAGAAACGTTCAACAGAAAAATCACTTTCCATTCCTGCACCAGATCTACAAGAGCTTTGGTAGATAATAGTCCCCTGAGACATTCCATCTCAAAAGAGGCTTAATCTGTACCACATCCCCTTAGAGGTAACATACCGGAAACTGTAAATCAGTGAACTGAACTGCTTCTCTCGGTGTTAAAAGCAAAGTTTGTTTGGTAATAGATTTTATTTGATCAGGTTTATAATTGGGAGAGATGTTGGACAGGCTTTCTGCGATAAGACTGCTGTTCCCCAAGCTTTAGAAAAAAGCAGATACATACAGCCTAAAATAAATAGCAGCTAAAATTGTGACTTTTAACTCCCTTATGTTAATGAAGTTTACATTGCTAACAGTTTCTATTTTTTGGATGATCTGCCTTTTTTTCTAATAATTTTTTTTTCTCAAATTCTCTCCTTAAAATAAGTCCTTATTCCCACACAAAAGTTACTTATTTTGGCATGAGTGGTTTGCCCAAAATTTGACCCTCTATAGTCTTTTCCAGTTAGGAGGGAGTGAATATTGCTAGGATGTAATCTTGCTATTTACAACATATGTATAAAGTTTGGTGCTTGTTTAAAGGTTAGGATGGGTAGTTCTGGAAAGATCTCTTTGAGAATTGGGTCTTCTTCTAGTATGGGTTGCAATTGTTTGAGAATTTTCTACATAGGTTCCAGGGAAGGATGGTATGTCATCAATGGTGTGCTATTCATGGGGATTTTCCTTTTGTACTGAAGCAATTCTTGTGAATATTTCCACAACCAAAACAAATCCACTTTCAACAACAATTCATCCTGTGAAAACATCGAGAAAAAGATTAACACCAATAAATCCACACAAAGAATCGGATTAGACACCTCACAGTGTATGAAATTCAAACCTCAACTGCTATATTGACTGCTTCAGGAAAGAATGAATAATGAAATAATCAACAAACACCATCATAACAACCTCTCCCTCGTAGAAAGGCCATAGAATCTTTAATATCCAACCACCAAATAGCGATTAAACGAGCAGATAAAGGAGGAGCTATAGTCATCCTTAACTGTGAAGACTACAGAAACGAAGCCAACAGACAACTCTCTGACACCACCTGCTACAAAAAACTAGAGGAAGATGTAATTCTCCTTTTCACCTTAAAACTCAAAACCACCATCACATCATTTCCATCTAAACTACAAGAAAAACTACACTATCCAATCCAGAGATTTTTTACATGCTACCTAAAGTCCACAGACAAGAAAACCCGGGCAGACCTATAACCATGAGGGAATATCAGGTTTCATCCAATCCATCTTAAAACCTCTTGTCACCCAAAGACTAAGTTTTGTCCAAGACACAGCAGACTTTTAATGAAAACTTAAAAACATAAACCACCTTCCCAGCAATACCTTCCTAACCACCATGGATGTTACCAGCCTAATCAACATCCCACACCTTATAACTCAGAATACAAACTTAAAGATATCACTGAACTGATACACTTCATCTTCATACACAAAAACTTTAGTTTCAAAAACCAATACTTCTTCCAAATCCTAGGCACAGCTATGGGCATCAAAATGGCCCCACCAACCTTTTTCTGGTGTACCTCAAAGAAGAAGTCCTTAGGAAATGCACCATCAAACCCTTGCTATAGCTAAGATATATAGATGATATCTTCATCATTTGGATCAAAAACCTGCAGTCTCTGATTGATTCCCATCACAAATTCAATAACCATCACCCCTCCATCAGATTGTCTCTTGAATGCTGCTGGACCAACATTTTCTTTTTAGATACTATGATCAATATCCAGAATGGTAAAATACAAACCACCATATACAAGAAACCCATGGATCAACATACGTATCTACACAGAACCAGCAATCACCCTAACTATATCAAGAAAGCTGTAATATATAGCTAAGCCCTGCAATACCACCACATTTACACCGAGAAGAATACCCATGATCATCACCTCGCAAATGTCAAAAGGGCTTTCACCCAACAAGGACACTCCTCCAGAGAGAGAGATCATATTTTTGAAAGAGCCACCTAGATACCATGTGAAGAACACAGCAGTACAAAAAGAAAATCCCCATGAATCACACACCATTGGTGACATACCATCCTTCCCTCGAACCTATATGGAAAATTCTCAAACAGTTGCAACCCATACTAGAGGAAGACCCAATTTTCAAAGTGGTCTTTCCAGAACCACCCATCCTAGTCTTTAAACAAGCACCAAACCTCACCAACCTCATCATCAGAAGCAAACTTCCTATGGTCCAAAGCACACTGAATGGATCCAGACCATGCTGGGGCAAAAAATGTAAAACCTGCCAACACATCTTCACTACTCCCACAATAACTACACCCCACAACAGAACCATCACCATTCCTGGATCTTACACCTGCACCTCCAGAAATGAAATATATCTCATCCACTGCAATAAATGCCCTGATGGAATATATGTAGAATTCAAACAACTGCTGTGTATCAGAATGAATGCACACTGAAAATCTATCAAAGGCAAAATACCCAATTACCTGTGGGTGTACAATTCTCACAAGATAACCCCTCTGCAATCTCTTTGTTCTAATATTCAAAGAGAATTTACAAAACACCTTTCATAGATGAACCTATATGAACTTCACTTCATAAATCTCCTGGATCCAAAAATCATGGACATTGGATTTATGGCACATTATAACCTGTCCGCCATCTGATAGCTCCAGGTAACCAGTCTTCATTTTACCAGTTACATTCTATCACCAATTCTACATTCCTTTTCCCCTCACTCCAACTGTATCTTACTTATTGTCCCCCATTCTTTTGGATTCTCACTGACACACATTTGCATTTTCACAGACCTGTATTTTGCATATTGGCTTCTGTTCTACCCAGGAGAGCACATAAACACCAACAGACTCTCCCTATGCCTGAAGAAGGGTGTTTGTGCCTGAAAGTTTGCAAAGAACAATTTCCCCAGCTATTTAGTTGATCTAATAAAACATATCACATCTACCCAAAAAAACTTATCTGCCTGTCCTTAAACCAACATGGCTACAACCATCAACCTCTCTACTTGTATATCTTATTTTAAGCAGCAAAATAAGCTATGCTACCCTAAGAACTTGCCTGTCTCAGTTCTTTGGAAGTTATTCCAGCATAAAGTCACTTCTTTTCAGGAATAGTATCTCCATGGAATTAAAATACAACATCTAACTCTAGTCTAGTCTGACCATGTGAAAGGAATGAAGATTCAATTCTGAAGTCCTGATTCAGATTTTACCAAATTTTGGGTAAAGAACTCAGGATTTTGTCCAATAAGTGGAGTTTTAGCAAATCCAAATTTGCTATCAAACTGTGCTACTATATGACATTTATGGTATAGATGGTTTCTGTGCATACACAGTAATTTTATTTGAATGTTTTCCATTACTGCTACCATATAATAATACCATTTGTTATATTCAAAGCCATTCTGTCCTGAATATTTAATTGAAACAGTTAAACTAGGAGCTTTTATGTTCCCAATATAACTTGTCAAAGGAACAGGGAAAGTTAGAATCAGAGCTCTTTGAAAAGTAAGAGCTGCACTGCACTTTCATTTTCCCTTTCCTGAGACTGGCTACAGTTTTATGCATGTTCTTTAAAAATGCTGCCTGGACAAAACATTATATTTAAAACTTGGTGATACACTTTCCTTTTTATGTTTGTCTCCTTCTGAGTGACTTTAAAAAAATGTAAGTTCTGTGACAAAATTATTTTCACTCTAATGTTAAGAAGTGGAGGCTAATTATGTCTTGACCTTATGATCCCTATATCAGAACTGCACAGCTGCCAAGCCATGACTGTCAATCATAGCATTTCATTTTCAAATCTCAATTTATAATGGACTTCAGTGGATTTTGCAATGGCAATATATCAGAAGTAGTTGGACAACAGACATCTCTACAGTATGTTAGAGTTATGTGCTTATTCCCAACCACCCTTCAAACAGCAGAACTGATTTCACTTTCTAAAAAGGTTTGCTTTGTAATCTCTGGGAAAGTTGATCTTAGCATGCGAATTTACATGCAGTATTATAGCTCTCCATGGTAAGCACTGAAAACAGTGGTAACCGAGACATTTCTCTAAGGATTTTGAATGTCTGATGGTGTTTTTTTCAAATGATGATAAGGACACTGGTGGTTCCACCAATATCCATATTAAATGTCAAAGGACAACCAGCTTCTGTAGCTGATGTTACACAGCAAAATGTTATGGCTAGTGTCACATCCAGCCACTTTTGACTCCCCAATGTAAATAAATACACACCTGCTTACAGCTGCAGGCAGCCTTTGGCAAAATCTGGATTAGGGATGAAACTTGGATCTTACTATGCCTCTTAACATGCCTTAATAGTTGCCTGAAATGTTCTGCTACCATTTCCATAGTGACAGATTAAAAAACAAAACAAATAACATCCTCATCCAGTGGCAGCTTAAACCCATAAATTACTTACACCATCTTCAAATAGTTATTCATAGTTCTCATTAACTATGTGAAAATTGGCCATTTGGGACTGGACCTCATGTAATGACTACTTCAGTTTTCATCATCACTAATACTATTGGATTAAGAAGAAATAGAAATATTAGCTGGGAATATAAAAGGAAGACAGTGACCTCCCTTACAATGTACCTTATATGAAAATGTACAATATCACATATCTAGATAATGGATATTGGTCTCTGTGGAACTATGCTGCTATAAAGCCTATCATCCTTTTCATAAATTGACAGTCCTTTTGACAATCAAGAGTAGTCATGCCTGTACATTTATATCTGATACTTCCCCTGCAGCAGCCTAATTTTGAAGAGGAGAAATGGATAAATATAACTAAAATAATTGTGGACACATTCAGTATGAACACTTGGGGATTTCCCACTACATTTCACCTTCTGTGAAATATATACGAAAGGAACTTCAGGGACATTCATCAACACATTGGAAAATGGGATCATGTTCATCGGTTGCAGCTTTCTGATCAGTACAAGGTTAAATACAATTGTCAACTAAGCACATACAAAGAGGAAAGGAGAGATATAGTGAGGAAAGCTCTGACATGGTGACCACAAGTAGCACAATCATCTTCTGTATAGTCTGCCAACACGCAGTACAAAGAGCCTGAATATTCAGTTCGGGGCCTTGTCTCTTTACGCTCAACCTCAGTCACTAATGCAATAATGGGAATGAACAGTTCTACAGACAAATAAAGTCTTTGATCTCTGAGAAATTAGGGGTGTAATGGGCAGGACAAAGAATGCACCAGTCACCATGCTTGCTATTCCAGGAGAGATCTGGATAGAGAGAAAATCCACTGGTACTCACTCCTCTTCCAGTGGATCTTCTTACAGGGCTGGGAGAATGAAGATGAGCTGCTTTCCTCCTCAACCCAACAAGACCCATATTACAGGGAGGAGAAAAAAAGGACACAAGAAGTGTCACTGGAAAGGGAGAACAAAGAAAAAGCCAAAAAAGAAAAGGAGGGCAAAAAGGGAATGAGCCGGGGAGTGTGGGAATGAGAAACTGAAAAATGAACCAGAATCAAACAAGGAAATATATGTATTTTGAAGGAAATGGAAAAATGCTGCTAGAAGAGTGTTAAAACTGTGATCTGTAAAATAGCAAAGGGATTAATTGGAAAAATTGGATTAATTATACAGCCACTAGAGTGTATAAAATATGCGTAGAAAGAGAGAAAGCTGGTGAAAGGAGGAAGAACAAAGACAAGCTTATTAAATAAATTTAATTTATAAGTAGTTTGATATACATATGATATGATGTAATCCATATAAATAATGTATGGAATGCAAACATCACATGGATGGAATTCTCACAATAGAAGATTCATGGAGGAAAGCCTTGCAAGGCTGGACCCAATATTTTACGTAGATGTGTGTTTGAGAACATTATATATAGGCATACAAAGGCACTTCAGTTACAAAGGTAATTTCTTCTCTCTGCCAGGTCCATCCACTAATTCAGATTTCCCATTTTGCTTGTTTGACTTTGAGCTTTACCATAAAGTGTTTTCCTGTCTTCCTCCCTCACCCCATTTATAATGTTGCTCTTTAAATCAGACTCACCACCAAAATTACCAGTATAGTGATATGTGTCCTCAGCTAATGTATCAATCTTATCCTTGCTTTTAAAATGGGGTAATAGATTTGAATGTGGCATGACAATATGCCAGTAGGTACTTGTACTCTGTGTGCACGTGCGTAATACAGATATACAGTAAAGAAATTGTTCTACACTGAAATACATTAACTAGCTCTGCCCCTCCTCCCATGAATACTTGGATTTGCCTGAGCTTCTAACACAACCTTTCTTTATCATGTATCTTTACCCAGACCAGAGCACTCCACTTTTGTCTAGTTTAATCTGTCTCACAGGAGACCCCCATGACCCGCTTGCCCAGCAAACTGGGAAAATAGAAACTCACTTGATAACACTGCGACCCAGTGTCAGAAATCAAATTGCAATTTCTCTCAGGAGAACTACAATTCACATGCTAGATGCCATGTATTTAGGAGCACCATCCTGAGTTCACATTAGAAGGTGAGACCTGATATAACTAACTCATAAATAAAGCAAATAAGGTTACTTGTATGCTGCCAGTCCACATTAATTCAGATTAGCAGTTAAAGATACATGTTTGGATTGGTGTAAAAACATATCAGGACCAGAAAACAGAGTCAGACCCACCATTTGTAGATACCTGTCACTTGGACCTGTATTAAAGGCAGTCAATACATATTTTCACTAATTGTAGATAGTTTGTCAAACCCCCTCTTGATTTTTGCTTCCCATCCATTTCTTTTATGGTGGATCCATTTCTGTTATGCAAATTGCGTGATCAAGTGAAGGTTGACCACACACTGTGTTTCAGTATGCCAGCTTACTGAAACAGTTGTTATGAACCTAAAGCTGATCCAAAGCACAGCAAAGTCGAAAAAGTATTGTTCCTTGTTTCAAACACAGGGGCAAAATATCTATCAGTAGAATATGCCAAAATAATTTGCAGAGATTTTTAACCTGCATGAACTAAAGACCAGGTTTTCATTCTCCTATTCATATTGGGATAACAACATACTCATATTAATAAGTCAGGGAATCTACCTGTGAAGCACTGCAATGGTATGAATAAGGGTATCTGCACTTGACCCTAACTAATTAGATGAGAGATAAGTGAGAAATTTTATTTTGCCTTCATGTGAATATTTTTCCATAACCTTTTTTATAACATGTCACCTCCTAGTTTTAGAATAAAAAGACCAGGCCAATCATTAAGTAGCATTGTGACTGCTTTTATTATAAATATTACTAGCAATAATATTCACTTGATCTAAAGCATCTGTTGTTATTTTGAAATGGACCTCTTTTTAACTAGAAAGTAACATTTAATGATATGTTCTAGCGCCATCTACAAAGAAGACTTGGCTTTCGTACTATAAAACCAACAGATGTGCTAAGGTACACCTTAATTTTACTCTGCTAATGGAAGCAGAGAGGCAAGTGGAAGGAAAAAGACTTGCTAACAGTTAAGAAGACAGGAATTAATAAAAATAATGCAGATATTTAAATTAGGTATCTTTTCCTTTATTTAATGGCTATTTGCAGGAAATCTTTTTTTAACCAGTAAATTTATGTGGTATTGCATGATGTTTAATTTAATTTCATCGGGAAATCTGAAAATCCAGCCGCCAGCAGTTTTGGTCAATAAATCAGAATCTAAAGCAAGTTGAATTTGCTGCATTCGGAAAGCCACGCGTAGTCTACACGAGTATGGAAAATATTGCACATGTCTACTGCAGAATCTGAAATAGCCTGCTTCCAATAGGCGAGGTATAGATTATACTAGAATAACAGCTACCCTGCTATGCCCAGCTTGCAATCACAGTCCTAACAGGAAGAGGCCCACCCCTCTAGTTTCTTCAGCTGAAACCTAGAAGCATAACTCCGTCTGAAAACTAATTAGTTCAGGACTTGTACTGTGATGAGAATGAGAATTACTGCAAAATGAAGAGTCGGCAAAGGTGTCACAAGTATAGTTAGATTTTCATAACTGACATATGCTGTGATATTTGTGTTACATCCGATATCAGGATGACTTTTTAACTGGGATTTGATACACAATGGCCATATCTATATGAGATGCTGATTGTGCAGTTGTTACCATGCAGTCATTCAGTACTTGCATACCCAAATGACTGTGCAATAGCCAGAGTTACTGCATAGTAGCATCCTTTCATGGCTTTCTGGTGATGCTGACTGCACAGTATCTCATTAGTATTGCACAGTGTCATTACTACTGCTAAGTAGCATCATGTCACAGTTCATGCCCTATGACACTACTGCGCAGTAGTAATGAGCTACTGTGCAGTAGTAATGAGTTACTGCTCAGTAAGCATCTCATATAGACACGGCCAGTATCTAGGATGACTTGCTGTATCAAATTCACTGCTTCTCTGTTACCAAACAGCATGGATATAAAAGAGGAGATAAAATCATTTTGCACAGTATGCCCTCTAAACAGCTATGGGATTTCAAAGTTCTTCTCCAGGGAAAAACTTTAGATTTACTGTATTCTTTACTGCAGGTTTTGCTTTTGGTAAAATCAGTGGATTGTTGTACCTTTAGCAACAGAGGGCAGATTTTAAAACAGCATCATGAACAGTAGAATAAAAAGTAATCACCCTGCAGACTGCTTAAGAACAACAGGTAAAGACCTAGATGTTAGATGCACAGCTATCTGTTGGGGCTACTATGTGTCAGGGAAGGACCACTCTTTCCCATGTAAAGGCCAAATACAGTCTGGCCATTACAATGCAAAGAGCATAAATGCCTATCGGTAACTAGTTTCCCCTGCTCCATAGGTATAAAATACCCCAAAAAAGGGGTAAGTAGAGGAGTATCTAAGTTTATGGAGTCTAAAAAATAGTTTAAAATCCTAACTGAGAACATAGTTCAGAATCAGGAAACTGTGAGTGTGGAAGATTATGTTTGGGATGGTCTTGTGACCTAAACCCTGTAGCCAAGTTTTCAGGAATTGAAACAAGGCACCTTTTGTGTATTGGTATGAATCTGTGTTTTATAAAGAGAAACCTGAGAGAATCCTTATCCTTTTCCTAGCTGCCAAATGCCACTGGGTTCTCTCTTTTCTCCAATTCTTCAGCAACCTCACCTTACCTTTGCTGCCTATAGGAAGGGCTCAATGATTGCCCCCCTTCTGTTACCCTCCCTCCCTACTGCCCCTTTGATTTAGGTGAGTTTCTCCTTTGACTTTTCAGAGCTAATGCGAAGCTGATCCTAAATCTTCCCATTACTGAGGAGCTACCAAGTTGGTCCAATCCCCTGCATGCTCCTTCAAATTCCCTTAAAGCTGGGAAACAAGAAGAGACAAGACTTACCCAGACATGCCCAGGTGAAGGAGACCTTCCATTGCTGCTTCTGCTACACCAGGGGCAAAGTCCAGCCTTCAGCTGAATCCAGCTGGCAACGGACTCCATTTTCCCAGCAGCCCCTGCCCAGGTGGCTAGTGCTGGTTTCCATGGTGACCCCAGCAGCAGCCACCCTGTGATAGCTGGTGCTGGGGTTTCCATGGAAACTGGCCCCAGCAGCTCTGGCAGGGAGCAGCAGCACCAGCCACTTCCTTGTGGGGGAGCTGAGGGGAGCTATGCAGAGTGAGAATGGAGTGGGATTAGATGCCGCTGCCTGTGCAGGTCAGGCAGTGGTGGCAGTCATGGCAGCACCATTGGAAGGGGTGGCTACAGGGGGCTACAGGGAATTTTGGGTTGGCTATAGCCCCCCAAACCCACCCAAAGCCACACCTGATGGCAAGGCACATGGGAGGGTGCAGACCTGCTCCAGAGCCTGGCTGGGATCTTGCGGTGGTGACAGCATGATCCAGAGCCAGGGCAGAGCTGCAATCAGTAGCTTTCATGCTCTGGGCAGGGATGTGCAGGCAGTAGATTGCAGCTCTTCCCTGGCTCTGAGCCATGCTGTCACTGCTGCAAGGAGCCAGGCAGAGACACGATCCACTGCCTGCACATCCCTGCCCAGGGCATGCAAGCTACTGATCACAGCTCTGCCCTGGCTCTAGACCACACCGTCACTGCTGCAAGATTTTAGCCAGGCTCTGGAGTAGCTCTGTGCCCTGCCGGTGCTGCTGCAGCTTGTCTCCACAAAAACCCGGGCCTTACATTATTACAAAGTAGCTGCTGCTGGGGTCTCCATGGAAACTGGCCCCAGCAACCCAGGCAGGGGCTGCTGGTAAATGGAGTCTGTCTGCAGCCTGGATCCACCATTTTACCACCCTGGTGCTACACTAAAGCTCATGTATAGATATATCCCCCATAGGACTTAAACTAATAACCAGGTCATTCTCATAAATTCCCTAGCAACCTAATCATTATTAGTTATCATTATCTAGCTTTTGGTTGATAAAGAAGCTCTGAAGTTTGCTAAACTATTATGGTAAGCTTTTGGGGGTCATATCTTCCTCTAAGCTTAATGCAGTGGTACCTTCAGAGGGAGACTGGAGTGGTTCCTTCACCCAATACCTTTTGTGGAGACTGGCTGGACTGTTTTTGGATGGCTGCAGGAAAGTGGTCTTATCTGGCAGCTCCCATCCAAAGATGAAAAAGATTAATAGGAGAACCAATTGATTCTTAAGGGAAGAGAATACCTTTGTGAAGAGGAAAGATGGGGTATAGTGAAAATACTAAGGTAGTGTACAGGGATTTTTCAGTTTTGCACATCTCCTCCAGTAACAGGGAACCCTAGCCTTGTTACTAAGAAGCAGATACTTCCCTTTAAGACCAGAGTCTTTCAAGCACATCAGGGTAATTCTGCAGACTGGTCAGCTAACTGGGGTTGTCACATGACTGTGTGGGAGTTTAAGCCAGGACTATATAAGCCTTTGAGCTAAGCTAGCCAGGGGAGCGGGTGGCCAACCCAGGCTGTGACTGGGAGTGGACTTCTTAAGGCTCCAAGAATCTGTGAAGCAGAACTGCCAATGAGAGTACCCAACTAAGTGATCCAGGGATTTGGAGCCGGGGTAAACAGACTAATTGCCTCTATTTGGGGTTTGGGGTTTTTTTGCTTTGCTGTATCCCAGGGGCTTAGTGTGTATGTTGAAGTTTAGTCTGGTGGTTTGCGACTGAGGCTACAAGGGAGGTGGAGGACTCATTAGCACCCTCAAAGGCATAGCCTCAGAGGCCAGAGAGCCTGGCGCTCCAGGGACACAGCTTCAGGGGTTAGAGCACCCAACACTATAGGGGCGTAATTTTAGAGACCAGATAGCCAGGAGATAGGAGTCATACTGATTGAAGCTAGTGCCTCAAAGCCAGGCCCAACATAGTGAGTTTGAGCTGGATGGCTTAGCTATATAAAAAGGGCAGGAAGTTGCATTGGCTGAGACCCCAAAAAAGTGAGGAGAAGATATAAGTGACACCTGTGAGGCACGGAGCACGATAAAGAGAGATCGGAGTCATGCAAGTAGCCAATAAGGCTCATCATCTCCAGGTGTTTGTGAGCATAGACCATATTTGGGAAGGCCTGGGGCAGCCTCCTCTTGAAGAACCAAAGAAACATCAAGATGTGGCAGGCGGGTGAAGGGGAGTCTGTTCCCAAAAGAAAATTCAAATATAAAGGGACTCTGGGGTGCCCTGAGGCATTTCCAAATGCCACTGAGAATGGCATTCTGTTATACCTCCCCATAATCATGTGGAAGGTACTGGCATTCAAATAGTGACCAAGGAAGGAAAAGATATATTAAAACACTTGTGCTTGTGGTTATTCAACATAGTCCAAGGATCAGAGGTGGTCCATAGAGCACTGCCAAGCTTCTTCATTCACAAATGAAATGTCTGGTAGTCTTCAGACAGTGGCTTCAGGCAAGCCTGGTGGGAGAAAACTGATTAATGGGGCCTAAGGGTAGACTCCCATTGAAGGAGAGAGTCAGCTGCAGCTGTTTGTAGTTTGACCCAGGGCTCTCAACTGGCCCAAGCTGGGGTCAGGGTCTGAGAAGCCAATGGGTAAGTATGCCCACTGCAATGAAGGGCAATGGAGAATTTTGGCACCCCAACTGGCCAGAAAGCAGGGACAGGCTTAAGTGAGCAAAGGTGTCTCAAGGGAGAAACCACCAGCGAGAGTGAGGAGATTAGTCAGCAACTAGTCTGGAATGATGAAGGCTGAAGCTCAACCACTTGATGGGATGTATCCTGTAAGGGGCCTAAGAGATGGGGCCAGTGACTGAGGCTCGTATTATGAGGTGAAGGCTAGAACAGAGTGCCCAGGAGTGAGCAGCCCAGGAAGAATATCAAGGAGCCCAGGAAGGGTGGGGAAAGTCCAGGGTAGGTAGGCCTGCAGTGGGTCATGGGACATGACCTAAAACTACACCCTGCTTGGGTTGGATAGTGTGGTGGGACTTCCCATGGTGGGGTAGCCTCCAGAAAATACCAAACCTGTCACCCCCTAGTGAAAAGTGTATATGGGGTGCCAGAAAGCCTAAGCCCCTACTGCCTTGTGGGTGACCCCATGGAGGGGAAAGTCTATAGGAGCACACCCTGAGAGAAAAGTACCAGGCTTGAGTGACTGCACAGGGGCCAGGAGAGCCCAAAGCTCAATGCCTAAGAGAGTGAGGCCTAGTGGAAGGCCTGGATAAAAACAAAGCCTAATGGGAGGCTGATTTAGAGGTCCAGGCATGTCAACTGACACCATAGGCCAAGCTGGAGGTGCCTGAGGCCAGAGAAAGCCAGGAGTTGGAATCAACCCAATATTTGGGATGGTAGACCTGATGGTAGAGTAGGGCCTTAATTGGGTGGCCTGAAGGTCTGCGAGGGGCCAGGACCAAATGCGCAAGAGATGAAGTCTGAAGGACTGTATAGATTAGGGAGCCTGGGTGGTCCTGAAAGGCTATACAGAGTAGGGCAGTGTGATTGAGGCCCAAGAGAGGGGCAGAGCAACTGTGGCCTGGATGACAGAGACTCAGCACAGGGCTGAGTTTGGCCCGGTAAGGGGCCAAGATAATTGTCACCAGTATGTTATGCCATCTGCGAGGTATGATGAGACACAGTAAAGGGGAGATTGGAGCCATGTTTTTTGCCCTGGCCATCAGGGCTTAGAATGGGCAGCCTCCTGCTTAAATAAATATCAACATTTCATATAGCAACAAAGGCATGGCAGGAAAGACAGGGTGGACTGCCCTAGACAGCGGGCAGGCCAGTTGCATACTCAGTCCCAGGATGGTCCCCCATCACATTCTTTTATACAATGATTTTCAGATCAAGGTCTAAGCATGTGGTGAAGAAACTTATTCCCATCCTACTGATTAGAAACCTGGGGCACAGATGAATTGACATACTCAGAGGTTAGGCAGACACATTCTGCACTCAGGGGGCACATCCTTATGAGTAGGAATGTGTGTATCCTCCGGGACAAACAGCTGCAGCACTATGTGCACCGTCGCTACTTATCCCTTGGGAATGCCTGTGCCACATGTGATCCTGCAGCAAGGATTCTGGCAGCAGCTAGATTGTAGCTCTGGCCAGCCACACTTCAGTTTTGGGTGGTGCATGCTGCCGCCACTTGTGCCACCCCATTTTTTTTAGGTGTGGGTCAGAGGCTCCTGTGCTGCAAATTAGCAGCATGGGGAATGCCTGCATGTACAGCGTGTGGAGTGTGTGGTTCCACAGATGTGTGGTTCTGCAGTGCCTCATACCACACATATGCATTCATATTGATGTGCCCAGGGAAGGGAAATAACACAGATGCTGAATAGGGTTGGGATATACCATATACCTAATTGAGTAGGTATACCTATAGCATTTAAGTGAGCTTATTTTTTTCATTTTCTTGCTCATTTTATTACTATATATAACTAAGCATTATATCATTAGTCAAGGCAAGTACATTGCAATAAGTTAGCTGTAGTATCAAGTAGCAATATTGTGTGGTAGAATCTACACAGTGATTTCTAGTTTAAAAAAAACAACACATAATATAGTAAGGTTTCTGTTTGGAGCCATATAGAGGATGGAAATCCTGTTTTGTAAAGGGTTTTGAGATTTTGAAATTTGTCTGTTTTGAAGTAGAACAAAAAACTGAAACATTAGAAATTCTCTGCAAAGGAAAATTATGAGGGGGAGGGCTTTTGAATGACTGAATCAAAGTTGATACTTTATTTGATAATATAAAATGAAAATAAACATTTCTAAATGAAAAATGGAAACATTTTCATTCCAAAAGTTTTGAACTTGGACAGTCAACATTATTAGAGCTTCCCTACCCTCACTCTGTCTTTTTTTTCTCTGAAATGTAATTTTGGTAAAGCCAACAAAATCTTGTGAAGTAATTTGATTTTGAAAGAACTTCATTTTTTAACACGTAATGTTTCCATCTTTTTTTTTTTTTTTTACCATCTCAGTTTCAGAACCATATATCTAGGTTATCTCCCTGGTAATACAGAATTGTCCCCTACTATAGATTTTGCCACTGTTTTGTCCACTGCTGCTATAAATGTCTCAAATGATGAGGCTTCCATAGAAAGATTAGTCCACAGTCTAATAGATCTGTTAGGAAGATTTTCCTGAAACTCAGCCTATATTTCCCTTGTCTTAATTTGGAGTGTCATGGAGCAACTCATAAAACACAAGTGTAGTAAATCACTTGGACCAGATGGTATTCATCTGGGGGTTCTGAAGGAAATAAAGTGCGAAACAGAGAAGATACTGACAATAAATCATTAAAAATAGCAGCTGTTCCCTTAAAACTAGAAAATCCAACCTGGTGTCTTGTATTTAAAAGAGCTGAGGGGAATAGCAATTGTAGGCATTATAGCCTGGTGAGCTTAATCTCAGCTCCAAGGAAAGTTACAAGTTATTGTGCTATGGTGATGCATCATCCATGGGCATCTACATGCGAGCAACAGCTACTTAGTCATAACAATGTGCTCCTCCAGTATAGCGTGCCACCACAGCAAAGTAACTGCTAAAAAAAGCCGTGCGTCAAACGTATGACATAATACAGTCTGTTACCGTGTCATGACTTAATCCTTCCTTTTGGATCATGGCACAGTAACAATGTCGTAGCAACACATGTAGATATACCATGAGTATAGTACTCAGATATTTGTAATATTGGATCCAAAACAGTACAACTCCTGGAAGAATAAAAAACAGTGCTCTTTTTGTGGGGAAAAATAGGTTATTATAAAATATCTATGAAAATAAATCTGGTACATGTATGGATTGTTTTAGAAAGTTCTGGAAATAAAAGATCCCATGCTAGAAAGAAGAGGGACCCAGTGGGAGAGGAAGTTTGTCACTCCTGAACCAGACAGTGTGAAGAGATGCAGGGAGCTGAGGAGGGTGTTTGGGCCAAGAGACTGTGAACTAAATGGGGAGCTGTAGAGATGCAACATTGTAGAAAATGAGAAGGATCCATTCACCAAAATGAAACTGGAGGAAAATAGGAGGAAGCGGGCTTCTGGAGGAGTGGTAGTGATTAAAGAGGTCTGGATAAATCTGTCACTGAAAGAAGGAGGAATAAAGAGAACCAAGGTTAGGGTGATCTGAATGCCCCAGCATTCAAGATTTCACAGGGATTAGGTTGCCCTAGAAATGGCACATCCGATCTAAAGGTAGGGATCTTCCAGGCCCTCCCTTCTCCTCCTCTTCCCCCCCACCCCCCCC